>NC_092502.1:11005841-11329902 GCF_047511675.1 Marmota flaviventris
AAAAGTAGGATAAAATAATCCACTAAGAGAAAAAGATAATCTGATTAAGATGTAAATTACTCTAAATTCTGGGTAAACTTCCAACATTTTTATATGAACTAGATCTTGAATTGCTTCACTTTTAGGAGCCTCATAGGTTTGGTTTATGAATTAAATGAAATAGGACACACATTTTTGGCACAATGCCTAATAATCACTCTTTCCTTTTTCTCCTTAGTTGTTTTCTCAGAAGACCTCAAGAGATAATTGTTTTTTAACATTTGTTTTTAGTTGTAGTGGACACAATACATTTATTTTATTTTTATGTGGTGCTGATGATTGACCAGTGCCTCACGCATGCTAGGTGAGTGCTCTACCACTGAGCCCCATCCCCAGAAGACTGTTTTTAAAACTATCTCAATTCTATGCTGACTAAAGACAAAGAAATGTTTATATAATCACTTAAAAAATTTTCTATTGTAATCTTTAGCATTTACATCAACTTTTTTTTTTTTTTTTTTGTATTAGGGACTGAACTCAAGGGTGTTTAACCACTAAGTCATATCCCCAGCCCTTTTTATATTTTATTTTGAGACACAGTTTCAGTAGGTTGTTTATCTAAGTTGCTGAGGCTGTCCTTGAACTTGCCATTCTCCTGCCTTAGCCTCCTGAGCTGCTGGGATTAGAGGCGTGCGCCACTACGCCTGGCAACAGTTTGTTTTTGAAATGTGCACTATTAATGCACATTACTAGGCAATATCTAAGAATGTTTTTTTAAAAAATATAGTCATACTGTTTCTTAGCTCTGTTTTCTCCTGTTCAAGTGAACACTGCTTCTAAAAGTGAACTACATTCAGTTCACAAAGTTTAGAGGCACTGTGGCTTATCCTATGTCAACCTGGCTAAACCAGGATGAAACTCATTTTCCTGTAAGACTGTGAGTGAAGGGGCCCAAAGAGAAGTTTGTGTGAGATCTAGAAGGTAGGTGCCCCAAATTTCTTCAAGCTGTGATTAGAATTGGTGACAATTAGAATGTGGAAACACTTCTAGGTCCCATTTGTTGGGTCTACCAGTCCTGCTGACCACTGACCCCATGCCCACCAGTCCACACACTGGGCAGCAAATTTACAGAAGCAGCTCTGCAGAGGAAATGGCCTTTCACTGACCTTAACAAAAAGCTTATTAGTGCATTGTAGTTATACAGAATGGTGGGGTTCACTTTGACGTATTCATAATTGTACGTAACATTTCAAACCCAAGTACTCCTTCTTTCCTTCCTTCCTCTCTCTCTGATTCCCTTCCTCTACTCTGTGGGTCTTTTATTAATTTATTTTTTTATCAGTGCACTGCAGTTATGGATGTAGTTGGAATGCACTGTGACATATTCATACATGCACACAGCATATTTTCTCAATTTCATTCTCTAGTTCTTTTTCCTCCCCTTCTCTCCACCCTCCAGCTTGGTCCTTCACTTCTACTCTAAGCTCTCCCTTCTATTTTTGTGAGATCCCCTTGTTTATTCCTTTCTTCTCTTTAGCTTCTGCACATGAGACAAAACATTTGACTCTTGATTTTCTGAGTCTGGCTTATTTCACTTAGGACGATATTCTCTAGTTCCATCTATTTACCAGAAAATGACATAATTTCAGTCTTCTTAGTGGCTGAGTAGAACTTCATCCTATTTACACACACACACACACACACACACATTTTCTTTATCCATTAGTCTATTGATGGGCACCTAGGCCGGTTCTATAACTTGGCAATTGTGGATTTTGCTGCTATAAACATTAATATGATGTATTTCTATAATATGCTGATTTTAGATCTTTTTTAAAAAATATTTTTTACTTGTCAATGGACCTTTATTTTATTTATTTATATGCGATGCTGAGAATCTAACCCAGTGCCTCACATGCTAGGCAAGCGCTCTACCACTGAGCCACAACCCCAGCCCTGATTTTAGATTTTTTGAGGAATCCCCATACTGCTTTCCAGAGTGGTTGTACTAATTTGTAATTCAACAATGTTTGAACGTAGCTCCGCCTCCACATCCTCACCAGCAATTACCATTATTTGTATTCTTGAGGACTGTCATTCTAAGTGGGGTGAAATGAAATCTCAGTGTATTTTTAATTTCTATTTTTGACTGCTAAGAATGTTGAACATTTATTTTTTCATATATTTGCTGGTTATTTGTATTTTTTCTTTTGAGAAATGGCTCTTTAGATCTTTTGCCCATTTACTAAGTGGACTGTTAAGTTTTTTTGTGTTCTTTATGTATTCTGGTTATTAATCCCCTGTTGGAAAAGAAGCAGGTAAAGATTTTTCTCTCATTCTTTAGGCTCTTTAGGCTCTCTCTTCATGCTCTTAATTGTTTTCTTTTCTCTGCAGAAGCTTTTTAATTTGATGCCATCCCACTTGGTTTTATACTATGATACCTGTCCCTCCTCACTCCAATACTTTCATGATCCTAATCTAGCATCCGGATGTTCCTACCCTCTGGACCTCCCTGTAAGCTCAGACATCTCTATTCATGTCATTATTTCAGAAGAGCTGACCAGTGAAGTTTTTCCCTGAACCTTCAACTCTCCCCTTTGGACTCATTTTCTCATCTTTACCCAAGACTGTAAAAAAGGTATAATTCCTAAAATACATTTTCTACTCCATACAGTTCTTGTTCCCTGCCTGATGTGTGTATCAGTCACGTTACTGTGAAGAGAACTAACTGGGTATCCATGTGCCTCTCTGGTAGGGAACACCATCTTCCTTGCTGCCCTGCACGCCTGAGAAGTCCCACCCTTCCTTCAGGCATTCCTGAGATCTGCACTACACTGTGGACTACTGGGAGATGGGGGCATTGCCAGGTGGGCAGCCATGGAAGCTGGTGACAGTTGCTTCTTTGGCATTACTGTCAAAGCACCAAAAGAAACAATGTTTTCCTGAATGGAATAAACCCTTTTGAAGGCTAGAATCAAAAGGAAAATCCCTGTTTTCTAGCGACTATGTTGGCTATACTGGGGGTCAGGAGAAAGGCCCATCCTTAGTTTTGCATCCTTAACACGGGTCATGGGTAAGATGGATGCTGAGGCTATGCTGAAGCTTAGGAGAGGAAAGGTGTGAACTGGACGGCTAAGACCACCAAAGGCAACAACGGAGGACAGTCACAAGCAGTACAAAACTGCCACTGTCACTGTACATGCTAAGGCAGTCTAAGAGATTTCATTAAATAGAAAGGAAAACAACTAAGAAGTAAGAAGAGGACTCCTGATCTATATCATCTGGCTTACTAGAAATATCTTCCTCATTATTAGCTTCTATTTACTGCTATTTTCTCCTTCTTAACCTCCACTCTGCCCTTCATGGAGAGGCCATTCGTTGTTATTAGCTTCTAGCACTCAAGAGTACCCCTTTTCTAGACAAGTCTCAAGACGTGCATTCAGAAAGGGATATAGACCAAAAGATGCAAAGTCTCTTCTGCTCACTTGAATCAACTTCCAAGTCTGTTTCTATAAGCCCCCTTCCCCCAACTCCCTACCTCTTCAGTGGGTGACTGACTGCAGGATGTCCTCTTTAGGTGAAAAACTGTGTAAAAAGATAATGCTCTAATAGAAGATAAATGGACAGTATCCAAGGCCGGGATGAACTATGTGGGCTTCTAAGTTGCACTGCCCCAGTGTGAATCCTCACTCTTTCCTGCTACTTGGGTATCTGAGCAGATCATCAGCCTCTGTAAGTCACTGTTTCCTTATGTATAAAACAAGGATAATAACTCCTTTAACTCCCAGGCTCTCTTGTAGAGCAAGGGAGGTGACATATGTGAAGTGCTTACCCACAGGAGCTGGCACAGTGCTCAATAAATGTCAGCCATGACAATGTGCAATACTGGGCTCATGTTTCCCCCGGTCTAGTCTCCTGTGTTTACACTTGGAGGAGCTCCTGTCTGTGGCACAGAACAATGTCACTTCCCCTTAATCCTTTCCATTCACATATCCAGTGGTCAATACTGTATACTGTCACTGCCTTTTTTGTGTTCCTCCAAGAGGATGAGTTGTAGGTGGTATGTTTGCCCCCCATCCCACCATTCTCTGTGCCTCAAGAGTTTTCAGAAAAACAGAGCAAGGATGTGACACACCACAGGAGCATCTCGTGCCAGGAGGAACTGACAGGATGAACATGGTGCCTTTTGGCTTATCAGACAATCCCTGCATTGATTTTACCTTTTCATTTTCCCCTTTTAAAAAATATTTATTTTTGATTACAGTTGGACACAACACCTTTATTTATTTATTTATTTTAGAGAGAGAGAATTTTTTTTTAATATTTATTTTTTAGTTTTCGGTGGACACAACAACTTTATTTTATTTTTTTTATGTGGTGCTGAGGATCGAACCCAGGGCCTCGCACGTGTTAGGCGAGTGCGCTACAGGTGACCCACCACCCCAGCCCCTCATTTTCCCTTTTAATCTCTAAAATTTTAAAGTGGTTAGTGCTCAGCTCCCAAGTTCTATGTCTTCATTCCCCATCAGGGCAGTGATATGAGACCTCCTCTCACCCCAGGTCACTCAGCCCACCTCTGTTTCTGCAAACCTGCCAAGTCCTAGGCACGGATAGCCTGGAGCAGAATTGAGGTTGTGAGGGTTGGAAGGGAACAGGATATTTCCCTTTCAGAGCACAAAAAACTGAAACCAGGTAGTGTTGATAAGGATGTGGAATTTTAAGCAACAGGAAAAATAGGAATATGCAATTAGTGATCATTCTAGAAGGCACTGGTAATATTCATTAAAATATGAAAAAAAAGCACCAGTCCATTTCTGGGAATGCACTCTAATTCTGAACTCTGTCATCTACCCTCTGCTAGCATCTGCACTCACCTCTGCTGCCAGTGCCCCCAGATCCAACCAAGTCCCATATCTCTTGCCAAAGGCAAAAGCAACCTTTTTATACATATACTATGCACAGGAGAGAAATATATATATATATATATATATATATATATATATATATGTGTGTGTGTGTGTTTGTGTGTGTGTGTGTGTATATATTTTTTGCTATTCAATTACTCTTAGCAGAATACAAGTCATGCTATCATTTCTGCCACTAAAAAAAGTAACAGGGGCTGTGGCTGTGGCTCAGTGGTAGAGCACTCACCTGGCACATGTGTGGCACTGGGTTTGAGTCTCAGCACCACGTAAAAGTAAATAAATGAAATAAAGGGATTGTGTTCATTTACAACTAAAAAAATAAAATAAAAAAGTAACACAAAACCTTCTCTAGTCTGCTAGATATTGTTGCCTTTTGTAAAAAATTCTTCAAACAACTGTCAGTATTCACTGTCTTCATTTCTTCTCCTCAATTCTTTATGCCCACTCCACCAAATATGCCCATTTCAAGGTCACTCTATTGCTGAATGCTGGCCTTTGCTCTCTCCACCTGACCTTCCACCTCCTTTTGTGATTCCTGGGAAAGGAAGCTGGGGCCTTGCGCATGCTATTGAGATGCAGCCGACTCTCAGTCTTCATCTTGATTCACTGGCAGCTCTGATACACAGGTGACCTCTGCATCTTCCAAGACACACTCTCCTGACTGTCCTGCCTCAGGGCTCCTCTCCTGTGTAGCTTCCTCCTCTTCTCTTCTACCTCCTAACACTGGAGCTCAAACCAGTGTCCACTCTCTCCTCCAGGTTTCCCTAGTCATCTCACCTAGTTCTGCGGCTTTAAATACCACCTAAGGGCCGGACAGCTCCCATATTAGTTTCTCTAGCCTTGACGTATGTTCCAAACTCCAGACTCACATATCCAAGATCATATTCAACATCTGTACTTGGATGTCTAATCAACACTCAAGCTCAACATGACCAAAATGGAACTAACAGTCCCCCACCCCCACCTCAGCTGACATCAACTTCATCTTTAACTATACCTGTGTCACTGCATGGAATACTGTCTCATTTGCTCTTCTTGCTGTGCGGTCAACCCCCTATATGGTCCACTTTAACCCAGCAGCCAGAGTGATCTTTCTAAAACTCAAGTTGGATCACAACACTCCTCTGCCCCAAATGTTGTAAAGGCCCTTAATTTTCTTTGGAGTTAAAATCAAAGCCCTGGCCTGCATGATGTGGCTCTTGTCAGTCCCCTTTTGCTCATCTGGCTCCAGCTGCCAACTTGCTTGCTCTCAGATGTGCTTCTGCCTGAGGATCCTAAGACATGCTATCACCTCATCCTGGAATGTTCCCCAAGACATCCATACAACCACTGCTCACACACTGAAAGTCTGCCTGCACTTCATCTTCTGGGCCACTCTAAGAGTGCAGCATGTTCCCAGTCCCTGGCACTTTTAAAAACCGTTTTTTTTTTTTTTAAAAGAGCAGTCTAGCAGCACAGCAGAGCCAAGAGAAAGGCAGCGATTTCCTGTACGCCCTCGCTCCCATGTGCATCTCCTCCTGTGTTGTTGACACCCCACTAAGTGGCATGTTTGTTACACAGATGAACCTCCACAGACACATCATATACACAGTCCAAGGTTCAGCACCCACTCCTGGCCTTGTACATCCTTGGGTTTGGGCAAATGTATAATGACATGTATCAACCATTCTAATTTCCCTGCTCTAAAAATCCTCTGCTCTGTCTGTTCACTGTTTCCCTTCTCCAGCCACTATTCTGGGCTGTCTTCATAGTTTCTCTTGGTCCGGAATGTCACAGAATTGGAATCCATAGTTACATAGCCTTTTCAGAAAGAAGTCTTCCACTCTGTGGCAGGCGTTTAAGGCTGCATGGTTTGACAGTTCATTTTCATTGGTGCACTGTAGCTGTCCATGATGGTGGGATCTGCTATTACCCATTCGCACGTGCACACTATATTGCAATATAATTTGGCCATACCCCTCCCCAGCACTTGCCCCCTTCCTCCCTCGCTTGGTCCCTTTCCTCTATCTGCTGATCTCTCCTTGATTTTCATGAGGTCCACTCCCCACTCTTTCTTTTCCTTTTTCCTCTCTAGCTTCCACATATGAGAGAAAACATATAACTCTTGACCTTATGAGTTGGCTTATTTTGCTTAACATAATGTTAAATTCCATCCATTTTTCTGAAAATGATATGATTTCATTTTTCTTGTGGCTGAGTAAAACTCCGTTTTATACACACACATACTACATTTTCTCTATCCATTCATCCATTGATGGATCCCGATAGTTGGGCTATTGTTAATTGTGCTGCCATAAATATGGATATTCACATATTTCTAAAGTATGGTTTTAATTCTTTAGGGTAAACACTGAGCAGTGGTATGGCTGAGCAATATGGTCATAAGACTTTCATGCCTGGACTTTAGAGGAACCTCCATGTTGATTTCTTTTCTTTTCTTTTTTTTTTAAATACTTATTTATTTATTTTTTAGTTTTCGGTGGACACAACATCTTTGTTTGTATGTGGTGCTGAGGATCGAACCAGGGCCGAACGCATGCCAGGCAAGCGCGCTACCGCTTGAGCCACCTCCCCAGACCTGATTTCTTTATTCTTCCTTTTTTTTTTTTTTTCCCGTACTGGGGATTGAACCCTGAGGCACTCAAACACTGAGCCACATCCCCAGCCCTATTTTGTGTTTTATTTAGAGACAGGGTCTCATTGAGTTGCTTAGTGTCTCATTTTTGCTGAGGCTGGCTTTGAACTAGCAATTCTCCTGCTTCAGCCTCCCAAGTTGCTGGGATTACAGGTGTGCGTCACTGTGCCCAGCTTCTACATAGATTTCTATCGTGATTGTACTAATTTACAGTCACACCAACAGTGCAAAGTGTTCCCTTTTCTCCACATCCTCTCCACCATCTATTATTATTTATATTCTTCATGGCTGCCATTCTGACTGGTGTGAGATAAAATCTCAGTGTAGTTTTGGTTTGCATTTCCCTGACTACTAATGATGTTGAATATTTTTTCATATATTGGTTTGGCCATTTGTATTTCATCTTTTTTGACAAGGGTCTGTTTAATCCATTTGCCCTCTTCCTGATTTGATTATTTGTTTTTTGGTATTAAATTTTTGAGTTCTTTATATACTTCAGATATTAGTCCTCCGGACAGCTCAGTTCTCAGTAGCACTGCACTACATTCCAAGTCTTTCTGTGCTACTAGTCTCCACTGACTCACCTGGTGAGAGTTACCTTGGTTGTTTCCAGGTTTGGGCAGTTGCGAAATGAGCTGCTATAAACCCCTATGCAGGTTTTGGTAGACATGGGTTTTCAACTCCTTTGGGTAAATGCCAAGGAGCAGGATTGCTGGAGTGTATGATAAGAGTATGTGAGCTGTGTGAGAGACCGTGGCACTGTCTTCCAGAGTAGCTGTGCCATGGAGCATTCCCCTGAGGGGTGAGCCAGAGCTCCTGCATTCCATTCCCTGGCACCCAGGCAGTCCTCTTCCCAGCTGCCTCTCCCCCAGAGCACATGTTCCCTTCTAGTCATTGGATAGCTCCTTTCCCAGTTTGCTTACTGGTGTACCCAAAGATCCTGCAGTAGGCACTGCTGTTCTTAATAAACATCTGTTGAATGAATGGGTAAAGCTCATAAAGCTGACTGTACAAAGCTATTGACCTGAGCACTGTGTGTGATGATGGAAAATTAGATGCTTAGCCAAAGTTAAATAATGAATAAATAATGACTATATGACCATAAAATAAAATACTCTGCAGCTGTTTAAAAAGTTGAGAAGGTGAGGCAGGGATGCGAATGTAGCTCAGGGGTAAAGAGCTTGCCTACCATACCTGGGATTCAATCCCAGCACACACACCATCCCACCCCCCACGGGAAATTTATATATTAACATGGAGCAATGGTCAAGGCACAGTAAAAACCAGCAAATTCTAGAATAGCAAGTATTTCATGATACCACTTATAAAAAATGTACACATGTAGACATTAAAAATATGGCAGGAGATATACACTGCAACACACTGGTAGTATTACTGGATTTTTCTCCCCATGAGTGCATGATTTTCTTTATTTTTGCAGGACTGGGGCAGAGCATCATGCATCCTAGGCAGGTACTCTACCACTGAGCTGTAACACCAGTCCCTAAGTGTGCTATTCATAATTAGGAAAAAAAAAAGCAAAAAAAGATATTTCTATTTTAAAGAAAAAAGATAGAAAAAAAAATGGCGGATACCAAAAAATATGATAGAAAAAGATGTAGCAGTATACTGCTTGTGAACAGTGGTCTTATGGTGCTGAGGTGACATCCTTCCTGTCTGCATTATGGCCTAAAAGCCAACGACATGAAAGATAAAATCAAATGCTGATGTAATTGCTTTTAGGATTTTCACAGTAATGTTGTCCAATAATTTAATTACAAATTTAGTAACTAACAAAGTATGTTTCATTTCTTTTTTTGAATAAAATATTTTACACAGGTTATTTTATAAACACATTAGTGGAGAAAAAATATTAAAAACCCATTAACTTACAACCAAACTATTTAAAATTTTCTGTGTTTTCTTTCAACTCTCACCATGTGTACAAGTTTTATATTACCTATAGCACAGGTATAATTTGAATTCTACTTTTACACAGCATTGCATATATGTATTTCCTATAAGATGGTAATCTTAAAAGTATAATTTTAATTGCTACACTTTTTTATTTTGTATGTGTACCAGGGATTGAATGCAGGGGCACTTGGCCACTGAGCCACATCTCCAGCCCTATTTTGAATTTTATTTGGAAACAAGGTCTCACTGAGTTGCTTAGTGCCTTGCTTTTGCTGAGGCTGGCTTTGAATTCGTGATCTGCCTGCCTCAGCCTTCAGAGCCACTGGGATTTTGGGCATGCGCCACAGCACCCAGCCTCTTGAATTGATATATCCTTCTTAAGCATTTCATATTTAAAACACTGTGTCCCAATTTTTCATAATTATGAATAATGTACCATCAAATACTTTTATGTATTTATTATCCTGCATCTTTGGATTATTTTCTTAGAAGAAAAATAAAAATATGATTTTATAAAGAGTATAAACTTTTTTTTTTTTTTTTGCAGTATTGGGGATTGTTACTTAGGGTATTTATTTTGGGACAGGGTCTCACTAAGTTGCCAAGCTGGCCTCAAACTTGTGATCCTCTTGCCTGGGCATCCTGAGTCACTGGGATTAAAGGTGTGTGCCACCTGGCAGAGTACATTTTCATGGTTCTTTTCTATGGAGCCACACCAAGTAACAGAAAGAAAACAGAGAAAAATGAAGTAATTTCTAGTATTTAAAACTCATGGGGGCTAATTTTATAACCATTATATGTGTGTGTATGTGTGTGTGTGTTTTCTTATTAGTTGAATGTAAATCTAACTATAGCCACAATCATTAGCTGAAACCTCCAATAAACCCTACTACTTTTGATCTAGGTTCTCAGCCACTACATGAACGAGCTTACATACAAATACTAGACTTAGGCGCTGGGGCAAATCTTGTCCCAGATGGAATATTAACAAAAAGAAACTACTTCAAACTACTGTTTGAAGATGACAAAGACCATATGAACATTTAGTAAGAGCAAATGTGGTTCTTTAAATTCTTGAGAACTGATGTATCTTTTTTCTTTGTATGACAGCAGGAATTCTGTAAAATTATATTATCAAGTAGGACAGAATCACGTTGATAGGAAAGAGACAGTACGAGATACTCCCAGATGAGCTATTCTGTCCCTTTCTCTTCTAGCTTGGTATCCGGCAAGCCATCTACCATGCCCACTATCAAAGTGGTTTCACAAAAATACAAATAAATCACACCACTTTGTTTAGAACCACTCAGTATTTTCCTTAAGGAAAATACATGCTTACAGATAAAGTTGAAAGAACTATACACTGAAAATCATAAAACATTGATAAAAGCAACTGAAGAAAACACAAATAAACGAAAATATATTCCATGCCTAAATATTGGAAGAATACTCTGAAAATGTCCACACCACCCAAACCAAGACATAGATTCAATGTGGCCCCTGTCAAAATCCCGATGACATTCTTCACTGAAATAGAAAAAAAAATTTTACAATTCACATGGAGCCATAAAATACCCCGAATGGTAAGAACAATTCAGAGAAAGATCAAGTTGGAGTCATCACATGTCCTGATTCAAAACTGATTACAAAGCTTCAGTAACCAAAACAAAATGATGCTAGCATAAAAGCAGATACACAGAGAAGTGGAAAAGAATAGAGTCCAGAAATAAATCCAAACATATAGTCAACTAAGTTTAAGGGCACCAAAGAACACAATGGTTTCGGAAAAGACAAGCTCCTCAATGAAGGGCACTGGAAAAATTGGCCTTCCAACATACAAAAAAACCAACCTGGGCCTTCATCTTCTTTGATACACAAAAATAAAGTCAAAATGAATAAAAGACCTGAATATAAGGCAAGAAATTACAAAACTCCTAGAAGACTACACAGAGGAGAAGCTTCTGAACAATGGCCTTGGCAATGATTTTTTTTTTCCCCCCAAAAGATCACGCCAAAAGCTCAGGCCATAAAAGCCAAAGTCAATGGGACTTACTAAAACTAAAAAGCTCTGCACAGGAAAGGAAATTAAAAAAATAAAATGTGGTCAACAGAATGGGAAAAGTACTTGCCAACCATTCATCTGATAAAGAGGTAATATACAAAATTTATAAAGAACTTTTACAACTCAATCATGGGATCAACAGCCCAATTAAAAACACGGGCAAATGACCTGCATGGACATTCCTTCAAAGAACACATAAAAATGGTCAACAGGACATGAAAAGGGCTCTACATGGTTACTTGTTAGAGAAAGGCAAAGGGAAACCCACTCTGAGATGGCCCACCCTATTAGGATGGCGTCATCACACAGTCACACAGGTGGGGGAGTGGAGCTGCACACCTACAACCCCAGCTCGCCAGGATAGGAGGATGGAAAGTTTAAGGCCTGCCTGGGCAATTCGGTGAGACCCTCAGTCTCCAAAAAAGACAAAACAATCAAAAGATAACAAATACTGGCAATGCTGCAGAGATAGGGAACTCATGCACACTGGTGAGAATGCACGTGGGCACAACCATTATGGAAAAGAGCACGGTGGTTTCTAACAAAATTAAAAACCATCACCACATGGGCAGCAATCCCTCTTCTGAGCACATACTCAGAGAAAACAGAACCGATGCTTCCTAAAGATGAGTGCACTCCCATGTCCACTAAAGCACTATTTACAACAGCCAGGATACAGAAACAACCTAGTGTCTACTGATGGATGAATAGATAAAACAGTGGTATAGATACACACAGTGGAATATTGTTCAGCCCTAAAAAGGAACAAGATCTTGCTGTTTGCCACAACTTGGATAACTCTGGAGTACATGCCACTAAGTGAAGTAAGCTAGATATAGCAAGAAAAATATTATATGATTTCATATTATATGTGAAACCGGAAAAAAATTTCATTACAGAAAAAGAGAAAACAGTGCTCACCTGAGGTAGTAGAGGAGGGGAAGAAATGGGAAGCAGTAGGTTAGAGTCTGCAGACTAGCGGGTAAGCAGGATGAGCATCTAATGTACAACAGGACGGCGATGTATGATAAAAGGGACCTGTGTGTCTGGGATCCAGGCCAAACGAGTAGATTTTTAGCTGGTCTCATTACACACACATGTGAGAACATGGATATGTTAATTTGCTTCACCAAAGTAACTTTTAAACTCTCTACTTGTATCCCATAATATCATGTTGTAACATTTATTTTAGAAAGAATAAAATTGTGACTCCTTATTTGATTCAGGTATTACTTGATATTTGGTCCCCCCCACCCTAACATTACTGCCTAAAACTCTATAGCATTTGCTTCGGTCTCTAGCAATTTGAAATCCCTGCAGCTTCCTAATACACCATGCTGTTTTATATTTATGTTCTTTGTAAAAGCTATCCTTTGCTTTAAATGCCCTTTTCAAACTTCTGGGCCCTACTCCTTCAAGAAATACCGGCTCCTCTGACCCCTCCGTCTGAATTAGCCTCTCTTCTGGGCTCCCCCAGTACTCTGAATACTTTTCAAGCACAACATTGAGCAGAACGCATCATGATTCTTCATTTTCCTGTCTGAATCCCCTGCTAGACTCAAGTTCCTCAAGGGAAGATCACTAAGCTTCTTTTTCTGTGTGTCATTTTATTTCTTATCCCTTGTAACACTCACAGTATCAGGCATAGTAATTGCTCAATAAACATGAGTTGCTTGGATGAGGGAGTCCATTAGCATTTTTTGCCCATCTATAAAAAAAGCTTTATCTCACCCAGGGAGCGGAGCGAGGAAAGGGGATTCTCAGGCTCTTGGTTTTGCTAGAATGTGTTTCTCAAGATCTTTGCTTTCCTAAGCTTTCTGATCTTGGTTTTGGGATCCAGTCGGGTTTAACATTCCAGGCTACTCTATTTCAAGGCTCCTGAATCATCTGTTTTCAACAACTGTTCAAACTCCCTGCTGACATTTTACTGAGTCTCTGGTTGTGTCAAGCCCAACGCCGTCCTCCCCTACCTTGGGATCATTTAAATACAGATGCGCAGCCAAGTTCCCTCATTCTCACAATGCTTCTAAGGACACGTCCTTCATTTTCATGGTCTTTAATATTTTTCTGGACAGGTGACTGACACCTCTTACAAACAAGTCTTGTGCAACTGTGTATGTAGGTGGTTCTGGTCAAAGTGGCAGCAGAGTCCCCCCCTTTACTCCTTTCTGGAGAGCCTCTGGGGTACTGACACAGACCTTGTGGGCTCTGGAAGACCCAGTGTGGAAACCACTGTCTATGTCATCTATCTAGTCACCAGGAGTAAGTAACAGCAGCTTATATAGCACCTTACAAACCCAATTTATGCACCCTAAGTTACTCCTTACCTGCAGCTGGAGCGCAGACTGCTTGAAAGATGTAAATTCTTAAGCTTAGTGAATAACCTCAGCTTGTTCTACCCATTTTAAAAGTTTAGTTCTTCAGCACTGAGCTTTCTTACAGCAGGCACCTAGGGAAGGGATGGAGCAGCTCCACCCTGGACAGCTATGGAAATGACTGTCATTCTTCCCAATGTGCACTTGCTGACCAACAGATGTCACTAAAGACACCAGCACCCAGAGGCACAGAGAGAGAGATTAGAGGAATGGAAATTGAGCCTAAAAAACATCCAGTTCTTAAAACTGAGAAGTAGGTTTCTAAAGTAATAACATTTATTACACTGCATGCAACATTTTAACCAAAAATTTAAGAAAGAAATTTCTTTTATTAAGTTGCTCAGGCTGAACGGATCATAGCACTAAGTTTTGAAATACACGTTCTTGAAGCAATTTAAAACTCATTAGAAATAATAGGCCTGGGCTAGTAGAAAATGTGGTAAAATTTAATCCTCATCCAAATGTTACCTGGGCTGTACAAACAGGAAATTGTTCTGTGCTACTGTGGCTGACCTCATTGCTGACCCTGAGCTGTAACGGCAAGAGCAGCTGAGAGCGGAGGCAAAATTAAAAACTTACATCAAAGTATATCATGACAGAATGCAGATAAATAAAACAGCATATCAGAAGTATTATTTTTCTGCCAGTCTCACGGAGCAGTAAGGTGGAGGTATTCCACAAATACAGAACACATCAGGGGCACAGGCAAGGAGTCCTCCCTCTGTACCTTCTGGGGCACTGACCACCAGACATCGCCAGGAGCGGTGAGCACAGGAAAAACCCTCGGCTTACCAAAGGAATAAATAACCTCCCAGTCACGCTCTCCCTCATCCTCTAGACCCCTGAGGGTCTCCCTCCAGTGAGCACTGAGACGTTTCAGAGGTAAAAGTACAGGTAACAAAACATCACAGGGGGCAAGAGGCCCCTCAGCCTGGCTACCAGAGCCAGCCTGGGAGGGTGGGTGCGTAGATGGAAGTCCAGTGCCAGTATCTGTCACTGTGGCACAGCTGAAGACATTTTCCATGGAACCTTTGATTTCCCTTAAGTTTGGGGATCAGAATAGTGGTTCACCATAAACATCCAAGGCACATCTTCCTGTGGAACTCTCAGAAGGCAGGAAGGAGAGCAGAAAGACGCATTCATCGTCTAAAGTCATAGGGACTTTGAATGGAATTCCAATTCAGCTCCCTGCCTCCCTGCTAGCTAGTCCTATCTGGCTACCTTGCTCATCTCCAGGAGCTTACAGTAAGCAGGGCAGGTAACTGACTGGCCAAGGCAGTCTACACCTTATCTAATTGAGCCCTCCCACTGTCCTGTGAGGTATGTATATTTTCCCTATTTAAGCAAGGGAAGTAAACAACTCAGCCAAGGTCACATAAGTAGTGAGCTGCAGATGATGCCACCTACCTTGAGGATTCAACCGGGAAATGTATGAAAAATGACCTAATATAGGAAGGAGCAGGCATATGGCAGATGATAAAAACTGGAAGTCACTAACACCAGTAATCAAACTTAGAAGCAGAGCCTTGCTTGTCTTCTAGTCTTTCTTCAGGTAAAAGAACATCTTAATGGCTTCCCAAGGACGCTCGGAGGGTTTCTCTCTCCTTGTCCCCTTGCTCCCCTCCCCTCCTTCAGTCTCCCTCCTCCTCCCCTCCACACCACCCTCAAACCTCTCAACCTCTGCGGCAGCACCTGGTCTCTGAAAGACAACTCAGTGGGGAGAGGAAGCTTCTGAAGCCCACGGAGCTTCCTTGTGCCTGTTACTGGACATATGTGCTGTTCAAGAGAGCCAGCGGTACTGGGAGAGGACGAGTCACTTTCTCAATATCCCCACTGCAAGAGCGAACAAGCCCCAAAGGAAACAGTACATTCATGAAAGAAATGATGCAGGAAAGATAGCACCATGATGATAAGAGGAACCTAACACTGGTGTAGTTCAAGCTCTTCTGATGTCTGATCCTTGTGTATGCTGCCCTGTTTCATAATGGGGATTATTATTTCCTTTAATGAAATAAGGAAACCGAGTTAACAAAGTACTGCACTCATTACAGGCAGGGTGGTCTAGGCAGGAGGTGCCCTGGATGATGAAGACTCTCAGGCCACGAGGCCCTGTCCAAAGAAGATGCCCGCAAGAGAATGGCTGCGGATGAAGGGGCACCATCATGAGTGCCTGCTCCATGCTCTCCTGGGCAGGGCCTCCACCCAGAGCAGCTCAGTAAACCCCCTAACCCTGCACAGGCACCCAGGTCAGTATGTCTTTATTATTCCTAATTTTAGATATGAGAAAATTAGGCAAAGAGGTTTAGTGTCTTCACTGAAAGTCATGGAGTTGATAAGCACCACGATTGGAACTCAGACCTTCTAATCTCCAAAAACTGTGCTTTTAAGCACATGCCACGCTGTTTTTGGAACCATACATCTTAGTATGAAAAGACATGGACAGGACACAAAACTAAAAGTGGAACAAAGACCTAGGCATTAGACCAGAGACCCTGCGCCTACTAGAAGAAAATGTAGACCAACTCTTCATCATGTAAAATTTAAAAATCAAATTCCTCTATTAAGATTCCTAAAATGCAAGAAGTAAAATCAAGAATCAATAAATGGTATCAAACTAAAAAGCTTCTTCACAGCAAAAGAAACAACCAGGAATGCTGTGCCTACAGAATGGGAAAAAGTCTTTTACCACCTACCTGCACCTCAGATAGAGCATGAATCTCTAGGATATATAAATAATTAAAAAAATTTAACACCAAAAAAATAAATAATCAAGAAATGGACAAAGGAACTGAAAGGTACTTCACAGAAGAAAAAATACGAATGGTCAACAAATATATGAAAAAATGCTCAACATCTCTAGCAATTGGAGAAATGCAAATTAAAACTACACTGAGATTCCATCTCACTCCAGTCAGAATAGCAAATATCAAGAATACAAGTAACAATAAATGTTGGCGAGCATGGGGGGAAAAGACACACTTACACATTCCTGGTGGGACTGTAAACTGGTGCAACCAACTCTGGAAAGCTCTATGAAGATTTCTCAGGAAACTTGGAATGAAATCACCATTTGATTCAGTTATCCCACTCCTTAGTCTATACCCAAAGGACTTAATATCTGCATACTACAGTGACAATACCCACATCGATGTTTATAGCAGCTCAATTCACAATAGCTAAGCTAAGGAACCAACTACGTGCCCTTAAACAGATGAATGGATAAAGAGAATGTGGTATATATAAACAATGGAATATTACTCAGCCATACAGAAGAATAAAATTATGGCATTTGCTGGTAAATGGATGAAACTGGAGACTACCATGCTAAATGAAATAAGACAAAAAACCAAAGGCTGAATGTTCTTTCTGATAGATGGATGCTAATACACAAATAGGGAGGGGGATATACATTCATTGGATTAGAGAAAGGGGAATGAAGGAAAGGGAAGGGAAGGGGGATGGGAATAGGAAAGACAGTAAAATGAATCAGACAGAACTTTCCTATGTTCATATATGAATACACCAACGGTGAAACTCCAAATCAGGTACAAACACAAGAATGGGAAGTTATACTCCACGAATGTATAACATGTTATAATACACTGTACTGTCACGTGTAGCTTAAAGAATAATTAGAAAAAGATTGAACAGGCTGGGCGCAGTGCACGTGCCTGTAATCCCAGTGGCTCGGGAGGCTGAGACGTGAGGATTGTAAATTCAAAGCCAGCCTCAGTAATGGCAAGGTGCTAAGCAACTCAGTGAGACCCTGTCTCTAAATAAGATACAAAATAAGGTTGGGGGTGTGGCTCAGACATGGACAGGAATTAGATATACCCTGAAAACTGTATTTAGAAAACATAAAAGGGGGTCTGTTTGCTTCTAGAAGGCAAAATTTCTGTATGATTTTAATGTGTCTATTTTCAAATAGACATAAAAGTTGTGGCAATGTTGTTGCTGATTACAATGAAAATAAGAGTGAATTTACTGACTTAAATAGGTGGGGGCTGGGGATGTGGCTCAAGCCACATGCTCGCCTGGCATGCGTGGGGTGCTAGGTTTGATTCTCAGCACCACATAAAAAAAAAAATAAAGATGTTGTGTCCCCCGAAAACTGAAAAATAAATATTAAAAAATTCTCTCTCTTTCCTCTCTAAAAAAAAAAAATAGGTGGTTTCTAGTTTGCATGTTTGATTTGTAGAACTTTTAACCTCAAGTTCTACAAATCAAACATGCAATTAAAACAGCATGTGTTAGAAGAGGCCTACAATGTATATAGACACGAGCTGCAGAATGGGTTTCTAACTTAAATAAAAATTCTGCGTTTTGAATTTTGTTCCTAAACACATGCATGTACATCAAAAAAAATTGGGGGTGCTGGGGATGTGGCTCAAGTGGTAGCGTGCTCGCCTGGCATGCGTGCGGCCTGGGTTTGATCCTCAGCACCACATACAAATAAAGATGTTGTGTCCATCCAGAATGAAAAAAAAAAAAATTCTCTCTCTCTCTCTCTTTAAAAAAAAAATTGGGCTTCAAAAATTTCTGTGAGATCTGTTTTTAGGTACTCAAAAAGAAATACAGGAATCACAGGCTATTTTTTTTCTTTCTTTTTTGGTGTCACTAGGAATGGAATCCAGGGGCACTATACCATTGAGCTGCCTGAGATCAGGCAGGCAAAGAGGAAGAAAAAGAGGACACAAAGAAACACCTCTTGGGTAGAAGTACACTGCAGAGCTGCCCAGAGAGCTAGCACCAGCCAGCATGTGCCAGACTACAGAGAACCCTCGTCCACCCTGTCCCCATGCCCTGAACATAAATCCTAGAGGGCAGAGAATTCCACAGACAACGCTGTCAGAATTGGCAAGTATTAGGATGTATGGCAGTTCTTAGGCCCCAACAATAACCAAATTCCAAGATTTTGATCTAACAGGCAACATTCCTTAGAGAACTCTGCTCCTAGTAGGGCAGTGCCCCAAGGTTCCCTGTCATGAAACATTTACTGCTCCTTACAAGGACATTTCCCCAAAATTTAGGGACATACTGGTCTACTCATTCCTTGATCCAAGAAAGCAAACTCTCTGATGCAAGTTTGAGCAATTTCGAAAATGCTACAACTTTTTAATATTCTATCTAGCGTATTCCCTTTGGCTACTGACCCTGCAAGTTCATCCAAACGAGAGTCATCAAGCTGGCCAGGCAAGGCCGACCTCCTCCATGCCAGCCAGCATGATGGCTCCCTGACTCCCTGCACTCCCTTTAGCCACTGCACAAATTCATACAGATATGAAGGTTTGAGACAACAAAATAACTAACATCTTTCTTTTCCAAAGAGATAAAGTTATATTGCAGAGACAAATATGGAAAAGGACACTCACCATAAGTGCAAATCATTTTACTAGCTTCTCTGAAGAGAAGAATTCCATTAGGAGATGATACATCAAAATTCAAACGCTGGGACCTAGAAAATAGAGCAAGAAATTAAACTATATGTGCAGATAAAGAAACCAAATATAGGTTGAAAATGTCCAGCATTTTCATTTATTGGAAGCAGCAGCAATACAATTATTTCTTACACTACCATTCCAATCAACAACTGTTGATAAAATATGTATGCTAATTTCCTCACGACAAAGATACTAGACAATTAAGAAGGGTTTTCTTTTATTTGTTGATTTAAAGAGTTTATAAAGATAGTATCTGACACCCTATATCACAGATTTTTCACCCCTCTTCTTTTTATGCAAAGTGGTTGGTGGATAGTAAGTAAAAAACCTTACGTGTACATGTATAAGTTTATACAGAAACGTGGACAGAGTTGTATTTATAATCTGACATCTTCTATAGTATCTGGTACCTATTTTTAAAGCAAGTTCTAAAGTGACATAAAGGAGATGCAGGTACTTTTAATACTGCACAAATTTATAATGAATCATGTGGCCCTTCAAGCAAATTTCAAACACATTAAATTACACTACAGATTATGGTGTCCAGTGCCCCTGGATTAAGTGTAGAGAAACAAATGCAAAAGTTCTCTGAGAATATTCCACTTCCCTGGTTTGCCACAAATAGAACTGTTGTTTCCCTATGTGTTTTCAAAATAGCATCCCCTGCAATAATGTCTGAAAAATATTATTATAAACATGTGATAATTGTATGCAAACACATACAATTCCTGATTAGAGAAAAGAAATGGAATATATACATTTGCATTACATTCTAGAGAAATACAGATAACATTTTCACTAGGTAATTCTTAGAATATTTGTGCTAGATATCAATTATATGCCTGTGGCAGACATAAAATGCTTTACAATATATAATGCAATGATTTTTTCCTTTACTAGTAAATGCTGTATCAGTAACATATAGTATCAACAATCTGGTTTAAAAAATGACATTTGATGGACAAAAATTTCTAATATAAAATACAAAGCCAATCTTCTTTTAGTATTTAAAGCACTCCACAACAATGGTTTAAAAAAAAATTAATGTTTTCAAAAGAAAAATACATTTCTTTGCCAGGTCTTTTCCACCTCATTTTAGAGTAAAGATTTTAAATTTCAGTGGTAAACACTTGGCAAGAGAGAGACAATCAGAGTTGCACCCCCCTCCCCTGCTGGCATCTCCCTTCATGGCGCTGTTTACAAGGAGGCACTGATGGAGCAGGACGGCTAAGTGACAGGTAATTTGGTGCTGAGCAATATTCACAATGACATATTTTAAAGAGGTAAACACAATTAGCTTGTTCAGTTGCTCTCTTTTAGCTACATTTTGTTAATATTTCTAGGCAGGGTTTGTGAATCTCTGCTGGTCTATGCAAATTCTAAGGGCCATCCAGGCAATTTCCAAGAAGTGTCACAGTTGCTATTTCAGTGAAAACTGTGAGTGCATGAATCATCCAAACACATCCTGGCATCAAGGAGGAGGCACAGCGTCCAAGTGGAAGCGGGGACAATCCCTAGTGCTACCAAGGCAACAGCCACGTGCCCATGAGCTGCTCTGGGACGCAGGTTCTCACACACAAAGTGGAGATCCCCTAAACTTCTTTCCTGCTCTAAATTCTATAGGATTACAGTTAAGCAGGGAAATAGTTGAAAGAGCTCTCCTTCCCTCCACTTTGTGACTAAATAATGGAGCTGTAGTCTTCTAATGTTTCCATTTCTCTAATCTCCACATAACCCAAGGTCACTGCGTCTCTTTCCCAGTTGTATTTCTCCTCCATTTGTCCCTTCCTCATCTCCCTCCTCCGCTCTTCGGCCCTCTCTATTTCCATTGCTGTCCCCATCACCTTCATCTCCGCCCCTGGGTATGACGTGGGGACATTCTCCCACTTCCAGTTACGTTGCCCACCTGTTCTGCATCAGTTCTGCGATAAGCTTCAAGATGGGAGTTGTGCACGCTGGCTCCGCGTACCACTGCTCAACAGCCCTCTGCAGAACTGGGAGATACGTTGGGTACCTTCCGTAAAAGTCTGTTAAGGAATTTAAGGGTCTAAAAACAAACAACAACACAAAACTAAACTGTTTCTGAAAATTGATGCCACCTGTTCCATGTTTAGTATACAATGGCAGTAATTTTACGAATGACAAAGTCTTTCCAACCTGTATGCCTATACTTTTGGTGGCTGCATATGATCTGCATTTATTTGTAATACATCCCATTGATTACACTGTTTTTAGTATTATTTATAAATGGAAGCTATACTTTTAAAATATCATGCAAGTTACATTTTTAAAAAGTTTTTTATAGTTATAGATGGACGGCATGCCTTTATTTATTTTTTATGTGGTGCTGAGGATCAGACCCAGTGCCTCACACATGCTAGGCAAGTGCTCTGCCACTGAGCTACAGCTCCAGCTCATAAGTAACATATTTAAAAAATTATATTTGTGTTGTAGGAAAGGAAAATAAATTGAGTAAAAGAGGAATAAAGACATACTTGAGTCACTGTTATCAGGGTTTCTTGGGAACTATATAAAGAAAAATATTATGAAATTTTAAAAACACATAGAAATAGTAACACTAAATCTCATGTATCTATGTCCCAGCTTCAGGATTACCTACATTGCTTTTTTAAAGTTGTTAACTTGCTTTGCTTGGTCCCACTTATAGCTACAAGAAACATCTGGGATGCCAGCTTGAAGAAAAGCTGAGCAACTATTAACACACTCAGGGTCAGCAGTGCTAAAAGGCAGTCTCATGTGCACACAAGAAGAAACTCTCCAACATCCGCATGAGCACCAAGGAGTGTATGCCCTCTAAAAAGCCCCAGACGGGGATGTGAGAACCTGGTACACTCCTGAGCCAGCGTCACCAGCCTTTGGAATTACCTCCTCTCCTTGCCAAACAGACACATAAACACAGGACCAAGGCCTAAAGCTACTGCAGAAAAACTTCAACAATGCCACTGCTTTCATTTCTTTTTTCTTTCCCCATCTTTTTCTGATGTTTTCTACTCTTCTTGTCCATTTCAGGTGAAAGTGCTGAAAAGAACCACTGAATAGTGTTCTTTTTTCTGTGTGGTGTGGGTAGGGGTCTCCAGGGTGAGAAACTTCTCCATGACCTGATGTCTTGCTCTTGGGACATATCTCTAGCTCTTCAGCATGGCACACCAGGCCCTTTAAGATCTGGCTCCGCTCCTGCAGCCTCACCGCCTGGCACTTCTACTCTCCCTACAGCCATGCACCGCTCCCTGCAAATCTGTGATGCTAAGGTGTCTCCTCTCCTCCTGACACTGCTTCCTTCTGCACCAGTCCTGTCCTTCAATACCTAGCTCAAGTTTCACCTCCTCTGGGGTGTTTTACCCATTCTGTCAAATGGCAGGAATCTTCCCCATCTCTGTTCAGGGAGCACTTCTGACCACGTTATATAACATAGTGACTCAAGGTTGGCCGGCTGCTCATACATCTATCCCACTAGACAGTGAGTTTCTAAAGGGAAGAAACCTGTGCCTCCCTCCTAGCTCCCTGCTAATTCCTATTTGCCCTCCAGAGTTCAATGCATATCAGTTATTCCAGGAAGCCATTTCTGACACGCTGCAGGCCCCCACCCCAGCCTGAGTTGGGAGTGATTCCTAGGTGCGACTGTAGGATTCTGGGCTAGCGTCACATGACACTTCAGCATCAGCTTTCTGAGGGCAGGGACTAGGTACTTGGTATGCACAGCCTGGCACAAATGTAGGTTTCAAAAAATATCAGTCCCACAAACCTGCCAATCTATAAATGAGGTCCAGTGTGCTTAATCAGAACTGTTTAACTGTATATTTCACTTTGAAGCTTTAGAAAATAATTTACATAAAGAAAATAAGTCCTCTAAAGCCTTAAGAGTGCTTTCCCCACTAGAGTTGCCATGTGAAAGCTGTGTTTATAATGAAACAAGTATTTAGTGAAGTCCTACTCTGCAACAAGCACTATTGTGAGAGTCTCCAGAGACACCAATGAACAAAACATTAGAGAAACCCTTGCCCTCATGGAATTGATATTCTGATAGTATAGAGAACAAAATAAATATTCAATGTAAAGG
This sequence comes from Marmota flaviventris, assembly GCF_047511675.1. Taxonomy (NCBI): domain Eukaryota; kingdom Metazoa; phylum Chordata; class Mammalia; order Rodentia; family Sciuridae; genus Marmota; species Marmota flaviventris. The sequence goes on from NC_092502.1 coordinate 11,029,254, forward strand.
AAAATAAAGCAGGGAATGGAGAAGTAGTGAGTGTATGTGCACGGGTGAGATTTCAGTTGAATGAGGATGATACAAATATACTGAATGAGTTTGATCATGAACTTTACTTTGGCTCTTGTCAGATAACTTACTTTTCTATGTCCTGAAAGCTGTTATTTTTGAAAGATGGTGCTCTATACTGTTCTTGGGGCCAGGGACCCAGAGTTAAGGAAGACGCAGTGTTTGCTCACTGGGAATTCATGCTGGGAATTCCAGGGTGGCACGGGGATAAGGAATGTGAAGAATACTAGAATTCTGAGGCAGAGCCAGAGGAGCACAGGTAAGAAAATGTTCCATCAAGAGCTCACCTGAGGGAGCATTAGTGAGAGAACATCTGAAGGCCCACCAGGAAACTGCAGAGATCCAAATATCAGAACTAAGCCCAGAGAGGCCCACAGGTCCCTGTGCCAAGCACTCTAACGGCATTAGGACCGTGGTATTTTTCAGAGCACACGGCATTCACTATGGACAAAACCAGGGGACGTGAGGGGATGTGCTTTTTTCTGTGTGGAATGAGAGTGGTGACAATTCTAATATGCTTCTGACAGAGGTGACTGCCACAGAGAAGATGAGTGATTACTGGAAAGCAGAGCAGAGGTCCACCAAGCCGAGAGGTTGAAAGGGCTTCACAGTGAGAGCAGCAGGCTCAGACTACAGGTGAGATGGAAACCCACTCTAGGAGCTTAATTTTCCAGTGGCCTTATGAGAGCTCCACATATAAGATAGGATGAAGAGGGCGGGAGCCCTCAGGTAGAAGAGGCACAGACCTAATTTCACCTAGATTTTCTCAATGAATTCTGAAGGTCCACATCAAATAAATGAAAAACAATGGCATACAGCAACATCTTACTGGACGCTAAGTATAAAAATGTGAAAAGTATCGGATTTTTGTCTACGTAACCATCCATCCATGTACGCTGTGGTTTATGGTTACCATGCGCTGAACCCCAAGAAAGCAGTAATGAGTAGACTTGATTCTTTTCCTCTGGGATTTCACAGCAGAGAAAGCATCAGAATACACCAGAAGGCCAACGCCAGAGTTCTTACTAAAACCTCCAAGAGATAAGGGTCTGAGGATGGGATTCCTAAACAGAAACAGCCGGCCACTTAGTTCATTTAAAGGTTCTCCAGGAAGATGCAAACACCTGGACCTTTGTTCATGAAGGCAACTGTGCTGCTGGGAGCCCCTCCTCTCGGTCCAGCAAATGCCTGTCCATTCTCTGAAGCTACCTGAATTCTCCCAGGAAGCCTCCCTATTTGGGAGCCTCCAAACCAATAATCTCTTCCTTGCCTGTGTTTACCTGGCCTGTTGCAGGTTTTCTGTTTTAGGGAGGGTGGTGGTATTGGGGATTGAACCCAGAGGTGCTTCACCATGGGACAACATCCCCGTTCTTCTTATTTTTTTAAGACAGGGTTTAACTAAGTTGCTTAGGAACTTGCTGAGGCTGACCTCAAATTTACAATCCTCCTGCCTTAACCTCTAGAGCTGCTAGGATTACAGGTGAGCACCACTACGTCTGGCTTGTGGCATGCATCTTTATCTTAACACACGGATGAATAACTGTTCATTCCTTTTTGTGTCTACTAGACTGTGAGCTTCTGAAGAGCATCATTCTCCCTTATGCCTGGCACAAAACACAGTCAAAACATGCCTGCTCTGTGAATTTTCAGGCTTACTTTCTTGCCAGTTTCTATCTGTCCAACATCATATCGCCAACTGCTTTCTTCATGACTTATTCTTCTGCTCGGCATAGTCCTAGCTGCTCTGGGAGGTTGAGGCCAGAGGACTGCTTGAAACCAGGAGTTCAAGAACCAGCCTGGGCAATAATATAAAACAGAAAAAGAAATATAGTTCTAATTTTTATTTTTTTGGTACGAGGATTGAATCCAGGGACACTTAACTACTGAGCCACATTGTTTTGTTTTGAGACAGGGTATTGCTAAGTTGCTTAGAATTTCACTAAGTTGCTGAGGCTGGTTTTGAACTTGCACTCCTCCTGACTCAGCCTCCTAAGCTGCTTTGGTTATAGGTGCACACCACCACACCTGGCTATAGTTCTGATTTTGTTGGTCAATCAAAACCTATTCCTATGGAATAAGGATCTACATTCTATAGCTTGGTATTCAAGGGACCCAGACAATCTGTTTCCAAGCATGAAGTAAGTGTTATCTACAATAAAACATCTTCTTTGTTGCTTCCTTTCTACTCCTGGGATGAGGCTAACTGAAAATCGGTCTCTTCCCATTTCCCTATAGACCAGTCCTATGTATTTGGTACGATTCAGGGCCAAGTCTTCAGGTTTACAAAGGCATTCCTGACCCCCAGCTAAACACCATCAATTTCCTATTAGTATTTTGTTATGTCACTGACCACTTTCTACGTGTTAGTACAAGTCATTTATGTAGATAGTGGAGTCTGCTGAGCTAAAGCTCATTTGGGGGTAGGATTTGGGTCTAAGTAATCTCTACCCCTCATGAGGCCTAGTGCACTGGACCAAGAAAGCCCAATGTGTTAACTATTTAAGTGAACCAGGGGGATTTTCTCATCTCATTCTGTTATTAGGAAAGGAAATAGATAGTGGTGGACAGTGTGTCTTTTGTGACAGAAACTGTACCAGAACTTTTACATAATCACAGAATCACAACACTTTTCATAACAGAACTGCAAGATGGCTATTAACAGTCCTGTTCTATGGAGATGAAAACTATGATATGGGGACACCAGGTAATTCACTCACGACCCACAGGCTTCCAAGAGGTGAAACCAGGACTGGGATCTAATACTGTCTTATTGTGAGGTCTATGCTCTTCTGCATTTCGCCTTGTTTTGTCTGTCTTTGCATGATATGCTTATGCACGTTAATAAACAGCACTGAAGGCCTGACTGGATATCAGTGAGTTCAAAGAGCACGACAATTAAGACCGAGTGTGAGGAAACAGCATCATACGCATTCCTTCCCCCGCCCCCTACAATTCCTCTGGATTTTTGATGCTTCAGTCTAAGGACAGCCTGGGACAAGTTTAAACACAGTTATTAAATGCACTTCAAGGGAAGGAGTCTCCTTATTGTTGCATTCTCACTATGAGGCAAAGAAGTACACCAGTCGGTCTCTTCAGTTCTCTAGTTGTGGAAACAATTTATCAAGATGGTTGCTGCTCACTTTCAGGCAATTTAGTTTTGGAGGGACAGAGTGATAAGCAATGTAGTTTGTAGCAGTTAATGCAGTCAGTGTTTGTAGAAATGTTTTTGAATTAAATAGCTAACCACTAAAATAGCATTTTATCAAATAATTGTCATAAATAAAATGCATTTTGACTTTAAGATGACATGTGCTCTTATAGGAATGTTTCTTCTGCATGCTAAGGATTGTATAACATATTAAAGAATACACATTTATGGGGATAAAAGGCAAATAAACTTCCCCAGCAGTAATGTGGGAATCATCACTGACGGTTTGACATATCAATATTTCAGGAAGAATAAATGACTTTCATATCCATGTTTTTTTTTTATCATATACTTATTCATTTTTGCATTACTGAATACTTTGGAAAGAATCTGTACTTTATCACCTGAAACTGCTTAAAGTGTTTCGAAATATTTTAATAAAGCCTTTTGAATTATCAAATAATGTAACTTTTAAACAAATTTTACTATTATTATAAATATTTGCTCTTCATCCCTTGCCCAAAGGAAAACTATAAATCTTGTCTCAACTGAATGAACACCATTTATCATATTCATTTCGTTGTCAATACAATTATGAAAAGCCTTTGGCCTTTTCCCAAGGAAGCTGATTTGCCACAGAAACTCAATTATTATAAGCAAGGCCAGTACCAAACCACTGCATTTGGCAATCTAACACAGACTCCTGCATAACTGACACTTCGCCCTCCGCCCCTGACCCTAATAACGTCAACATCTATGGTCAAATGGAGGAGACAATGGTTTCTAGCTCAAAATGAACAGTAAGTCCTAAGATTTTCCATTTGCTATATTCTGCCATCTGCTGGACAAAAGTTTCATTTCAGCTAGGTGTGGAAAGAAAGGAGTTAAGAAATGGAGAACTAATTTGATCCTTTGGTACTGGGTGTGGGGGGTGGTTCTTGACCTCAAATGTTAGCTAAAACTGCTGAAGAGAGGTAAAATGCCAACTGCTGAGCTTCAAGAGAACTATCGATACCAGAGTGCCCAGACTGGACTTGGGTAATTTTCAATATAAATGAAAAGTTTTGACTTTGAGAGCTGATGTTTCTGTTTGAAGAAACAGAAAGGGTATGTAGGTCAGTGAAGTTTGACCTTTAAAATCAGAGGACTTATACCTTTCCATGTTAGAACTTACAATCTCCACACATGTACGTTATATGCTTAGGTAAATGACATATCTGATTCTCCAGAGACATGGAAAAATCTTACCTCTAAACCTTTCCTGAGCACATAAATCTGAGAAGTAGTGTAGGGGCTGTGGCTGTGGCTCAGTGGTAGTGCACTTGCCTGGCATGTATGAGGCACTGGGTTTGATTCTCAGCACCACATATAAATATATAAAGGTATATCAACAACCAAAAAAAAATTTAAAAAAATACGAGTGTATACTAAAATTAGTGTTTAAATATTTGATAACGTACAGAGTTCTCTTGAACATGCCCATCTCCCCTGCTGGTTATGCTTTTGGCCTTAACTATGACACGGCAGTTGATGAGAGCCTTTAGAAGTTTCTTTTGCAATTTATGAAGGAAAGAAAGGGTAAGAAAGGTTTGACCTTTCAAAGCAAATCAAAGTGTGACTTAAGAAGCTGCTTAGCTTTAAACTAGAATTTTTTCTCATGTGCTCTGAAGATTACAAGTTTAAAAGGAATGAAGCCATTACTTACACTTACTCTAGAAGTTGTCACTTCCTATTAGGATCAAAGATGATTTGTACCCACTGTTAAAATGTTGATAACTATTTATGACTAGTGATTATATATGCCAGACATTTCAGAAAAAGCATTACATATTTTAATGGTCACAGTAAGCCTCGACACTGCATAATCCCCTGTTTTTAGATGATGAAACTAGGTCTTGAAGAGAAATGACTTGGCCAGGTTCACACAGTCAAGGAGGGGCTGGATTTGCAGCCTTGTCCATCTGGCACCAAAGCCTGTGCTCTGCCTCCTTGCACGTGATGGGCACTTCTATGGGAGACTTCTTCCCTGTCTGTACTGAACCTTAGCCATGGCAAATTCAAATTTTACCCCAAATGACAAATCCTGACTACTGACTTCCTTCTCTTTTCATGTCCATTAAAATTTTCTTCGGGATGAAGAACTGTGGCGTGATGAATTAAGGCCTGTCAGCCTTGCTCGTTGAGATGAGTAGATATTCAAATCTGCTCAACAATGACCAATGGCAGGATCCCCTGATCCCAAGTCAAGATGCCAGTCAGGTTTTCCCTGTACCCCCAACATAAACAATCACAGGGGGAAGCGATTTTTAAGTTGTCAATATTTAATGGCACCAAAAAATTGACCTCTCTGAGTTGGGTCTCCGAACGCTGTGCTCAGTTATCTGCACACTGCCACTGTGCTGTAATTTTTAGCTGATTACACATTAGTTCATTTAGCTTTGTTTCCTCTTCCCTACTGTGCCATACTATTAAACGAAAGCGAGGGGCCTGGCATCCCTCTGTGCACAGAGCTGGTATTGTCACAGTGTAATAAGGATACATCCAGTCAAACAGCATGGTGTAGCTGGTCTTTGTGTTCAGTGCAAAGGCAATCCCTCGAAGATCTCTTGCCAGCCCGATCAACATACGCTGTCAGTGGGAAAGAGACACAGTAATTGATTTTCACGTTAGTGCAGAGCAGATGGAGTAATAATCAGGCAATAATGACCACATATCTGATTTTGATTCATTAGCTAAAATGTCTCGTTCAGGTCCCTTTCTATAGAAAACCATAGACTCTTTAAACAAACAGATCATCAATCTGCTAACCAGTTCTACTTTGCTTCTTATAAACTGAGCTACGTCACAATTCTAGAAGCTTAGAGTCATTTAGATTCTTAACATATTTTGTTTGGATACTGCCAAATTTGGGGATGCGGGGAGTGACCAAGATTGATTATTTCACAAAACTGATATGTACAGGGTCTAGACATTATTTAATAATAGCAACTCTTAACACTGGCCTGCATAAAATCATTCTCACTATACAATTTAGAGTCTACCCTGGAAACGTACTGATATTTAAAGATTCCTAAAAAATGTTTAATAACTTAGGACAAAATAAAACTGGCTAAGTGACCTACTGGTACTATGACACAACCAGAATGGCAGTCACAGACCTCAAGTAAGGAAGAGCTTTACAGTCAATGTCATGAGACTTTTAAATCCTAGGTTCACTTAATTCTTAATTGCTAGTCAATTTATCTGTCTCAGATTTCTCATCTATAAGAGGGGCAAACAATGCCTCTAACAAACTCTGAGGAATAATCTTGTAAAATGCCTCAGCAAGAGTGTGAAACACAGCAAATGGTCCTCAGTATTCAGTTTTATAGGGGGAGTAAAAAAAAAAAAGAGAAAAAAAAAAGTAAAAAAGGAGAAGAAAGAAAGACCTTCTCTTGAATAAAAGAGATCTGACTTGTATCCTGGACTCTTAATTAAGCTGTCCTTAGGATGATGCTTGGGAAGAGAAAAAGAAACCCATGAACAGATGCTAGAATGTCAGAACAAAGAGCACAAATAAACATAATTGCAGAACAAGGGGGTGGGATAATTGAGATATGCAATCGTGACTTCTGAAGATACTGTTTCAGGAAAAAACGGCCAGAAAATGGCCTCTAAACTTTTCTTTTTATCAGATTTCTCTTTTTCTTCATACTCTGATAATAAATGAGACTCATGTTCAGGAAGGAGTTAAAATGATCATTAAGGAGGCAGTAGATCCCAACTGTCATCTGAAGGACTGAAGAGCACTTCAAGGGAGCAAGTGACAGTTCAACTGTCACAAGTCTCTGGCATCTCCTCCTGCCCCCTACTCTTCCTAAGAGCTGACTCAACATACCTGGATGTTGTCCATAAGAACATGCACTTTCTACTGTCCAACGGTGTATGGAAGGCCCAAGTTCTGAAGCGGAAAAATACTGTGCCTTGAAGGCAATGACCTGCTCCTTTTCTCTTCATCCCCCATCCTGTTTTTCTGCACCTGACTGGCCTCCTTGTAGGTGCTGTGCACGACCCACTGCTGCTTTTCAGCATTCTGCTGGGATGCAGCCTTTCTTCACCCCTGGAACTGTTCCGCTCTCTGTCTCGGCTCTGCACATTTCTGACAGCCTCCAGAACAGAGCGCATCTTCTAAGAAGCCTTCTTGGAACAGTTCTGTTCCGGCTGCGGTATGTGCAGTCCAGGGATTCTCTGTGGGCCTCTGCCACCGTCAAGTTGGCCATTTTGCTGTTTTTACTACATACACTTATACATTACAGGCTACACTTACAAAAAGCTTCCACTGACATACAAAAGACCCACCACTCAACTCTAAATTAGTTACCAAGAACCATGAATCCTGCTTTCTTTATACCTAAGTACAAAGAGCTTTAATATTTTAAACTATCATCATTTTATAAAAATGGTTAATTTTTATCATATTTTTCTTAAAAGATGCCAAGTTAACAGAAGTACTCTAATTAACTCAAAACCATAGGTTTTTTTTTTAAATGCACTGGCCATGAAATGGTATCAATGTTTCATTTTAGAAAATGTTGCTACAGAACAGAGGAAGCATATAATAACTACATGTAAGTTTTAAATAGATTTAACTGAGCAGGAAAGTACAGTATTAAAGTTAATAAGAAATAGATTTCTTAGAGTCAAACAGTACCTTTTATCTCTAAGCAGCACAGAGTGCTGTAAGAGTCTACACAGCTAAACAATACTAAAAGGGTATTTTCTCCCTAGCTCTGGAATGAGATAGGGAAGAGTTAACTAGGAGCTCAATTCTGGGCTACGGAAGAATTGGAGAGTGAGGGGTCATCTGGTTGAAATTTAGGGGAAGAGGAACCACAACTTACCATCTCATTTAAAACAGGACAAAGAGGTCCATTTTAAAAGTTGCCTTTCTCCTGTGGCTGGTCATCACTAAGACTGATCTGTGAAGCGAGAGGCTTCTGCATTTCTAGTGAGGCAGTGTGTGAAGCGGGGCAAGCCTGGCGATCTAACCCTATGGCTTCCTTTTTCAATAGCTCAAGAGAAACCGCTGAGCGCTTCAGTCCACTGCATGGTGAACGGTTGTCTGTGTGCCAAGCGTGAGACGGATGGGCTGGGAAACAGCTGAACCGCGGCTCCTTCCACCCTGACCCCCAAAACAGGGTTTCTAATGGAAAGTCTGACAGACCCTTTACTGTAGTGGCACTACTGGGGGCAGCTATAATATTATCCTCATAATTCTACCATATAATAACAACAAAGAAAAGGAAGGTGAAGGGTCATTGTGCTTTGTCTTTAGAATTAAGATGGCTGTCTTCATCCTTACAGCACACTCTTAATTCTGGAGACACATCTTAATAACCTCTAAATAGTTCCAACAAAAGAGCCGTGTCAGAGGAACGAGCAGGCCCCAAGGTGTTTCAACTGGAGTGTTTTCATCTGCCTTTATTGCTCTATCCCTCTCCAGAATTAAGGCAATAACCTGTGATAAATTATTCAGGAACTGCTACAGGGATCAAAGCAAAATCATTCTGTTAAAGTGCTGTTTGCAACATTTGGCACTTAGTGCGAAAACTTTTAATGTGCGCATGCTGAAAATCAAGGATTTTAAATAATTTAACATTGTGGAGTTTTTACGAAGGGACTAAAGATAGCAGGTTTCTATTTAACTGCTCCTCTACCTCTGCGAAGTTTTCATTCATTTTCCTTAAAACTGATGACGTCATGGCCAAATCAAAAATGATGCGTGAATCTGGGAAGTAATAGACTTGAGTTGGTTCTAAGATAGGGAAAGTTACAGGGGAAAAATGGCATTTTGGGGGATAATACTCCAGGGCCAGGGTTTGTTACAGTATTTCCCCCTTTACTTTGGAGAGAAGAAACTCAAGACAAAAATTCAATGTTCTCTTCAATTTTATTAGGACTAAGTAGGAAAACAAAACTATAAATTTAAGAGTTTTCTAGCATTTTCTTTCCTCACAACGATATTTCAATTTGGCAACACAGGTCCTTAATGTTTAAGTTTATCCCGGAATCTACATTTGCAAAATATCTATAAATAGGGAGTTAGAAAATCCTGGTAAGGGTTGCAAATTAAATGAATTTGGCAGTCCTGAGGCATTTTCATAGAGATATTTTAACAGCATCACCTCCTGTGGATTGGAATACTAAATGCTTTATTGAAGAACAAAACAGAACTGTTTTTATCTCTAGTACTTGCAAAATGAAGTACCTGAAAGCACTTTTGCATGTATTATTTATTCATCATGATAGAAAAATAGCCTTAACCTAATAAATTACATTTAAAAGCATTTAGTGCAAAAGTTTTGTTTATGATAAAGCAACAGATTTAGTTCTTTATCGGTGGCTTAAAGCACCAAGTTTCTTTATACAAATTAGACAGATGGTGCTTACAGTAGAATTTACTAAAGGTCTGTCACAACAAATGCAGCCAAGCTGCATATTTAATCACTGCAGAATCTTGTCTACCTGCAGCTGCCAACTGCTAATCCAATTTCCCTGATAAATGTGGCAAGAGACACGATCAGCAATAAAGAGCATCTAACTCCATTTTCCTGCAGGGCGTCTTTTGATGAACATTTAGGACGGAAGCACGGAGTGCACTGTGTGGCCTTGGTTCGTGGCAGCTGCATGCATTCTGAGGCACAGTTCTCAGGTTACTCACTTAATTCTGCCACTATCATTACGTTGCTATTGATCTCAGTAGCTGTTGCCTACACAGCATTACTCTAGATGAAGCTGAATCAGGCAGTTATCATGCATCAAACTTGCTCAAAAGCCTGGAGATTTCCCCTTAATTACTTGTGATTTTATTTGCAAATACCGTTAAAGTGTAATCAAGCAGTCACTTTCCAGGGTCGTTAAGAACTTGCTGGTTTAGGGATATATCACTGGAACTCCATTAAAAATGACTCTAGGAAGATGGTTTCTATCAAACTAGATGGAATTACATCAAACCAGGCTTCAAACATAATGAAATCTTCAAATGAGACAAATATAATTTTTATAAAGATGGTGTTTTTGAGCCTCACTGCCTCTTTTTGATAAAGGGCAGCAATGACCACCTTAAAGCTTCAAGGACTTTGTTGGTCAGTAAAGATATTTGGAAGACATCTAAAAAATACAGTTAAATACAGTGGAAACTGAAAAAAGAATTTCAGCAAAAATATAAGAAAATCTGTAATTTTTTTGGTATTAAAATTTTATAACTATGACAGCTTGATAAGCATTTATTTAAAAAACTCCATTTAAAATTAAAAGGTACATACAGCATTTGGCTAATTATTTTTTGGCAGGAGAATTATACATATAGCATCAAAGGCCACTGTTTTTTTTATTTGACCTGTTAATTTTGTGTGTGTGTGAAGAGGAGCCATCATGCAAAAGGTGGTGAATATTCCAATGCATTTCAAATAATAAAATATGACTCAGCCTCAGCAATGAAGGTGCTTATATTCTCCAGAGTGCACTTATTAGTTTTTTAAAAATAATAATCAGTGTCAATCTATTTAATATAGACTTGCTACATTATAATTTCAAGAGATACTATTTCTATTTACAGAGCTGTGCTTCCCATCCCCCACGTTAAAATATGGGGCTGTTTTGTCACAAACAGCTTGCTACACTTAAGGATTTTACTAATAAAACATAATGTTGTCTTAGATATTATGACTGTTGCCACAGCTGAACTGACTTGTCAAATCAATCCTAATATGGCTCCCACAGGCACATAAAAACCTTATTTAGCTATCAGTTATCCTAATCACTTTGTTCAGTTTAAGAATGCAATACTTCAAGACCAGCTCCTATTTATACATATATGCCTAGCCATTTAATAAAGTCTTGATTTATATAAATTCTGGTTTAAAAAAATATTTAGAGATGTAATGTTTTAGCATGTGTGTATTTGTGCATTTCTCCATATGGGTAAGTTGAAATGTAAAGTGCAGAGTAGATGAAGGCATCGAGATGTTTAAAGTGGTGTGTGGACCCAGGAGAAATGTTCTATTAAAGAGAGTAACTGCCATAAGAGACAAGTCTGCGCCATCCAATCCTGAACAGACCGTCCAAAACCATTCACTGAACTCAGAGTCCATTTTTATAAAAAACTAAAAAAAGTCTTACACGAAAAGTATGATCCAAAGACACTTGCATTTGGGAACACTGACCCATGCATACAGATGCAGGTCTGAGGAGCATAGAGCACATAGATAGATACGCAAGCCCCTTTCTGGATCCAGATATTCTAGAAAGGTCAGAATTGTCTTTCTTCACGTTGAGAAATAAACTCACCTTTACATCTTCTTGTTTGAAGTTGTTGTTGAATATCTGTAATACTGTTTCAAAAGAGACTGTGAGAGGCAGCATGAAATTCTCAAATTCATCCTCATCTTCGCCTATTAGAGAAACAAAAGGGTCACCATGGTTTAAAATGCAGGCTATTGTACATTAGCCTCACACTGAGTGCTCCACTCAGGCTTAGAAATGTTCCCGAGAAGAGGTCAGCCTGCATTCACATCCATGCCACATTTTGTGCTTTGGCTCATTGAATATTCTGGTGTTTTGCCTTCTCTTTTGCACCAAATGAAATAGCAACATTACTTACTATCTATTTTTTTTTTTTTTTACTGGCTCTTTATTGGATTGAACAGACTCATGCCCCAGGCATTTCAGCTCTTTAGCTTCTGGGGCCCCCAGAGCTTCCCTGATGCTTCAAGGAAGGCCTCAGAGACAAGGGTCTTTTCTCCCCCTTCTTTTTGGGTGCCAAGGCCCTACAGGGCTCATAGACTCAGATGCCCAGATAGATAGCTCTAAGTTATTATTCTTTTTTATTTATGTGCTTTTAAAAATTTAATTTATTAAATAGATGGTGGGGGAAATTTTAATCTGCCAAAAAAGGATGGGGCCCCTTGGGGATCATTGTGGATTTTAAATACATGCATCGAGGGCACACATCTTCTTACACTAAGCTTCCTTTACATAAAGACAAGAGGAAAAAGAGAGATTTCCTATTAATTTTTCACTTCAAAGGTAGACTGTAGTTTTCTCAAGGATTCTGCCAAAACAGAATCTTTACTTCACCCATGGATATGCACAAGTAATAATTTATATAGTTTCTTTTCAAAAACAGTTTCTTCTAAATGAGACTGAGTTCCCTCATTTGTCCCAGGCCACAGTGAACCACAAGCCCCACTTTACTAGTGAAGAAACAGGCAGAGAGAGAGGTGAGTGTCTTGTTAGGGAGAATGACATAGCTGGGGGTGGACATATGGCCCGGGCTTTCCGCAGGTGATGGTGTAGGAGAGGATGGACCTGGGGCATGAGTGAGGATCCAAGATCTTAGACAAGACCAGTGATCCTCACTACGGTGCTTGATCAAGACCACGAACATCACCTGGGGACTTGTTAGGAGCCAATTTCCAGATTCCATCCCAGATCAGTAGTTTTGTTCTAACAAGCTTTCCAGGTGATTCAGATGCCTGCAACATTTGAGCAATACTACTCTCCACATTATTTTACAGGCAAGGAAACTGTCAAGGCCACAAACACAAGTGATCCATGGCAGGATCCTTTGACTCTTTAGAAGTGGCTCATCTAAATGACCCGATCTTTTAGGACTTCTCTCTTCCCTTCAACTTTACATACTTTGTTTCATGAGTCCAACAGAACCAGGCACTGAGCTTTCCTATGAGGTGTCAACAGGCCAAGAAGTCTTCCCTAATGTGTTGTTCTGAACAGGTATCAAGGTAGACCACATGAAAATCCCTGCTCTGTCAACTGGCTCTGTGGCCAAGTGAGAGACCTCTTAGGTAAAATGTCCTCTATCCAGTGGTGATGACATTAGATCTATATGGAAGCTGTTCTTATTTGTCAAGGCCTACATCAAGTGACAGCTTCTCAATGTCCAAGTTAAGCTCTACCCAGTACCTTTGCAAGAACTCCCCCTTCTTCTTTTGGATTTCCGTGGCATTTGGCCTCTTCTCCCCCACCCCCACATTTTTGATTGGTGCATACAGTTGTGATAATGATGGGATCTGTTGTTATGTATTTATACATGCACACAATCTAACAACATAATTTGGCCAATATCACTCTCCAGTACTCCCCCCCCCACACACCTCCCACCCTTTGGTCCCTTTCCTTTACTGATTTCCCTTTGATTTTTAGGACATCCATCCCTACCTTTCCTTTGTTTTCCCCCCTCTAGTTTCTGCATATGAAAGAAAACATATGACCCCTCACCTTCTGAGTTTTAACTTATTTTGCTTAACATGATGGTTCTAGTTCCACCCATTTTCCCATGAATGCCATAATTTCATTTTTCTTGACGACTAAATAAAATTCCACTGTGTATATATACATCACATTTTCTTTATCCATTTATCTGAAGATGAACACCTTGGAAAAATAAAAACTTTTTTGGAGAAGCTTTCCCAAGGAAAGCTCACATTCTCTGCTTAAATTTTCAAGGCCCTGGGCATGCTGAGCACATACTCTACCTCAAGCTGACTCTTTATTATAGCACAGAGTTCCTTGATTTCCGAGCATTTAAGAATATATCTAATACCACCTACACTGTAATGTCACCTCCATTATACTGTCACCATTTGATCAGGGTTCCTAAGGGGATTAAGGAAGTTAAAATTTATGGGCAGGGGGTGCAGCTCAGAGGTAGAGGCTTGCCTAGCATGCATGAGGCCTCAGCTTTGATCTCCAACCACCTCATTCACACCAAGATAAAATCTGTGCGTATATATGTAAGTTATCACTATCAGCCTACCTGGATAGTATCTGGGACTTAGCTTTGAGAGAGCTGAGACTCTGTCTCTTTGTGTTTCTCTGTGAAAGAGAATGATGCAGGCTTCTGCAGTCAACAGGCCCAGGTGTCTGATTCCTCCACAGACTGTTTAACTTTGGACATTTTACTAATGACTGAACCTCAATTTCCTTATCTATCAAATATAAATAAAAATACCCATCTTTGAGGGTTGTGGTGAAAATTAATTGCTATAAAACATGAAAAAGAGAAGATGCTCAATGAATAGTAGTGATGGCACTAGTATTAAAGTCCTTATTTTCTTAATACTGATACAGAATAGTACACAAATAGCTGAAGTAGACAAGATTGAGTCCTAATTGCATAACACACATATACATTATATTTAACCCACACAATCTCATAAGATAAAGTGCTTTCTAAATGTGGAGTTATTAATGAGAACAGTCATAATAATCACTGAAAGTAGATAAGGCTGCTGGAAATGGGCAGGTCTATCGAAGCTTGATCCTGGCTCTGCCTCCATTAGCTGTCTGGGCCTTTGCATCCTTGTTTGTGATGAAGAGACAAGATATTTACTGCATAAAGCTGGTCATGAGGACTCAATGACAACACATGTGGCACTCTGCTTTGCCGACACTTCATAAACAACAACCATCAGCATTTTTTGTTGCCCTACATTTAACTGGACTTAGAGAGATGACTGGTAATTGAATGAAGTGAGCAGAGAATGTGAGCTTTCCTTGGGAAAGCTTCTCCAAAAAAGCTTTTTCTTTTCCAAGGTTAAGATGTTTATTCACAACAAAGACAATTCAGAGCTTTAACATCTCAACCCCTCACTTAATATTCTGAATTACTGATCAAAGGACTTCCTGGCCTCACCCCTTTCTCCAGCCAGATTTTGAGGCAAATGGATATCAGGAACACAAGAAATTAGACACCATGAAAGGCAGCAGCAATGTGAGCAGCAAGTCCCTCTGAAAGTCACTTCCTCTGAAAGGCCTTTCTTGACCAACATCCATTCCCCCACAACTCTTTAATCCCATAAACGACCTTACTTTTCTTATGGGACTTACTGGGACTGCTAATCTACACATTTATGCATTTCTTGTTCGTCTTTCCTATTAGAATATAAGCTTCTTGGGGGAAGGAACTCAGGTTATTTTGATCATGGTTGTATTCCCAGTGCCTAGAAAGGCACCTGGCACTCAAGAAATACTTTTGGTGTGACTAAATAACAGGAGTTAGTTCCTGAGTGCTTATTATGTGCATGCAATAGATTTGGTACTGAATTTTTTGAAAAATATTTATGTGGCTCATTCTATTGCACTGGTGCAAGTCATAAATGGTCACCACAATCCTATGGAGCTGCAGGATCTCCTTCACTATATGGTGAACAGAGAGGCTTAACAGAGTTCAATGGCTTGCCTATCATCTCCAGCTGTACATGTCAGTGGGCTGGGAGCCCCAGGCAGGGCTGCTTCACCAAAGCTCATGCTTTTCCCTTGAATCTCTGATGGGGTGCAAGGTGCCAGAGGTGTGGACTGAACTCAGAACCACACAATCCTGAGTTTTGACCCGCATGAAGTCCGAACAGGGCCAGGAACAGTCAGTTTGGTTCTGGTGAGGTAAATGGACCCGGCCCCACCACAGGAGTTTGAGGTGGAGAGCAGAAGAAACTGTACCTCGACTACCACAATGCTCATGTTTCAGTTATCACTGTTCCTCTGTTACTGGGATTTGATGTACTTATCATCTAAGTTGGAGAACTGGCTGTTTTTGTTTATATCACACAAAAAACTTTATACAAAATCTATTAAAGATTTTTTTCCTCATTTGTATTACCATAGAGATGTCATTTATTGTTCCTGATGCAAAAGGAGAAAATATGAGCTTCCTTGTAACTTCATATTCAAATATATAGTCATATATTTAGTATGCCAAATGTGTATGTGATAACTCATGAATCATAATTGAAGCTAATTCTTTTTCTAATGAAACAAGGGCCCAGAAATCAATATGATTTGAAGATATAGTGTTAATTTCAGACTCATATTTTCATTGAAAAGTAAATACTAACATAACATTATAAGTTCCGAGTAACCCATAAAAATAAATGAAAAATTATTTGGCTTTCAGGCAAAACTAAAAGTATTCATCTCTACTGGCTTTTATAAGTTGCAAACATTTTTTTCTTGAGATATGTCACATTAAAACAGAACAGTGAACCTTTTAGTACTTTGGTGAACAGACATTTTATTTGTAGGACATTTCATTCATCATTTTGCATAATTAAAACCTCAAGTGGTGGGACCATAGACTGGTATAGCTACTGTGGAAAAGTTTGGCAGTTATCAAAGCATCAGAATTGCCATTTGTCTCAGCAGTTCTACTCTAAAAAGAACCGAAAGCATATATTCATGACTTCATAATACCCAAAAAGTTGGAAACAATAAAAATCTAAACTGCTTATCCAAACTGATGAATGAAAAGCAAAATGTGGGACAGCCATACAAGGGAATATTATTCAGTCATACAAAGGGACTCACTACCAATGTGCACTAAAACGGATGAACCTAGAAAACATGCTAAGTCAAAGACAGACACTAAGGCCACATACTGTATGATTTCATTAATAATAAATGTCCAGTATAGGGCAGATCCACAGAGATAGAAAGCAATTAGTGGCATTCAGGGGATGGGGAGGGAGAAATAGGAATGACTATGTAAAGGTACAAGGTTTCTTTTTGGGGTGATGAAAATGTTCTGTAATTGCATGAGGTAATTGTTGCACAACTTTGCAATATTCTAGATACAATACCACTAAAGTACACATTTAAAAGGGTGGATTTTGGCATCAGAATCTAAAACAATAGTAAATCCCACAACAACAAAAATCTGAATTTTCTCTCCCTTTCCATTTTAAATGTGATGAACAATGAAACTTCCCATTTCTTCAAACTTGAGTGACAAATGGCAGCTAGATTACAGGGATCTGTGGAATCTGGCAAGGAAAAGCAAGTAATGGAAATAATTATGATAATTATCAGCAGTTACCTAGGATTCACTGTATAATAAAATCTGTGTGAAACACTTTGGCACTGCTGACGTGTCAGTTTGGTAGGCAGAGTAACCCTCAGAGATGGTTACTCGGGAAGTTTAATGCTATGAAGGCAAGTTGAGGCTGCTGACCCACTGATTCTAAAGTAGAAAATTATTCAGGGTATCCAAGCGAGTTCAAGGTTATAGGGGTCCTTAAAAGTGGGAGAGAAGCATTAAATGGGAGAACCACAAAGATGGCAGCCTGAGGAAGACACGCCTGATGTTGCTGGTCCATGACCAGCCAAGGAAAGCAGATGCCCTCTAGAAGCTATAAAAGGCTCTTCCCTCCAGTCTCCAGGCAGGAGCAATCCTTTTGCTAATACCTTGATTTGAGCTCACTGAGTCCCACTTGGACATCTGACCTCAAGAACTGTAAAACAGTACTTAGGTATCGTTTAAGTCACTAAATTGCAGTATTTTGTTACCGCAGTATTAGGAAACTGACAGATGAAGATCTGGTCCAAACTAAAAAAAATTACAAGGGGCAAACAAGGAGACACAGAGGCAGTGGTGAAGCCAATTCACTCAAAGCCACGTGCCATGGGTGATCTGGAGGAGTCTGTGGCTTTTGCAGGTCCGGGTGCACGTGCAGCTTCCCACTGCTTCCTAGGGCACCACTCTTAAATTCTGAAGTCTATTATTAGCAAGACTGTGGAGAAGTGTGCTCAGCTGGTCCTTGAAGGTAGTCCAGAACTGGCCTTCATTCCAGTTTCCCTCTCTAGTGACTACAATTCTAGTCATCTCTGAAATGACTTGTACCCTCAGACAGAAATGGATATTTCAGTATCCATCAGAAAGTGTCCTCAGTTCTCTGCCTCTGTAGGAAACAACCCCAGCTACAGAGGGCAGAGTAGAAGCCTTGGCGCGGTGGAGATGCCTCACTCTGGAGTCGGAGTGGCAGTCAGTGCTTCTGCCTCTGGGTAAATGTCCTTCTGGGTTGGCCCTTACTAAGTACTTGCTTTGTGCCAGGCATTGCTCTAGGTTGTTTCATGTACCTTCATCTTATTTAAATCACAAGACAACAACTTTTCAAGGTAGATATTTCCATTTAATAGATGAGAAAAGTGAGGCTTCCTGAAATTCTGCTCCCTAGGGAACCAGAATGTTAAGTTCCTGGAGGAAATACACACTGCCCAGTGCAGACGACTGCAACTACCCAGCAAGTATCACCCTGGAGCATGTCATTCCCTGGGGTGCTCTGGACTGTCTACCCTCAAAACCAGGTAAGTTATTAAAACCAGATCTGGACTTAATGGGCTGCTTTCTGCCTACAGGCCCATCTAATTAGTCTTAATTATCTCATTATGGATTCTAAGTATTTCCAGCTGCTTCTTTACCCCTACTGCCCACACTCCCTCCCCCTCCCCCATGTATCTTTTCCAGATAGTCTCTGCCAAGTCATGGACACAGGTGATAAAATAACGTAGTATATCTATCAAGGCATTAGTTATTTCTGATCAAGCCCCTTACTTCCTAAAGCTTCCTGGGATAGCTACCTATATGTTCCTTAATCCATGAGAACATGCTCTGCCCAATTATTAGACATAAGAACAAAGTTTTAAAAATTACATTTGACTTTCACTAATCATCAAATTGTAACATACCTATAGGACAAATAATAATCATGAATCAGATATTGCATAAACATTCAGAAAGTAATCCTCTCGTGCCCCCAAGCCCTAAACCAATCATTTGCTCTAAATGGTTAAAATAAAGTAGAAAAAGTTACACATCTGAACTGATTGAGAGGGCAAAATCTAAAGGAAAAATTTAGCAAAAGTAGGTGGAGCTATGTGGCCAGCCAGCTACCAGTTACATGACTGACCTTGGGCAAATCATTTCATCTCTCAGAGCCTCAGTTTTCCAATGGATAAAGAGCAGAATAAGACCTATTTAGTATAGTCTGTCACAAGAGTCAAATGGGACATGGGACATGAAAGTGTTTACAAAATACAGATTTGTAAACAAATGTTATCAGTAATAAAGAAAAGAAAAAGTTCCCTTCCTCTGTGTATTTTTAATTCAGTCTTTATTTACTATTTCTAGAATACATATTTTATTCAAGTCATTTACTTGCTATCCATATTTCTCAGATTTAAGCAAGTGATATCCTCAGGCACTAATTATCTGTTACAAGTCACAAAAGTGAGTGGATAGCATGCTACCTTCACTTCTAAAGACATCATCTCTTAACATCCATAAGCACCATTTTAAATATCAGTATCCCCTATCATTAAAAATAAGACTGCTTCTTAAATACCTGAGCAATGCAAGACTTGCTCAAATGCCATCCACACACTTCTCATCTGGGGAGTTCACTATAAGGTGAAATATGAAGTATTCAAGAAAAAGCAACTGTTGGTGACACTGAGCAATTTCACATTTGTAAGTGGTAAAAATTTCATTTGCAACTAATTATATTTGGTCCTCCACAGAAAGGAATAGCTTCATTACAGCTCTTTCCCACATTTCCCCTCTTTGATATTCGTCAACTGAATTCACCTCTATTCAGATTAAACAACATAGAAGGTATTTATTTATTCAACTATTTTATGCTGAACAGCTCCCTGGAGGTTCTCCATTTTCTGGCATGGGTAATACGCTTTCCTTTCGTTTATTAGATTGACAAAGCTAATTTTAAAATAACCCAGGGAGCTTTAAGTGATTCTTGGAAGGGCTAACATGCATGCACATATGGTTGGTTACCCATTTCTTTCTACATGGTGCTATCTTGAGAAGACTTTCTTGCATTTATTTCAATAATTTCTTAGACTACAAAAAGGACATGGACAACAACTTCCATGCTTTGAAACTTCATCATCCTAATGATGAAATGCTTTCAATTTTGCTCTTCATACAAATGAACATTTTGTCTATTTTAGTTAAAGCAATTTGATAAAATTGTACAACTGTTGATTGCCAAAAACCTCCCATTTTCATCTGAAATACAACCTGGGGCACATAGCATCTAATTAAATTCATACAAAGTGCAAATTATTGAATAGAAACCAAAAAGCATTTCAAAGTAAATACCAATTAACATGACACCCAATTTCTTTCTCCTTTTCTAATCACTCCAATGTGCATGGCTTATAGACAAACATATTCAATTTATTTTGTAGGATTCAATTAGAATATACTTTATATTTTAATCTAAGAACCACATCCGATGCTTTTATAAGCAGGTTGGTTAGGTATTTATTTATTTTTCCTGTTTGATTCTTATCCCCATGCACGCACTTCCAAAATCAGTGATGTAAAAAGTCTGTCCTCAGGCTGAGGGTGGGGGTATAGCTCAATGGTAGAGCCCTTGCCTAGTATGAGTGAGGCCTTGGCTAAAATCCCCACTATCATTAAAAAAAAAAAAAAAAAAATTATGTCCTCAAACTTTTTGATTTGAGAAGTATTCTCATTTTCTCATTACATACTATTTTTATTTCTTCTAGTTAATACATGGATCAGCGCTGCTCTTGACAACAGCACTATCTTTTGCTCCTTGTTTCTGTGCCAATGAACACACGATACAAAACTACCAAGCCATACTGTATGGAAACTCTGATGGCAACATTCCTGTCAATCTAGATTGTGAGACAAGGCTTCATTCAAATAACAAAAGAAAAGCTGTGTTCCATAATCCTCGGAACATGATCACCTTGAATGGTAAGAAAAAGCTGGAGAGCAACTGATGATGCAGGAGTGGTCAAGTACAGCTAATCACTGCAGAAAGCAGTCAGTCACTTGTGCCCTGTCCTGGAGAGGCCAGTGATCAAGATTCTCCAGAGACCCTGGCAGGCAGCGGACTGCAGCAGCTAGGGTGATGGTATCTTTGTTACTGTATACTTATATCTGCCATTCATTCAAAAAGCATTAAGTGAGCAGCTACAATGTAGAGACACTGATGCTTGAAAAATATGAAAAAGACAAGGTCAATGCTCAGAAGAGTCCCAACATAAATTTGGGAAGAAGAGCAATTCTGGTTCTTGACAAGAGAAAACAGCTCTGATAATTTATACCAGAAGCCATTTGATGCTTAAAATACATACTGAACTACTTAAAAAGGTAAAACCACTGATAAATATGGAAGCAGCTTCTTTGCAAGCAGTGTGGCAGTTTCCTGGGGTAGCTGCTCCAGTTTCCCTTGCAGGCCAGACACAACCAACCTATCCAAAGACCTCCGCGCCCCAGGCTCTCCCATCAAAGCCTGCTTCTGTCTCATCTCATCTCATCTCAGAATATCTAAAAAGTATTGGAGTAAGACTTTTTTTTTAACTGAACTAAAATATCAATTTATACTTTATATCATTATGACTTAAATATTTCAAAGGAATCTAATCCTGGCAAACTTAATAAGAACCTATTCATTATTCAAATTATATGCTTATTTCAGTTTCTCATACCTCAGTTTACAATAAGCAATATTAAATAAAGCAAATTTGCCTTCAAAAAAGTGCAAAGCAGGGTCTTTCTGCATCAACATGAAGATCAATTAGCAGTGCAATGAGGGAGCAGCATGCCAAGGAAAATCGCCTGCACTGTGTGCAAGCTCCGTGGTGCGACCCTTTGTTTAAGCTCCCACAGACAGATGGGGTTCCTTTGTGTGTGACAACTACATGAAAGAGGAGATCTTGGCCCACTCCACTTTCAGGTTCTCAAGATGAGTGACGTGGGCCTATTTCTAGGAAACCTCTCCAGACATTTCTCTTTAACTTTGGTCTCTCCTTCACTTTCATGAGTGTGACAGGGTCATTGCAACAGCATTTTTAGGGATGGGAAATAGATTATATTGTAGACAAGGTGACAAGGTCTTCTTTAATGCCTGGACAAATGGAATGACAAGAAAGGCAAGCTCCTTGAGGCCAGGGCCCAGTATGCTGATTCACCTTGGACTTGCCGTCAGAGTTAGCACAGTGTGCAATGCTAAATGACTGCTGGGGACAGTACAGAGTCTGGGGCTGTTCCTCTTCTTTCCAAGGAAGAAGCCAAGAGGTAAGACAGGACAGTGTGCAGTATGAAAGGCTGTCACTCAGTTACATCTCCCACTTGCCTAAGGTAGCAGATGATTGGGTTTTGCATGCCTGGTTTACACTCTTCAAATATTTATAGACGGTTCTCTTTGCCTCCAGCCCTAGTTGTCACTTAGCCAAGTTATACATACATGGTTCTTTTAATCTTTCCTTAGAAATCAATCCCACTAAGCTCCTTAATCATTCCAGTTGCATTTTCTCTCAACTTTTGGCTGTTTGTCTTTCTGTTGATATACATGAAAATAATAAGAATGTAGAACATGGAGGGGTTTAGTCACTCTTCCATTTCAAGATTCAATGCCTTGTATGTACAAAATAAAATTATTTATCTTCTTTCCTTTTGTATGATCACATTTTAAAAAATTTGTATTTAAGTTGATGGATCAATCAATACATTGTAAGAGAAAGAAAGAAAAAATATCATCAGTGTTATATTCTCTAAGGATGATACTATCATTGATTGAAACTTCTCCTGTGTCTACAACTGATTGATCTAACCCAAAGTATTCAAATATGGGGAAAGTGGGAATCCAGAGTCACACGGTCACACAAACAGGCTTAAATGCCCACCCTAAGGTTTTGTCTATATGTGTATACTTCTCATTAAATTCAACTTAAAAAAAAAAAGGCAAGAATTTTTTTGGACAAGACCCAAAACGTAGGAAACTAAAGCAAAATCAGACGAATGGGATTACCTCAAACTAAAAGGAAGCCATCTACAGAATGGGAGAAAATAGGTCCATCCTATACATCTGACAAAGGGTTCATACCCAGAATATATAAGGAACTCTAAAAACTCAGTAGCAAAAAACAACCTGAATTAAAAATGCACAATTGATCTAAACAGACATTTCTCAAAAGAAGACACCCAAATGACCAACAGACATGAAAAAATGCTTAACATCCTAGTTATCAGGAAAATGCAAATCAAAACCACAATGAGATATTACCTCAACATACCAAGAATGATTCCTATAAAAGATTCAAAAATAACAAGTGCTGACGAGGATGTGGAGAAAAGGGGACCCTTTCACATTGTAGGTGGAAATGTAAGTTAGTATAGTCATGATGGAAAACAATAGCGGGGGTTCCTTAAATATTTAAAAACAGAACTATCATATGTATGACCCAGCAATCCAGCACTGGGTATCTATCCAAAGGAAATGAAATCAGTATGTTGAAGAGACACCTGCCCTCCCATGCTACTGCAGCTCTATTCAAGCCAAGAAAAGGAAACAACCTAAGTGTCCATCAGCTGGTGAATAGATAAAGAAAATGTGGAGGTAGTACGCAATGGAACACTACTCAGCCATAAAAAGAATGAAATCCTTTCATTTGTGACAACAAGGATGGAAATGGAGATTGTTTTAAGTGAAATAAGCCAGTCACAGAAAGACTAGTACCATGTAATCTTATTCACATGTGGAACCTAAAAAAATTGGTGTCACAGAATTTGGGAGTAGACTGGTGGTTACCAGAGGCCGGGGAGAGCTGGGCAGTGGGCAGTGGATGGACAAAGAAATTCTAGTGGCTACTGCACAGGAGGGTGACCACAGATTCCATGGTATACATTTCAGAAAACTGGAAGAAGGATTTTGAAAGTTTTCACCAAAAAAGAAATGATAAATATTTGACAGATATGTTGAGCTGGGAGTGTGGCTTAGCAGTAGAGTACTTGCTGAGCATGCACAAGCCCTGGGTTTGATTCCCTGCACTATCACATAAATAAATAAATATAATAAAATATATAAATAAATATAAGTAAATAAATAAAAATAAAAGAGTTTAACCTGACTTGAACATTACACAGTGTATATACGTATTGAAACGTTACGTGGCATCCCTTTAATTTTTATTTCTATATATCAGTTAAAAATAAGTATAAAAAATTTTAAAATTACAAACATTAAACATTTTACCATTATAAAAATATCACATTAAAGAAAACTTCAAACAATAAGTAGGGAAAAATTACCCATAATCTACAACCCAAAGACAAAATTTAGCATTTTTGTCTGATTTTTTTTTTTTCTTTTTTTTGGTGGTGGTGGTGGGGATCGAACCCAGGGCTTTGTGCATTCAAGGCAAGCATTCCACCAACTGAGCTATATCCCAGCACCCAAATTTAGCATTTTTAAGTTACAGTTATCATTTTTATAATGAGCCTACTTATAATCCACTTTCTTATCATTTTTTAAAGAATATATTGTCATTGATGATAGCCATTATGTTGTACAATAGGTCTCTTGAACTTTATTCCTAGCTACCTAAAATTTTATAAGCAAAGTTTTGACCAACATCACCCTGAACTGCCTCTCTACTTCCCCAGCCCTTGGTAACTACACCATTCTATCCTCTAACTCTAATATCAACCCTTTTAGAGTCCACACTTGAGTAAGATCATGTAGTATCTGGCTTTATTTTACTTAACATAATGCCCTCCAGATTAATTCACATAGTTGCAAATGGCACTTTGTCTTTATGGTTGAATAGTATTCCGCTGTGTATATATCACACTTTCTTTACCCATTCATCCATTAATGGATGCTTAAGTTCCTTTCCCATCTTGGTTACTGTGAAAAGAGCTGCAGTGAGCATGGGAATGCAAATGTTCCTTCTACATACTGATTTCATTTCCTCTGGACACATACCCAGGAGTGGGAATGCTGGGTCATAATGGCAGTTCTGTTCTTAAATTTTTGAGGAACTTCCATATTGTTTTCCAAAATAGTTATTATAAAAATTACCTATAATTTTTATAATAACTTAGCATTTTTGAACAATTTCATTTAAACCTTTTTTGATGCAACTCCCCAGAATATACATGATCATACTATTTGCACTGTATAACACCTTGGCCTTTTACTTAATATTACAACACAAAATTTCATGTACAGCATTTTCTTCAAATCATCATTCTTAACAATTACAGATCATTTCATCAAGTAAGGGGATGTGCCATAATTTTATGATTCCCCACTGTTGGACATTAACATTGTTTTTATTTTTTCTTGAGTTTAAATTTTTTACTACAAAAAATCTTCATAAAGCTTTTCTATGTTTAAGATTATTCCTAGAGCTGTAATTTTAAAATCAATGGGCCAAAGGTTATACATACAGTAAATTTTGAGGTAAAGAATCAAGGGAAGTGAAGTGAAAAATATCACCTAAGTACAAAGATTTGTCTTTTGGCTGTGATGCTAACCAGTGAATGCTCAAATCTTAGGAAGGCATAAACAATTGTCAGAGATGAAGAATTCTAATAAATCAAATGTTATACCTGCAGAGTCCCACTCTTCTTATTGACTGAGCTGAAACTCTGAACCTTACCTAGATCTACCATCAGAAGGCGAGTGAGGGCTGTGTAGAAGGTTGTTCGGCACCTGAAGTCACTGAGACTGTAACTGTCACTGATGCCAAGAAAGGGGAAGTGTTCATTCTAATGAAAGCAAAAAGCATCCAAAGTTACCAATGTTTGACCTAAACTACCCAGAACATTCTAGTCACTGATTAAGAAATTAAGACTTACCGTGTGGTTCTTCAGCATGAACTTCACAGCATCTATTTTCACAAGTTTTTTTAAAAGGATATAGGTATTAGAAGTTAAGGAATCCAAGGAAATATTTTTGTCTTATCAATATGTAATAAGTCACAAAATAACACCGGACTAAAATGGCATCAATTTGTACTTATGAAGAATAAATATTATTTCAATAGTATTCCTATAGAAACATTTTCATCCTGTTAAGAATGATAATCCATTATTAACCAGTGCAATTACTTTTCCATTTTATACATATTCTAGTTATGGAAAGGAAGAATGAGTTTTATAATTAAGACAAGAATTCCTTTACTATTAAAGTCTTGATAGTAGAAAATTAAAACTGACCCTTTTACATTTTACATATAACTTGAGAATTTCTTTTTACTTAATGTTATTTCATAATAAAATAATTATAAAATACCCATAAGAGGCTATCAAGGAAGAGAAAATTATTAAATTCTAAGAAACAATGAGCTCAGTCAGCAGAAGGCTAAGATGAGAACATGGCAGGAGGAGAACTAACAGTTCTCAAGTGGAGTGGAAGGTGTTTTTCCTGTTATTCTACCTCACCTTCATAATTAAGCTGTTATTAAGATTATTTATAATTTCCAGTATGTAAAGAAGAAAACAGAAGCTCAGAGAATTGAATTGCTTGCCCAAGATTACACAGCTGTGGGCTGGCAGTGCTGAGACTGAAGCTGAGGCTTAGCTCTGCAGACCTTGCTGTGTCCATTGTACCACACTGTACAGCTGAACTCAGAATAATAAATTGAGAAATCATAAAAATTAACATAAGGCTTAAAGAATTTCTAGTGAGATGTGGGTGCCCAGCACATCTACTCAGTGTGCAAACACCCGCTTTCTTTAGTTGTGGGTTTTTACTGTCCCTCGAGCATCCTGCCCTTGTCTATATTCCCACTCATGTCTTTCTGGAAGGCTGGCTCCATTCATGTCACAATGAAAACCCTGGCTCCTTTCCCTCACATCATCTCCAAATACAGAATTCTGTAAACTGTCCTGTACAGTGGCACTGAAAAGCGTAATTCTAAATTTTAGTTACTCAGGTGGGTGTAAGAGAGGAGGAAACCTGGGCTTTGGCTCGATCACATCATCCATCAGCGGGATGAGTCTTGAGTGGTGTACTCAGCCCGAACCTTAGTTTCCATCACCAACAAACAAGGAGGAAACCTATGCCCCAGCGGGCCTTACAGGATTGTTCTGAGGGTCAAAGGATGCAAATGTCTTTGCCAACTGTGTCAGGGCAGAGATTTTACAGAATGGATACTATTTGAAAGACTAATTCTCATAATTCCAGGAGATAGGTAGTATCACTTCTATTTTCAGATGCCAAATAATAATAAAAAAAAAACTTTCTAAAACAAAAACAATTGGTATGATTTAGATTCAAGTTCCTCTGACACCAAGGTGACCATTACAGTTGCACATTAAGCACATCTATGTGGCTCATCTTCATATTAGACTGACAGCTTTCTCAGGGCAGGGCCTGCATCCATGCATTTTTCTCAGTAAGCTGCCCAGTGGGGCTCTTGATGCATGGTTTTCTGGCAGGCTGAAGGGCAACAGATCAGATCTGACAGGGAGCAAGTTTTCTCCTGCACTCAAAGATGCAGATTGGATGATTTTTCAAAATCATCAATCACCGAATAGAACTGTCACTCAAGCTTCACTCAGTTAAATAGGGGTGGGGATCAATAAACTTAGAAATATCTTAAGTAATTACCAAATACAAATCTCTTAAAATTGCAAAGTTTAAAGTGACAGGGTCTATGGGTAATACAAATGCTGCCATTAACAGGAATCTTCCTGTCATGCTGTTAATAAACAGCAAGTCATGTTTTGACAATAGAATATTTATGGAAGCAATAAACAGAACATTCACAGGAAGAATCTCATCTGCCAAAGACACATTTTCTGCAGAACTGCATCTGTGCACTTTGTATCAAGGCCAGCTTCACCGCCTTTTAATTATACTCAAAAAAAAAAAAAAAAATTAAGAATTTTTACCTTTTTCAATGAAGAAAAAAAATGAGAATTCATCTGAATATTTGTATTTCCTTAAAGGAATTCAATTCAAAACCAGATATGGTCTTAAGAAGATTTGTGAAAAAGGGCAAACGGACACACTTTTATGATCTTTATGCTTTCATCTTATTCTTCTCTAAGAGACCAGGGCTCTTCTGGTAAATTGTGTCATTTTAATTGGGTAGGAGCACTAGATGGACTCTGGCAAAACCAGGTTAGATTGCAGAGGCCTGCAGCTCCCAGCAGCAAACGTGGCAATGGAGCTAACTACAACAGCCACCGCACTGCAAATCTTAGGTAATGAGAGAATTAAGCAAAGGTCAGACGTGGAACTTGTAAGTGGTAGAGTCAAGGTTCCTACCCAGGTCTGTCTTAAAGCATAAGCTGTCCTCATAAGGTTCCATCACATTCATTTGATTTTAGAGAGAAACAAACTAGCTCCCTGAAATACAACTGAAACTGGAACTAGGTCCAGAAGAGTCAGGGAAATCTTCTCTTTTAGGAGGAACCAATTAGTTAATAGGAGACACATCCAACAGGACATACCACTGTTTGGCTAACACTAACTCACTAACCAAAATTTCCAGAAATTCCTGTCTCCCTGTGGTTATTAAAAACATGGAGAAAGGTGAAGATAGTCTTCCTCAGGCTAGCACGACCAATGGAGAAAGGCAAGAAAAGATCAAGAGAATGGCTTATCTTATAGACGCTGAAAATTTGGAAAATCTGTATCTTTTGAAGAGTAGGATAACTAAGTCAGGAAGGAACTAGTTTCTTTCTTTCTTTTCCTTTCTTTCTTTTTTTTAAATATTTTTTAGTTGTAGATGGACACAATACCTTTATTTATGTATCTGTATGTGGTGCTGAGGATTGAACCCAGGGCCTCACACATGCTAGGAGCACTCTACCACTGAGCCACAACTCCAGCCCAGAACTGGTTTCTTAAGTTACAGGAAAACCACACTCTTTACTCTCTACACAGCAGCACAAAGTATAGCTTCAACCCATGGCATGAAACCTTCACTGACATCCACCATATTTCACCCAATCTAAAACACCATCCATGTAAAAGTACCATTATTTTAGGTATATTAAAACTTTAGAAAAAAGATAGTTAAAATACCATCAACTCCAAGACATAGCCTAATTACAAAAGTATTAAAATGTGAAAAGTATATTTGAGAACTGGAATAGTATACTAGATCCTGAGTATAAGCAAGGTAGATAAAAGATGATGAGAAAGAAAAGATGATGAGAAAGAAAATGAAAGAAATATTTAGTAAGCACTAAACAGTGGAGGATTACAACTACTTAAGGTCAGGTTACTAAATCTTTAGCAAGAACTGAAACTTAGAAAGGGACCCAGTTGTTTATAATGTGCCTAACAAGGGAGAATGCCTCCCAGTGTGATTCAGTGAGAGGCAAGGGCATCAAAGGAAGGCACATAAATGTCCTTGGCCCAAGTACAGAGCACAAATTGTGGCTGAATGATAAATCAGGAAATTAGTTATAGGAACTCAATGTCAAGTACCATTAAAGGACTCAAATTCAAATCAATAATTTTACTTTGACCTAAGAATCAAATGGAAGTGATTCTGGGCTTTTGGGAAGCAAAATGATCAGATCAACCATACTTGAGGAAGGTAACTGTGTGGAACAAAAATCTGAAGAACTTGGAGAAGGTCTGAATAAGGTTACAGAAGAGGAATAGAGGGGGTTGCCACATCTGACGCTACCACAGAAGTGAACAGAGGAGACAAATTATGGGGTGACTTTTCCATGGCTGATAGAAAGCAAATCAACATTTCTTTTGATGAGAAATGTTAACAGAAGTGTGCCTGAGGGATGTGTGCTGCGACTAGTTTTATTTAACATTCTCACAAACCATCTGGAGATGTGGTACATTCAGCAGAATGAATCCATGCATTTTAACACTATACCACAAAAGCAGAATTATTAGTGTTTTATTACTATTGTCCTGTAACAGACACTCCTGTTTTACTGCCACCCGTTACTGTCATTTCATTGTGGGCCTTTGCTTTGGCTCTCATCCTCTATTCTTTCCTGACCACCATTCATATTCAGGATTCACAATCTCAGTGGTGGAAAGGTCAGGGACATGGTGTGGGTGTCTGGTTTGCACATTACTTGGTTATTTAAAAAATATTAAAGCTAATGGTTTGTACATCAGGAAAACCTAAATAACCTTGAATAAAAGGGCTCCCTTTAAGTAGAGTAGTCATATCACATTAGATAACCACACTATTTTTTATGTGTAAAATTTCAGAAAATAAGTATGCAATGTACTTGTATTAAATTTTAAAAAACTAATAAATTAAACAACTGACTTTGGGTTCTTAGGAAAAACATAGGAAAGGAAGTATGGAATCAGAGTCAGGTCTATTAGAATTTAAAACCTGTGAGGGCAGGGTCTGTGTCATATTTGTCCATCTGCACTGTCCTTAGTAATCAAATGCTAAGTATTTGCTGAACTGAAAGAGGCCAATAAGAAAAAGTCCATCATTAAGATGTGTATGGAATTAATCTAAAAATAATTATTCTTTCTCATTCAATGTAGTATGTAGGCATATCTGGTTACTGTACTTAAAGAAATAAAGCAAAGACAAATGAAGTCAGGAAAGATATGAGGTTGAAAAAAATAAAATCATCATGATGATCAAGTTGCTTTGATAGGAATCGAACCCTGGCTTGCAAAACTCAAAACAACCGAAGTAAACTGATAGATTTATAACACAGGCAGAAATTTGCCAAATTCCAGTGTAAAGCAACTTAGGGAGAGCCCCAAAGTCTTTGAGTTTGACTGAAGCCAGAGGAAGGAATTCTTTCTTTCCACCACAGGCAGGCAGGCAGGCCAGCTTCCCAGTGTGCTGGCTGCACTTTTGCACAGGGCCCTGTACTTAGGAAGGCCTGATCTTGGTTGAATGCTCTGAGGCAGAGGACTTGAAAAACCTTAACTTTCTAACAAGGGACCCACAGGTTTCATTTTGTATTTGGCCCTAAGAATTATGTAAGTGGTTTTGCAATAACAAGAATTACTGAGGTTAGCAGTACTAATAAAGTAAAATCTGAGTTTAGATAAATTCGTGAAATGATGTAGCACCCTTTTTATGGTTTTTAAAAATTTTTTTTTCAGATGTTGGTGAACCTTTATTTTATTCATTTATTTATATGCGGTGCCAATGCCTCATGCATGCTAGGCATACGCTCTACCACTGAGCCACAACCCCAGCCCTATAGGGTCTGTTTTTAGAAAGCTAAAGATATTTTGGATTTTCTCAGTTTTGAGGATTATATAATAAAGGACAACTACCAATAGAGGGCACGACATCTCATTACTAGATATTTGAAACTCAAAGTAAGACTTTATGTTGCTACAAATTTGAGTAAATATCAACAGCAATATTGATCAATTATTTAAGAATAACTTCAAATCATGGCTAATGAACAAACAGAATTTTGAATGAAATGCAACATTTTCTTCTCTTTTCCTCAGCATTTAAAATTGGTAATCTGATTACTCTTGTAAAATTCTTATTTTATTTCCACTCTCCCCAGAAGTTTTCTTATCTCAGTCACTTGAACAATCTCACCCCTTTCCCATTTAGACAGAAATTAGAACTTCAGAGAAGAAAACATTTCAGAGGGCAAGAATTGCCACACGGGGAACTAGGTGCTGTGGAGGGGCTGGCCCAGGACAGAGCGGCTTTAGCTCTGTGTACATCAGAAGGAGCTACTTGGGATAAGGAATTCTTGAAATTTCATCTTGGAAATTTAAAGAGTACGTTAAAAAAAAAATCCCAAAATATATTTGCTAAATGTATTGTATATACCCTGTAATGAATCTGATAGAAAAATTTAAGTCTTCTCTAAAAAAGAAAATTGAATTTAAAAATTACAATAGTTGGGCTGGGAATGTGGCTCAAGCGGTAGTGCGCTCGCCTGGCATGCGTGCAGCCCAGGTTCGATCCTCAGCACCACATACAAACAAAGATGTTGTGTCCGCCGAAAACTAAAAAAAAAAAAAAAATTAAATTCTCTCTCTTAAAAAAAAAATTACAATAGTCTTAGCAATTTAGAAAGTTCAAATTCAGCAAATGGCAACTTTGGGTCCAAAGGCAACAAGTTATTTAATTACAACCTAGGAGTTCATGGAAAGGCACATTACCATTTAGGGAACTAGATTACTCTATCTCTAAAAATGTCATGTCTGCCTATTTCTGGTATGGACAAAGTCTTATGAAGAAATGTCTGTGGGAAAAGCACCTGGCTTTATGCTCAGGGCATGTAATTCAGCTCTTCCCTAATTACTTAGAGGCAGAAATTCTCCAAGTACGGTCAGTTCCTGGGCCTACATCACCTGCCCCTTGTTAACATGTAAATTCTCAGGCCAGAGCCTTACACCTCCAGAAAAAGGAACTCTGGGAGGTGGGGCCAGACAATCTGTCCTGATCAGCACTCACATTCCAATGCTCACTAAAGCTCAAGGCCACTGCTTGAAGGCAACTGAAGATTTTTTAGCAATTCCTAAAAATGAAGATGTTTTGTAATTTCAAATTTTGGAACAAGTAATCGGATCAAAGAACACCAAAATTCAGGGACTGGCTTTGGGCACCGTAAATATGAGTTCAGTTCACCAGAAGCAGATAAAACAGCAAAACCAAAACAAAGTATCTGAAGACATGTACTATAAAGTAATAAGGAACATTTAAAAACTTAAGAAGACAATATGTTTTTCATTTACTTAATAGCAATATTTTATACAACATTTTCAATATTAATATACAGATTTTCACTAATAGAAGCCAATAGGTGATCCTTTTTATTTTGCTCAACTTTCCATTGCTGAAGAAGGCTGTCTTAATTTTTAACACAGAAATAATGCTTGCTTTAAAATCAAAATATAAAACTATGTCATAATGAAGAAATCATTTGGAAACAGCAAAACATATTGGTAACCAGTGACTGCACTGAAATAGATACACCACTCACATATTCCATTATGTAAATGAACTCAAAGATATTTCATGACTGATCAGCTAGAAGGGACATAATGATTTATAATTCAAATAACTGAGCACTGAAATCAAATTGAGCTAATATATATTTCTAAATATGCAAACCTGAAATAATTGTTAAAAAATATAAATCAATGTATCCATGTTGAGATCATTTGTATCCCTTGGTTTAAAATGTTACAGCTTTTAAACTTTTATCTAATAAGTTTTCTGAAAATATGATTTTTTATTAACTTTAAGAAGTACTCAAAAGCAATAAACAGCTTATAAAATAAAAGGTTATAATATTTGGATTAAAGAATATATAAGGGGCATAATATGATAGAAAAAGAATCTTAAATAGCAGATACAAATAAATTAGACATTATGCAAATTATACTAAAAAGAATACAAATCAAATTAATTTTATATTAAATATCAATTTCAACCTAAAAAAAACGAGATAAATCTAAACAACAGCTATGTGCTATAAAATAACCAAGGCTTCTTTCCAGATAATATGCTCTCCAAGTAATTCATTGTGAAAAGGCCAGAGTTTGCAATACTAGGAAGTACTTATAAACCACTTCATATGTTAAAAATAAAGAGTATTTCAGCATTATTATTAGAAAAAATATATAGGTTGAGATTTTTTTAATAAGAAAAAATACATATCTTAAAGAGCCAAAATGACCACTGGAATTGGGTTGTACATCACTTTCCAGTAAAAAGGAAAAACAGCCTGGACAGGTGTAATTTATCATTTTTCTGATTTAATATCAAAGAAATATATTAAAATAATAAAAAGAATCCTGAAATCCTCAAAATTTGTAGTGATAAATAGCCCTCCCTGTCTTTATTGCATTATACCTACTAACAGAAATATTGCATGGTGGATTTTGCCAGACAAGGACGATTATTTTCCAATAAAAAGTTGCATATTAAATTCCAGCACAAAAGTGGGTGTCTAATACTTTGGAAATCTCTCACGGTTTACCAAGGAACACAATTTTAAACTTAACTAATACAAACATATTCCTGGGATGAACCTACATTAAAGGTTTCCATCCAAAGCTACCGGTTTCCAGAATTTGTCCTCATATTAAAATATCAGCTAATTTTAGTGGTAAACTGAACCAACATTTATTTTTCAGAACACGTATCTGATAGTGAACATACTAGACAACCTACATGGTTCCTTCTCACTGGTAGAAATATGAGCACAGTATCAACTATAATCTAGTGAGGAAAAAAATCATTTCTGGTTTTAGGTTTAAAAAAATCTGCTAGAGAGAGAAATTTAAATATTTAATGTGGCACAGGAAATTGACTTTAGAATAGATAAGAGATTAATTTGGTGATGCCAATAATCAAAGTAGTCAAAAAGCCCATCATTTCTTCCTATTACTCCTCTGGGCTTTTCGATTAACAAAAATCATGTTCTTTTCCACTGAGAAACAATACAGAGATATTTACTCTTAGATACTCAGTCATTATAAGGTAATATTTTTAGAACATTTTGCTCTTCTTAACGTTAGTTATGTGCTTCCTTTTAGAAAATGGTGTGAGAAAGATGGACACATGCCTGCCGCTCTCTCTGTAGCCACTCATTACCCTGTGACTATAAACAAAGGTGATGACTTAGGAATCCACATATCCACGTGCATTCAACTAGGACTCTGAATAAAAGCCTCATGGCATACAGCTATCATAAATCTTTAAAAAAACATGCATTGATAGATAATGCTGAATGAAAAGAATTCTTATTTTTAAAAAAAACCTACAAAATTATAAAGAAGGAAAATATGTGGCAAACAGAATGCACTTATTAGATTATTAATATGTATTATCAGATGTACAATGAAAAGGATATCCAACAGAAAGGTCATTTAGGAACTGAAGAGTCCTTGAAATTACAGGCTCACATCTTCCCCAGTATTTAAGATTTGTAACACTAAATGTGAAAGAAAAGTTTTAACTTACAAGTAAGATATTTGCTTAAGCAGGGAGAACATAAAAACATATACTTATGTAAGTTAGATGATCTAACTAACAAAACAAAAAACAGGTTGCAATTCTAACAGAACATGTTCTACTCTTTTTACAGCATATGAAATTTTGTACAGTCAATCCACAATAAACATAGATCTCTAAATGGTACATAACTCTATAAATTTAGTTTTGTAAATTAAAAAGTGATTTAAGTGTTTTACGGAAGAAATATTAAGTATGTAACCAAAACTAGAGAGTGAAGCAGGAGTCACAAAGGAAGTCAGATAGAGGCTCATGGTTACTGCTAAAAAATGAGCCATCAGATTGTGGTTTTAAAACTCACTTCTCACGATCACAACTGTTTAGCCTGCTTTGCTCTCTGTAAGCAAAGCAGTGCTATCTACCGGTAAAACAAAGTTTCCAAGTGGAGACACACAATAAACTTAGGCCAAATATACAAAGTTATGTCTGTGACTAGAAACCAGTTAATTCTGCTAGGATTATAAAGATAATTCAGGACACTTCTGGTGAACAGGTCTCTTGAGTGTCGCAGGTTCCTGTGTGAACCAACACACGTCCTACCTTAAGACACCTGAACCTCCCTCACTCAGTGTTCCAACTCCCCAAAAACTCTTCAGCTGGTCTTTGAAATTCAGTATTTTACTACTACTACTACTACTACTACTAATAATAATAATAATTAGAAGAACAAGAACAGAAGAAGAAAGCTGCTCTGAAGAGTCAGGGCCTATTATCTTTTTAGACCATGTGCTGATGCGGCCTGCTTACAGTGGCAAGGACGCCTTGGAACATTACCGTGTCTTCTGCACAGTGAGTTGTAAATGTGAACGTAATGCTAACATTGTAGGAAAGCAAAAATCTTAAAATTTTATTAAAAATTAATATATGTAAAGAGACTAAAATACAGTAAAAGGATCTATGAGGTTTAAAACAACAGAAGAAAAATTAAAAACCAAAATAGAAACTCACATTTTCGTCATGAATGTTTCTAGAACATGGTTGTCATCTGTTATTCCTAATACTTCTGACATACGGGCATATACCTGCATGAAAAATTTGTTTTAAAAAGCTTTATCATTAACATATATTTTCAAAGGAGTATTCAAATTGAACCAGTTGAGATTTAATACACTGTTGCACCCACACTGAGGCAGGGAGTGGGTGGAAGGAGTAAACCAAAGAGTTTTTAGAAAATTGTAAGTCTAAAATTTATTAACTTTTCCCTTTAAAAGTGACCTCTGATTTGAAATCATTACACACCTGTGCACAAACACACTCACATATCCATTCTATAACCACCACACTCGACTCCTTTTTGCTCAAGTGGAAGAGTGCCCCCTCCCTGACGATGCGGGGGGTATGCAGAAGACTGGCAAAGGAGATGTTCCTGTCCCTCCAGATTCCAACAGCCCATCAGCTAACTTAGGTAATACACGGCAAGTATCAAAATAAGGACTTCAAAACTAAAAATTAAATTCACAGAAATTCTCCTCAAACATTTCCAAATATAGAAGTAGGTCTTACTTTAATGCTGAAACTGAAATCCCAAGCTCAGGGATTCTCTGTTGCAAATACCAGCCTGGGAATCCACTAAGCTTCTGATTAGCGTATGCTGATTTCAGAATTGGGGTGCAACATTCAGTCCCAACCCAAGCCAGCTGAGCTTATAAACAAAGCCCACCTCGAGTGGGAGAATGCCACCAGCAGCCAATGGAACGGCCTCTAGTAGCCTGGCAGAGCTGGAGGTGGGTTGACACCTTTGTACTCCCTGATGCTCTGGTGTGCTTCCAGGTTGTCCCTGCCAGACACCAGCTGCCTGGGATTTCTCCTCTGTGTTTTGGTCCCCTGTGATTGTGTTCTCCCACCTTCTCCTGATCCGCTGATTTCCTGAGGATGGCACTGTAGCTTCCACTCCTGCTTTTGTTTTTCATATTTAAACACCAGCCTGATAATCTGCCACATGTCACAAAGGCAACATAATACATAGGGTACCACAAATTTCCCAGTTATAGAATCATGCAGGGGAAAGAAGCTGTTCATCACAGAATCCCCATTTTTAGATTTTTAAACGCTGCTTGAATGAGAAGTTTGCATTCTAGCTTTCAAACTGTGAGCCCTGTGCTGGGAAGGCTCCTGCTCAGTCTGGAGCAGGGCAAGTGGGAAGGAGGGAGAGGAGAAGAGGAGGGGGAGAAGGACAGAAGGGGCACAACAGTGGAGAGAAGCCGGGAGGTGGAGATGGACTTCCACATTTCTGTTCTCCTCAGCTAACTCCTGAGCCCTAAGAAAAGTGTTTCAATGACTATGAATCTATGACTTTACCCTGGAGAGCTGGCCTTTATCTCTTATAAGACTGGGGCAACCATGGAGCCTCCAAAGATGTTTGCCTCAAAGGGAGAAGCTGGTGACCAGCAATCATCGATGATCAGAAACCTTTAAGCATGAAGGGCTCAGAAGAAGAATGGTTTAAAGAAATGGAAGTTTACCTTAGTTTGCCATGATTCAAAACTTGTCATAGATAGGAGCATTCAAACTGGGTCCCCTGGAAAACCTTAACTGATATGACGTATGCCACACAGAATCCTTTCCACCTCGCCCCAACCTACCTCATCTTCCACCACCTGCCTCCATCCACCTCAGGCCACAATGAAATACCGAGGGATTACTGAGCCTTTCCTGCCATTTCAGATCTCTCTGTCCATAGGCTCTTCATTTTGCCTGGATCAGTCTCCTTGCTCCTCTTCCTGATTTCCATTCCAAAGTCCTTCCCTCTGAGGCCTTACCAGCCCTCCAGGAGTGAGCTGCCGTCCCCGTCACATTTCCACAACGTCTCACCCTCTCCTCCTCTGTGGTGTGCGTTCACACTGTAACTGCCCCACTACACAGACAGCTCCCGGAGGGTGACACTATCCCTATTCTTTGTGTCCCAACACCTGAGATGTTATTTCATATGATTACTACATGTGTGTTTAATGTGTAAACCAAAAGCCATGGTTTGGATCCACAGGACTATATTATGATGTGAATATTACACAAACAATAAAAAATGAAGATTCTTCTTATGAAGCAGATGTTGCATTCTATGAGCAAAAGATGAGAACCATAAATTACAAGAGAAAAATAAAAGCAGAGATTAGTTTGTATTGTTATTTTAATCTGTGAATTTCTAATAGCTGATATCTTTGAACTTAACTTTTAGTAGCACTCTTGGTCAAATGACATCTTTCAAGTAAGCTCTTAAAACCAGACAACAGTGGGGACCTGGCACCCTGCTGTCTGTCCTCTCCTGCCCGCCTTGCTCTTTTCCAAGGCCACAGACTGCACCCTTATCTCTGGATGGCATTTTAAAGGCACTTTCACTTGACAAAGACAAAAGCATGAATGGATTTCCTCCAACTGGCCCTGTACAGTGAAAGCACTCTCTCCCGGCAGCCACAGGACTGCCTTTACAGACACAGGACATTAACCATGAATTTCACATTTTTGTATGTTGATTTTGTTGGAAAGGACATGACTGTAGCATTGTCTCAACTGGCCTATTTTATTTTTATTGTATTTACATCTTCCTTTCTCTGTTATCTCTTGGTTTATTTTCTTGTTTTGGACCATACGATGACTATCCTATACTTTTGTCAAATCAAATTTTACCTTTTCAAGGCTTTATAAAATTTTTATGGCAGAACTCACAATTAATCCAAGTTTTCTTTTAACTATGCCACACTGAATAACAAAATGTAATAACTAGAATGTGATTAACATTTAAAACATTTTTAAAGGTGTATCTTTAAAAAAAATTGATGGTTCCTACCAGAAGCTTTCCTGGTGTGACCCTGGCTGGCATGCAAGAGGGGAAGCTAAGCAGGCAGGTCTGTTGTGCTCTGCTGTCAAAACAGTTTCCTCAAAGCACCGGATTTGAACCAATAACATACTAGAAAAAACAGTCAACACTGACACATGGCAGTGC
Organism: Marmota flaviventris; assembly: GCF_047511675.1. Taxonomy (NCBI): domain Eukaryota; kingdom Metazoa; phylum Chordata; class Mammalia; order Rodentia; family Sciuridae; genus Marmota; species Marmota flaviventris. The sequence continues at coordinate 11,067,977 of NC_092502.1, forward strand.
TTTAATCCACAATTACCCTGTAACTTGCACCGTTCCTTTTATCATCCATTAGCTTTGATTCCCATTATCCCATCGAGAACTGTGTCAACGCTTTTGTCCTTGGGGACTTCTCTCCACTACTAGGATCTGACAGTCAAGCTTGAGTACTAAACAGGATCATTACCTCTTAAATCCACTTATCTGATCTACTGAATAGTAAATTGAAAAGCTCATTAAGAGCAACAATCTGATTTGTTTTCACGTGTGACAGGGTCATTTAAAATCAATGTATGATTACAGCATTTCTTTTAAAAGACTGTCTCACATTTTCCAAGGCACCTTATCATTCAGAGAACATGCAGATAATATAAAAACATCTCCAATACAATTTAATTAGATCACAGACATAGATAATTTGGGGGTGGGAAGTAATTTGTTCAGTGAGGAAATATCTGCAAAATTCTATATAAAGCGTAAGTCAAGGAAAATTTCTACAGAAAATAATTCTAATGCAAGATTTATAGTCTTTAACATTTTCTACAACTTTTTTTTAAAAAAAATCCTTCACCAAAAATACTTTCTAACGACAGCAAGAAGAAACCCCAGCACAATACCCATTTTAAAGAAGCATACAGGAGCTGGCATAGGGATGAAAAGAAAAGGAAAAAACCCTCACTTTCACTTCAAGATTCCTACTCTTTTATTTTCAGAATCTTCAAGATAATTTGATTGTAATGAAAAGTAAGCAAAAATCTAAGAAACGCAAGTCCCAGTTGTTAGTCCTTCCGCAGAGGAGGATGGATGCTACAGTGACAGGTACGTGGTTGTGCTGGTGGTCACTGTGCACACAGAGCTACACACCTGCAGGCAAGTCCCCGCTGCCTCACCCCCCTCTCTTCTTTATTCCTCCTTTACTCCACCTGCTTGTCTTTATTAGACTACAGCTCCCTGCGGGCAGGGGAGGGAGAATGTGGCTGTCCTCCATGTGCACCATGCCTACTGCTTCACAGTGTTTGTTAGGGTTGCACCTGGAAAATGTACATTTCATTCAGTGCCATTTCATTCCTAATTTTATTTATTAACAAAAGGAAAACACCCATAAAAGCATGTTTTTCTTGCTTTGCTTCTAAAGAATTTTTTTCTTGTAAATAAATTTTTTTAAAATATTTATTTTTTAGTTTTCGGCAGACACAACATCTTTTTTTTTTTTTTGTATGTGGTGCTGAGGATCGAACCTGGGCCGCACACATGCCAGGTGAGCGTGTTACCGCTTGAGCCACATCCCCAGCCCTCTTGTAAATATAATATATTTAAAATCCAGTTCCCAAGGAGGGAATAGTAGCAAACTTTCCGTTATTTAAAAAGGTGTGGTTTTAATGCTTGCAAGTTCCTGGAGAAAGCCTGTCCCGCAGAGCCAACTGGAAGAGCTCTTTAAGTGCTCAGAGCATCAACTGCTGGGAGCCTGGTACGTGTGCTTCTCTCATCACGTGACAGAACGTGACTTTGGAGTACAGCTTTTCCTGTGAATCGGTACTTCCACAATTTCAAGTGTGTGCTCCCTGGGGGTAGGGGAGACATCTGTTTTAGTGGTACTTAAAACACTGTCTTGATGAACTTAGCAAAGGAAAAATTGAATAGTTTTGGTCCCAAACATATCTGAATTTCAATTCTGGTTCTGCCACGAACTAGGTGTTGCTTCAAGTCTTTGAATCTTCGTTACTTATCTATCAACAGGAATAATAACCATATATTTCATACTCTATGGGTTTCTAGAAAAATTAAATGATAATAGTTCCTGGCATTTAGTAGTTACTACAAATGCTAGGCTCCCCTCTGTCCCCTTTCATGAACCCTTCTGCACAGCAAGGTGCTAAACTGTCTACTAATACCTTTTTAAGGCAAGGCCCTTCAGATAAAGTAGGAAGTGCTTCTCCTGCAGCCATTCACATAGCAGAAAGATAACAATCAAAACCAAAACCTTGAAATGTGCATTAATAACTGGAATCTTTATGTGTTCAATGAACACATTCTAGTCTTAGAAACTGTATTCATTAAAGGCACAGAGCAAATGCTTCAAAATTTCATGATACGAAACCCAAATTCTTTCTACTTTTAAATGGTTATTGCCTTAGAAGCTAACAAAAAAAAAAAAAAAAAATCACCCACTTTCAACAATCACTCATCTGTCCAGCTCTTGATATAGAGAGGATGTTGTTGGAAATGTAAGAAATCATCACTACAGACTTGAGAAGATGTGTTCCTAAAAAACCATTTTAATACATTTGTTCTCTTATCTCTATTTTCCTACAAATGTTCTTATAAATTTCAGAAGACAACTTGAACGTGCGTACAATGTTTCGGTGATCCAATACATTCTCTAACTTCTGAGCCAATTGAATGATAAATATTGCCCGTGCCTTTGCAGGTAGCTTCAGTGAGCTCATACGGTGCTCACAAGGAGGCAGATAAGCCAGTGGGCGAACACACACACACACACACACACACACAAAAGCGCAATTCCGAGTTGTAAGTTTAATTTAATAAGGAATAAAAACATGTGCTGTGATAATTTTCAAAATTGCTTTCTTTTTCCAATCCTAATCCTTGGTCTTGGGTATCTGTAGCACTGCTTCTGATGTTCTGGTTATAACTCTGAAGAAACTAATTATGTCAATCCTTAAATTTGAAGTAGATTATAGAACTGGGAAACCCAGAATATTAGTTCCTAAAGGTTGTATGGATATATAATGACAGTCACTGAAATTCAATAACAGCCCTCTATGAAATGTACTCAAAAGCACCACATGAAACAAATTAAAAAGAACAATGAATCTCTCATTCTGTGCAAATAAGAAAATAAGAGAAAACAGTGGTTCTATAGGTTTTCATAAGAGCTGTTATAATGAATTAAGATTTTGGATAATGAATTTTCAGAAAATTACAGCAGCTTAATACCCTTAGGCCTTCTATAAATGTTTAAGATGTTGTAACTTCTCAAAGAGCTTTAGTATACTGTAAACAGGCTCAGTGCAGAAAATCAGCAGTGCTGTGGAATCAGCAACCAGGCAATGCACCATCAGGTGCTCTATTTCCACAGAACCAGCTTCTTCTCAAAAACTCACATCAAATAACACAAAGTTGATACCATGACCCCTCAAATTGTTGTGAATTTAAAGTAGTACTTCAATCTATTAAAATGACTGACCAATTCAGGTTTTAAACTGGTTGTCATTTGGTAAAACAAAACCCATCACTGGAAAGGACCCAGTACAATGGAAGCATTGACAGTCCTCAGGAAGAGAATTTAGGAATTGGGCATGAAATCCGTTATTATGAGTAAGAAAGAAATTTGCATACTTTTGTCCTAGGCTTCTGGTGTCCTTGAGGCCAATTCAGTACTTTCTAGAAGAAAGACTCCATCAAAGCAAAAGGTGTTGGTACCGTGGTAGAAGGAGGGGTATAAGAAGGAGCTAACAGAGCATTAAATGACTTGGAAGTTAAGATACTGAGTTCTCTCATTAATATCTGAAGCAGAAGAAAACATGAACGTCACAATGAACTCATCACCATATCGAGAGAATGGACGGCACAAACATCATTGCTGCATACTAAATACACAAACTTAGTGATACGGCATAGATTCAAATTAATCTTGGCTGACCAATTTTTCCATATCATTTAAGATAACATTACTAAATACTACTAAAATTAGGTATAAAAATCTTTTGCTAGAAATTAATTTTTAAAAAGTCACAATTTATGTTGGAACCCAATAGCAAAAGGCAAGGAATCTGCTCACTTGGTGGAATATCGAGTGGCATCAGATAAAGAAAAGTTGGCTATGGAAGGAGAAAATAAATATGAACGTCAAATTTTCATTTCAATTGGAATAGCTGAACCCGCCATCTGTGGTGGCCATCTTGCTGAGGGGACATGTACCTAACAAATCTCTTAAGAGGCATTCCCAATCTGCTTGAATCAGCTATTGTATAAGAAAACTTGGAGCGACCACTTTGGCCTCACATTTCCTTCGCTCCACATCCTATGGCACAAAGCAGGAACTCAGCAGGCTGGGGTGCAGGGCTGCCTGCTGCTGGTGATAATCCCCTCTCCCAATAGGGGCCTCCACTGATGCATGGCTAAGAACATGCTTCCTCTTTTGCTTGCACCCCAGTGGGGTTTCCATTCCTGACTTGGGCCCAAATCCAGACTGCTAAGGACAGTGGAAAAGTTAGAGGGCTCCAGATGCTGCCAGAGATATTTCTGGGATAGTTTCTAAATAGTCATTTATTAGAGAAGTACAGGTGTAATGTGAAAACCAGCAAGACTGGTGATTTTGGAGAGACTCTTTCCCTGCCACCCCCAGCCAGATCGAGGGTCTAACTACCACCTGTTCAACAGAAGCTGGCCCATAGCCCCATTTTCCTTCAGGGAGCCACTGACTGCGGATCTTCACCAGCATGAACCTAATGCCTCCCGACAGGCCTTCACCAGCCAAGAGGGACCTGGGTCGAGTGCACCAGTTATTGGTCACAGGATACACAGCCCATAGAAAGACTCCCGTGGTGCAACCAGCTGAAAGCCAACCAGAGAGGATGGAGAATGTGCATTTGTCCTGACACAGCTTTGTTCCTGCCGGCTGCCAACTCACTCCATGTCTGGGGCCAGGCTTCTGTTAGACTAGTCTTCTGTGGATGAAGCCATGGTAAAGCCCTGAGTGTATATATTATCTTCCCAAGACCATTAAAAGAGAAGCTAACGATGGCTATGACACAAGGCTATTGGGACGGTTTAAACCCCTTTGTAGACGGGTTTAAGATGATGGTTTGAAGGGACATTCCAGGATCTTAAAGAACTATTTATAATTCTTTGTAACAGCCAATTCCCAAGATGACACGATTAGTCTTTAGAGCAAAAAAGTTTGTGAGTGGGTGATGCCACAGGTGGGGAGCTGGAAAACAAGATGTTCTGTTCACTCCAACCTGTCCCCCGACCCCAATGCCTCTCCAAGGTGTCAGCCGGAAACAAACACTGGCACAAGAGGGAGGTGTTTTCTAGACAGCTCAATAACGTGCTTCTCTGTGAAGCTAAATCAGGCCTCCTTCTTTCAGGTGTTAGAACTGGCCACTCAGAAATGTTGTAACCAAGAAACTTAGGCTGCTTTCACATGATGCAATCACACTAAATATAGTCTCTGCAGCAAATACTGCATGTAAACTGAGTATCGAAATCTGGCTGTAAAACATGCCTGCTGTAGGGTTATATAGTATATAAAAACGGAAATCAAGACAATGAATCCCTCCACTTATCACTGTGTGCAGGTACCTGTTTTAGTAACAAGAACCTGGGGCCGTAGTGAGACGAGCATTAAGAACTAGTGATCCCACTATAACCTGCAAGTCAACTCACCTTAACAATTTTCCAAGCCTTCTCTGGAACTCTGGATACATCACTCCTCAGTAGTACAACCTACCATACACAGAGTTTAGGGACCTGCCACCTGGTGCCAGGGATAAGAGCAGAGCAGAAAGCGTTCTCAATCTTAGACACAGGGAGAAAGTAGCTCGGGATCTTTGTGGCTGCCACTTAAAATATCTTTGGGATTTTGATTTTATTCTGGAGTCCATAGCAGAGGCATAGGAAGTCCTGTTCAAACTCTGGATGTGGTTGTATGGATTAAGATGGGTTTGCTTCCATGGAGTAATTCAAGAAACCAATCACTAAAGGCTAGCCCTGAAAAGATAATATAATATATAATATAATATAATAATAATATTTGAGAGGACTGTTTTTAAGAATCAATATAGTGTGTCGTTTCCTATGAGGTACTTTTATCATACAAGTGTGGCAGATGGAACTAATGATTTCAGTTGGCCCAGTCACCTTCTGAGGGGCAAGAGAACTTTGATAAACAAGTTCATTTCTGCAGTCATAGAAGTGGGGCTCTGGTATTTGCTCCTGAGCATAGTGTGCAGTAGATAACAATCATCCTATAAATATTTTCACTGAATGAATTAATTCTATAACCCTAGTTAATTATTTAGTTTCTCAGGACCTCTGTTTCTTTATTTAATAGAATAGTGAAATAAAGAACATCACTAATTAGAACGAGGTAGTCTACTTATGGGGTGATTTTGAGTCAGTTTCTTACCCTCTAAACCTCAGTTTCCTAAACCGTAAAATGAAGATGACAGCAGAACCTAATTTATGAAATTTGTGAGTGGATCAAGTAGTTAATTTATGTAGAGTACTGAGAACAGCCCTGGCAGACAGTAATATCTCCTTGAGTGTGAGCAATCATCATGAGTACATGCAAGGATCAGACGGCCCCTTTCCTTTGAAGTTTATCTGAATCAGATGCTGAAAAATAGACACAAGTTCTAAATTGGCATGTGAATAGCTTTAGTAAAGGGTAAAGAAAAAGAGTCAGAAGAGCGAGAACACTAGTGAAAGGCAGCATGACTAGTCTTGAGTTCTGTTAAGAAACAGAAGAAGCAGGAAAAGAGATGGGAAAAGAGACAGGGAACAGAATGGCCTGGGACAGACAGCAGGTAAGCCAGCGATGCTCATCTCCATCACCTAAGTTCCCAAATGAAGCCTCATCTTCATTTTGAGTCATCTTAAGTTCCTGCTTCATATTTCCTAAGTTTTCAACTCACTGTGTGAGTATTACCAATTCCAATGACTTATCAGAGCCTTCCCAAGTCAGATCCATGAGTCAATCCAATTCTCCAAGTTATTTTTTCCTTTCCTTTCTTTTTCTTCTATTTCAATTAATGCACACAGGCAAGGGGTTCCAGAACATCATTATTGGAGTTTAAATTTATTAAAAGATTTTATGTGATGGGCCTCAAAGAGGCCTTCTTTTACAGTAAGAAGAGAAAGGGCCTGCCTTCCACATACAACCATATAACTGATCTCTCACACTAGACTTGAGGTTCTGAGTTACTACCCCTGTTGTAGATAGATTATATCAAACATCTAGGATCTAGCTTAGTTCTCTTGTGACTGATGACCAGCCAGGACCAATCTGTGGTTACAGAAATTAGTTTTTTTCCTTGGGAAATAACAGCCAATATGGAGATGAAATTTGTGATGCTGGTCTTATCAGTCAACCCTCTAAAACTGATCAATACCCAAATACACATATAGGCAGTATAGGCAGTATGATATACTAGAAATCAAACTGAATTTTGAATAAGATGTTTGGTTGAAGCCCAGGGTCTGACATTAAGTTCTTAATTTGCTAAATTCTGTTTCACATTCAGTATAATAAATATAATTATATCTACTAAATAAAAGATTGTTGAGAAGACTAAATGAGAAAAAGTAATGAATAACTCAGCAAAGTGAAAAAGTAGAAAATCAATACAGATAGATTGAGGTTGAAGACAAAACTATATTCTCAACTGTTTCCTAGGCATTTCTTTTTCTATATTACCCGAAACCAGAATTTGAAACTAACAGCACGGATAATTTTTTGCTGGCCCTGCCTTAAACTTCAAGGTTGAAGCATATCAGGTGCTGGGCAGCTGAAGCCCGGCAAGAGTGGCACCACAGTTCATGAGTCATAAATGTAACTGGTCTAATAAAAACAAGGACAGTTGCACCTGAACCACCAAGCATGGAAACACTTCTAATGAGTCAGCAAAGGGGGCTAAGAGGGAGCAGGGAAGGAAGTAGCCACCAAAGCCTGGAGATCAGAAAGGATATTAAGTGGCCTCAAAGCTTAAAAAAGGTGGGGGGGGGGGGCAAAAAACAAAACAAAACAAATAAACAACAACAACAAAAAACAATCCTTAAGAATTGTAATCTAGGCAAATGTAAAGCCATCAGTGTACTAAGGTGTCTGAAACACTGTAGCATTTTCTATAATTTTGTAATTTTCCCCATTAAAAGTTTCCCCACTCAACTTACTAGATGTGAGAAATTTCCCGGAAATGCATTTTCAACTTTGTGCTGGGAGTCAATCAGAAAATATAATTCACACTGGAGAAACTTGCTTCAAAGCCAACTTGCTTAAACACATCTATTCAGTAAAGCAAGGGATACTGGCACTGGGGAGGCAAGCAGGCCTAGGGGAGACAAAATCCCAATAAGTGTGCCAAATGTGCTTTTATATTTCAAGACTCCTTCAACGGAAACATTATGGGAAGATAAAAATTAGGAAAACACTGAACTTAACTAATTTAAAATGTTGAAAAAATATTTTGCATTTATGTTTTATAACCAAGTGCTTTTCCCACATTTGTCCCAAGGCAGCAGATGAGGCGCTATATACACCACTGCTAATACTAGCAATTGGAACATGCTCTTTGGCAAGGCAGAAATAAGATAATTGTTCAATATAGGCTGGCTTTTCAGAAATACTGGAAGCATTGCCTGTAATTATAGACATCTGTCACTGCTAGCCACTCAGTACTAACCCTGACATCAATATACAACCATAGCACTGAACTGCCTGCAGGCATAGCAATGGAGACCAGATACGCTAGGCAGGCAATCATCTGCTTCATCCAAACTATCTGTCAAAGGTTCCCAACCACAAATAGCTCTTACATTTTGTATCCTTAGGATAATATGTTGATTTATTTTAGATTCTCTAATATTTACAGTCTAGGCCATCTACTAAAATAAAGAAACAAAACTTATGGCTAATGGAGGCAGTTACTGTTCACAGTCATCATAAAAGGTCATAGCTCAACCCTCAAATGTTAAAAATTGATGGCAGCTTTAACCATGTGCTATCATACAGATGTTTCCTTTTGTAGAGACAATTATTTTCAATAGCTATTCAAAATGGTAAATACAATCTTTCATCAGCAAGTATGTTGCCACATTGATCTAATAGAAATGCTCATATTTTAAAGCCTTTTTTAAGACATAAAGGCAAGTTTCAATGTCAAATACAGAAGAATCCAGATTGTCAGTTTGGGTTTAGCTTTACATAGTGTACCTTATCTGGCAATATTTTTTAACATAATCAAACACTGTGATGTCGAAAACCTAGGAAATGATATTGAAGGATAAAATATGCAGTTAATGAATGAGCCAAATGACATATAATCTTGCTGGATGTAAACTTATAGAAACACACTTGCATACATACTTTCATATTTTTAAAAGCCCAAAGACACACTGGGCTTTAAACATCACTTTTTTTCCCCCTCTTAAGCAGCCAGAGAAACAAACAGAAAATTATTAGACATTTAGACTAATTACGAATAAAGACTCTCACAATTATCATAATGTGTTACTAAAGCCCAGATATTTCTTGGTCTGATCACAACAGCCTGTGCTGAAGAAAAACTATTAATTACTGACAGACAGTTAGCTTACAAGTGAGCTGCATTTTAAAAACCTCCTTTAAAATACAATTGCTAAATGCCTTACAGTGCTGTAATGTGAGACAGGTTCAAATCTTATTACTTCACTGAAATTAAAACCTAAGTTTTAATACTGTTCAAGTCGAACAATGATTCCACACTTTATTGCTTTTGAAATCCCTTGATGATCATAGGAAAAAATGCCCCGGAGAAAAAAAGACTGTTTTCGATAAACAGAAAATACAGTTTGCACTCTTAGCCTCTTTGTCATCACAAAAAAAGGATTTAATGCCAATTCTTTAAAAAAAGACTTTTTCCCCACAAAATGTGCACCTTGTGTGCCATTTGTAAAATCAGTTCACTTTCTTTTATTTATTACTGCAGCGCGGCAAGGCAATAAAGAAGCTACCGATAGCTAATAAATTACATGCCTTTTAAAACAATTCTCTTGCTACAAAAACATGTAACTACAAAGGTTTACATTTACATGGTACAGCACATGAAATGTCTATATTTGTGTCCTATTAACCATTTTGGCAAATTGAGGACTTCTACCAAATAGCTGATAGGAAAAATAATAAAGTGATCCACAAATGTTCACATGACATAAAATAAAAGCCGTTCAAGAAAACTGTTCTTATGCTGTTTGTAGTTTCTAAAAATCCTCCAAAATTTATTTAAAAAATGTTTTGATAAATTACTTTATGAACCAAAAAAGGTATTTAAGGATTTCTAATTAGCATTAATTTAAACTTTATTTAATTACGAAAACTAAGAAAGGATTTTATCCCCTAATTTATGGTCCTATGTCATGCAGTCTTTTTTTTAAAAAAAAAAAAATCACAGCTCCTAGTACTTATTTAAAACAAATACTAAAAGGCAAGATTATGAGACATCAGGCACAATGCCTCAATTCTGTTTATATATATATATATGTATGTATACATATATATATATATATATGTATTTTTAGAAAGATACAGAAACTATTTAATTTAGGAAACATACATCAAACATATTTTGCTCAGTTAAAATCTCTATTTTAAAAAGTATCATCTTCACATATACTTAAGAACTGCTTTTAAAATCTTACTTTGTGAAAGTATGCTACGTTGTCTCTCTGGATTGTCTATGTACAAATAAATTCTGAAATATCTGTGCTCTGATTTCAGGATTAGATTGTTAAATTAATCAGGGTATCTGCTTAATGCTCTCATCCTTTAATCTCCTGGTAAGAATATATTCATGAGGTAATGTATCTCCTTTTATTATTAATTTCCTCCATTTCCTGTAACAGCTATCATGGCTGTGGCTTTTTTGTTTGTTTCAAACCTACAAAATTTCAAGTGTGTTCAATTATGCATGAAGAACAATGTTTCAATTTTCAAAGTGCCAACAACTTTTTTTTTCCATTTCATCTTTACTTCAAGATGATAATCTACTATATAAAAGAATAAAAATTTATATTCTGTAATACTCCATTCAGATCTCCTTTTTATGCATTCTCTTTTGATATTAGCTTGATTATTATGATTAATACTTAGAAATTTGAGGGAAATATATATTTTGAAAAGTTTAATGAAATAAATTTATTTCACCTTCCCAGATTATTTAGAGAAATTATTACCATCATAAATAGCAGTATTCTATAGCATATGTAGGGAACCCTAGTATATTTCCTAACTTATTTTGTCTTTTTTTAATGTGCAGTAATTATGTTTGCTGAAATCATGACTTTCTTTATATTGCAGTAGACGTTAGATGATAACATTCACAATTATTGACTAGAAAAAGAATAAAATGCTTACTCTCTCCATGTTTCCCTCCTCCGTCTCCCATATCTCATTCACAAAATTCTATTTTAAGTCTTGTTTACTTTGGATTATCAAGGCCTAGGGAACACCATTCATCACATTCTCACTGTTGGATCACTGGTTCATTGGGAATGTACATTTGAAAGCAGGTATGACCAGGTACCATTAATATTTAGATTTGCAATTTTAAATGGGCAACTAGAACACATAAAGCTGAGAATGAAATAGATTTATTTCATCCTCACAAATTATTTATAGGGAAATCATTACCTTCATAAATAAGTAGTATTCTATAATATATACCTAGGAATGTAGGGGGAACCATAGTATATTTCCTAACTTTTTAATATTAAAGCTCATGTTTGCTCCATAGTCAATACTGTGGTCCATTTGTACATAGTAGGCAATTATATGTATTTCTAATTGTAAATATATGTATGATGAAAAAAAAAAAAAAGAGTGATCTAGCCCAAAACAACACTGTTACAGACACTATGAAGATACTTTCCTTAGTTCACAATCCTTAAAAACAGAACCCTGGCTGGTTCCAATCCACTATCTTCTAATTATTTTAATTAATAGCACCTACTTCAGAAAAAATGACTAAGATCAGAATAAAATTGCTTTCTGTCTCCATAAAATCTGACCATTTCACCCAACCTAATCCATATCCAATCAATCAAAAAGAAAACAGTTGATGACACTGCCCCTGTCCTCAAGAATATCACATTTCCCTAGGTAAATAAGAACACAGAGCACCAAATGCTTAAGGAGCAAGACTGGGAATTCTACTTCACCATTTAACAGATAACAGAGCTAGACAGACCTAAGGTCAAATCTTGTGCATGGGTGCTACTAGCTTTTAGTGCTGGGGATTGAATCTAGGACCTTGCACCTTCTACACAAGTAACCTACCTCCTAGCGACATCCCAATCTCTTTCTAAAAATTTCATTTTAGACAGGGTCTCACTAAGTTGCTCTGACTGGCCTTGAACTTGTGATCTTCCCACCATAGTCTCCAAGGTAGCTGGGAGTACAGGTGTGCGCCACTACATCTGATCCTACCTGTGTATTTTGGTTGAGTTACTATGCTGTTGAATTGGGGTAAATAACACTTCTGTCATAAGATTATTTTGAAGCTTATAAAATATAATAGATGTAAAAGATTTATCACAGTGTCTTCCATGTATAAAACAACAAATGAATGCTAGCATTATCATTAGTTTTAATCAGATGTTTTAACAGATGTGATCCAGATACTGAGAACCATAAATGTGCATGTTTGAAGAGAAACTGAAGAATGGGTACCATGTGTCTGGGCAGAAGGAGGAAAAGGACAACATAATCCAAGCTGTAGGTGGTTAGAGGACGACAGAGGGAGCTGTGGGAACTAAAACTGGGCTGTGGGCGGAGCAACAGCTGAAGAGCCCTGGTCTGAAGCAGTGGGCTATGGGGGTGGGGGTGTCCCTGCGTGGAAGGAGTCCTGAGCTGAAAGTTCTGTGCAGCTTCCTCTGCCTGCAATGTGCATGATGGGCTAGAGCTAGGCAGGCTTTATCCTGGGGACCCTTAGTTGCCTCTGACACTGTGTCCCCTCCCCCTGATACCTTGGGCTTTGGAGACATCTTGCTTTCTCATGGTGCAGTTTGTCAGTTAGAAATCTCTATTTCCCACATTCTTGAATGGAAAGTACCCTCATCCATCCTTATACACCCATTCCTTCAGAGAGTTCATGTGCTCAAAAAAGTTCTGCAAAATACACCAGGTACAGTGGGGCACACCTGTCACCCCATTCACTCAGGAGGCTGAGGGAGGACGATTGAAAGTTCAAAGCCAGCTTGGGCAACTTCACAAGACTCTGTCTCAAAAAATAAAAAAGGATGGGAATGTAGCTCAGTGGTAAAGTGTCCTGGGATCAATTAACCCCCCCCCCCAAAAAAAAAAAATACTTACAAAAATATTAACTCCACAGCTCCAAAAGTAACCCTTAACTGCTCCAGCTGTCTTACCTAAGAAAAGTAATTAGGGCTAAGGACTGAAAGAAATGCCAACAGGGCAAAACTGTGACAGTTTTGACTCTCTTTCCTTGAACCAGAGGAAGGGCCAAGATAGGACAGGAACTTGAAAGAGATTACTACTGCTAATGTAAGAACAAAATGTAGCAGTTCAACGGCTCATCTAGTCATTACTGTCTCCTATAAGGTGCCAATAAACTACCCTCCACCAAGTATCACTGATTTCAAAAGGTTGGAGAGGTAATTCAGATCTTTCAATCTTTTTAAAAAATATTTATTTAAATAAAAAAATCAATAATCTTCAATGCATGGACTTATTAGGCCTATTTGCATTTTTAGTTCATACAACTGCTTGGAAAAACAAGTTTCATAAATTTTATCATCCACCATAAAAAGTAGAATTTCTTCTTATTTTCTCTAAACTTAATTAGATTTAAGGAGCTTCTTGAATTTAAGTATTACAGAAATATTTATATCTTTCAATTGGACAAAAACAAAACAGAATAAAAAAATCCCCCAAATCTGATCTTCCCTCTTAACTATCAAATATCCTGGGCCAAAGAGACCTAAGGCTGAGTTGATTCCTATGGTCAATATGCAAGCTTTTATCTAAAAAAGGTGAAATATAAATACGGATTACAACTACTAATATTATGCTTTCAAATTATTTGAATTGAACCTCTACCTACTACCTCTGTGGGGTTGGTTTATCCAGACTGCAGTTCAGAGCAGTGAGAAAGGTCTCAATGAAAGTAACCAACACAGTGCAGCCATCTGCTTCTGACTAGTAATGTGAAAGGCCACTGCAGACCCCAGAAGTAGACATGCACTTTAAAGATATGTCTTGGTTTTTTTTTTGACAGACATACTTTAGGGAAAACACAAATTAGCTGCTGCACGGTTTCAGAAACATGCCACACTTTCCTTTTCTTTTAAAAGTAATATTATTTTAAAAAACTTAAAAAAAAGCAGAAGACAAAGTGCTTACTATTTCTCAATAATGAGAGAAGGAACTGAAGTGCCTATAGGCTATCAAAGGCCAAGAAAGAGCCAGGGACTTCACAAACCAGCAAAGTAAGCTCACCTCTAATTAAGAGAAAAGGGCCCTCCTAGAGGAGTATTCCTCCCTGGGGTGATCAGTACCAAATGCTGTATCATCTGCTGGAGGCAACAACATTTTGGAAAGGCAGTGTATAGTTGGGCATGGTGGCCCACACCTGTATTCCCAGTGGCTTGGAGGCTGAGGCAGGAGGATCCGCAAGTTCAACGCCAGCCTCAGCAACTTAGCAAGACCCTGTCTCAAAGTAAAAAAAAATAAAATAAAATAAAAAGGGCTTGGGATGTGGCTCAGTGGTTGAACACCCCTGGGTTCAATCCCTGGTTTAAAAAAAAAAAAAAAAAAAGTAGTGTATGAGAGCTGGAGAAACCACAGTCTAAGTTCCTTGCCTCAAGTGTGGCCCTGAACAGTTTTCTCAGCGTTTTCGAGAGTTTGTTTCACCCCTTCTAGATGACGACAGTAATGCCTACTTCACAAGGCTACAGATAGGACTGTGGTAATGTGGACTAAATGCCTAGCATGGTATCTGTTAGCCAGTAGGAACTACTTAAATTGACAATAAAAGTTGCATATCTAGAAAATAACTAAGCTGATTAAGAACAGGAACTTTCCTTTTATTAAATTGTGTCACGCTTATCTTTTTTTCCCCTCAATGAGAAGGGATGTGCGAACCACCATTGCTGGGTGTCTCATCTTAGTGTATTATACTATGGCCAAAGAGCTATTTAGACAATTTAAATTTTGATATCTTGAATTGGAAAGGGAGAAAAACATCTTAGTTGCATAACATATAACATACTACACTTAAATTAAAAAGTAATTATTCTCTTGAGGACTAGTTGAGAACACCCAAAAGATTTTTTAAAAGAGTTGTACGGATTGCTGGCTTATTGTAAAAAAATTCCAAATCACTTTTAAACCTTTTAAAACTGACAGTAGGTAAGGAGAACATAAAAGCAGATGGTTCAGACAGTTTGAATACAAACAAGCAGGTGCTTAGCAAAACAAGACTCATTTGCCAGTTTGCCAGCGCTGCTGGTTCCTGCCTCCACACCCGTTCGCCTCTCCCCCTCCACCCCACATCTGCTCACTGGTGCTTGTGTGATACACTCAATTGACACAGAGGCCAAAGACCAACAACCTGCAAGCCAAGAGCTTACCGAGGAGAGGTCTGTGACTTTAAAAGGATTTTTTCTTTGTAGCTTTTTCTGTCTTAGAGAGGTAGAAAAATTTATCTTTCTTCAAATAAAGAAACATAACTTAGATTTAAGTAATTATTTTTAAAAGAGCTCAATAAAAGGATATTAAGTCCTGGTTCCAGAACTCATTAATATATATGGATGCAAACTAACTCAAAGCTTTATCTATGCTGCAGATTATATGGTATTGTACTCAAGGATAATAAGAGAAGAAATTACTAAAAATGAGCTTCTGGAAACGGAACACAATCACAGTGACCTACCGCATGTGGGACCAAATGACACGTTATTATTTTTCTTTCTTTTTTTTTCTTGGTACTGGGGATTGAACTCAGGGGCACTCAAACACTGAGACAGATCCCAAGCCCAGTTTAGTATTTTACTTAGAGACAGGATCTCACTGGGTTGCTTAGCATCTCACTGTTGCTGAGGCTGGCTTTGAACTCATCATCCTCCTGCCTCAGCCTCCCAAGCCAATGGGATTACAGGTGTGCACCACCGTGCTCGGCGACACATTACTATTTCTCACAAAGCCTCACCTTTTATTTAGCCTTTGAATAAACTAAGCTGGGGACTTCAAAAGAGATTATGATACATTTAGAAGGAGGCTGAAAATATAGCTAAGCTAAAGAATATAATTATCAGTCTTGTGATGAAAGAGCCCAGACAGAAAACAGAATTCTCCTCTTCAGATTTCCTTTTTGGTGACATGGGACTTTTTGGGAGAAATGGGGTGGGGTGGTATATGTGTATAAAACTACTTGGCACTTTAATGTACACTTGTGAAAAATGGGCACAACTCAAACCTTAATAAAAAAGAGTAGCATCTTAAGATCTAAGGTGTCTCCTTAGATCAGGGCTGGAGATGCCTAGAGTGGCTAGGAAAGAGACTTATGCAGTGGCCAGGGGTGTGAAGGTGGTTCAAGAATTGGTAAAATTAGCATGTAGAGCTAGATGGCCTGTATCTGGTAGCTGTAGAACCCATGATCCGGGTTACTTTACTAACAATCAGCTTCTTAGTTGGCTGCTCTAGTTTTCAACCACTTCAAGTTCCAGGCACATGATGACTGATGATGAAGAAGATAATCTGAGCAGCTACCATCTCCTGAGTGCCCATGCAAGCAGCGTGCTAAGCATGTTTCTCATTTAGTGAGGATGGTAACTTTATGCAGCAGGCAGACTGGATCACAATTTCACCACTAAAGAAACTGAAGCTTAGAAGTAGGTATCTCTTAAGTCATACAATCTGTTCATAACATAGCTGGGATTAGAGCCCAAGTCAGAATAATGCCAAAGACCACAGTCTCAAGCAATTACTTTTTTGCGGGGCATTAGTGGAGATTGAACCCAGAGGTGCTTTACCACTGCACCACATCCCCAGTCCTCCTTATTTTTGATACAGGGTCTAAGTTGCTTAGGGCTTCACTGAGTTGCTGAGGCTGGCCTTGAACTTGCCATCTTCCTGCCTCAGCTTCCTGAGCTGCTGGGATTACAGGCATGCACTACTGTGCCTGACAATCAGTTACATTTATAAATAACTGTTCTTAAAGATGCACATATAAGCACATCAATATTAGATAGAATTAAATTATAAAACTGCTTATAAAGCATATCTCATGGCCTTAGATCTGGTTTCATATTCATTGATTGGAAATTCACATTCTTTAAATGGGTCTTTCCACATATTGAAGTTCTATTAATTAAAGTCATTTACTATCTGGGATTAAAATTTTTACTTTTCTTTAGCTGCTTGAAGAGTGTGTCATAATTTCATTTATTCTTCCATGTTTTTCCTAGACATTAACCAAATGCTAATGAAATGTATATATCAGCCATTGTGCTCAGCAGGGTTTCTCAACCTCAATACTACCCACTTGAGGGCTCAGACAATTCTTTGTGGTGGGACTGTCTCATGAACAGTGAAATAGCAGTATTCAGCTATGTCAGCAGCATTCGTTATGCATAAGATGCCACAGCACCCCTTTCCTAAATTATGACAACCAAAAAATGTCTTTGAATAAATCAGAGGTCCTTTGGGAGGTGAAAAGTGCCTGTGGAAAGAACTAGTGCCTATGTCGAGCAACTTACAGGTACTTAATAACTCAGTGCTCCTGCCTATCACATGGCAGGTGCTATCACAGCTGTAGAGATGAAGAAGCTACAGGTGCAATTAGGTGCATCTGTGAGGCAAGAGCGAAGAAGTGGTGCAATCAGAATTTAGGCAGTTTGCGCCAACACTGGCACTCCTGCTCAGTACACTGTGCTCTTATACCAAAATAACTCAGTCCTGAAGAGTTGTGAATGATCTCCACACACACCTTCTCTATATATGTACACACACACACACACACACACACACGCACACCCATGTTACTATTACCTGAGAAAAAGTTTGAGAGGGAAATATAAAATAAAGTTCACAGAGCTTCCAGGTCCCCAGCCTGTACCTCGTATCTCAAGGCAGCACAATACAGAAGCCCTTTTCTTTTGCAGGGTTATACGCTCCTTTGTGAATCTGATCAGAGTTGACCCTCTCCCAGAAAAACATACAATGTACTTCAAATTTTTTCTATTGCTGCTGAAGGATCTTACAAGTGGAGCCTGAGTTTCATCCCTGCACCGACAATTACAGCTGTATGACTCTGAGAAAGAGATGCGACCATGCTGCCTCCAGGTTCCCATCAGTGCACAAGGAAAGGAGCATGTACACGGGACTGTCCTGAAGCTCGAGTTGGTGAGCTGTGGCTAGCACCTGGCAGAGTCCTGGAATTTAGTCACTGTTGCAGTAAGTGCCATGGCACTCCTAGAGAATTCCATGGAGATTTTCTTGTTCTGTTCTTTCTATAAAATCAAGCCTCACTTCCTTTTCAGTAAGCCCTGGATCTTTTGGGCATGGTGCTTCTCCTCTCTGTCTTCCTTCAACTCTTTCACGCATATCTTATAAACCTGATCTTTGTCCTTATTTATTAGCTGTAATTACTATTTGCTCATTTCACCCCAATGCCCAAGGTGAAGGGTAAAAAGTAAGGCAAATCTTGGATGAATTCCCTTTCTAATGTTTGAGGTAGAATTTCATGGAATTGTTGGAAGGAATAAGGAAAATTAATGTAAAATGTTTGGCACTGCCTGTTACAGGTTATTAATAAATGCTATTCTTTTTCTTGGGACCTATTACCCACAAAATGAGATTTCCTCCAAAATTTTATCCAGTGGGTACTTAAAACCTACTTTACCAATTAAATAATACATTGGGTTTTACCTTATTCTTTTTTTTTTTTTTTAAATGTAAAAGGAGAGATAAGGTGCTACACAACCTGGTGGAAACACTGTATCTCAGGAATGTACAGAGCCCATTACGTGGTCTTCAGGAGAAGAGAGATGACATGCACTTTGGGGCTATTCTAGTTTACAATTTCATGACTGTCATGAGCAACTTTTAGTGTAAGACTTCTTAAAAGGTGTCCTTGAGTCTTGTTTGCTATGTGTTCTTCATTGCTGTGATACTAGGGCGTTCCTTTATTCTCAGTAGTATCAAGACACTCAGGAGCCCCTGAAAAGCTGCGGAGTGAAGTGGGGAGGGCCAGGGAACTACGGTGGAGCAAGGGCAAGTCCACTCTTTTTGAGCTTTCAGAATATAAATCACGATGCTAGGAATTTGTATCAAAAAGTCTCTGCTTTTCTTCTGTGTTTCATTAAAAAAGATAAACGACTGTTGCTTAGGACAAGGTAAAATACAGATTTTATTTTATAGCACAGGTGGGTTAAGGGATGCATGCACACTTTGGAGATGAATCGTGAGATGCTGGCTTACCCAGAGCACAAGGCCAGCAAAAATGGCCTCCAAAGATCACCTGTTTGGGGCATTGGTTGAGAAAGATTTAGGTTTTTAAAGAGCTACTGCTAAGATTACTATTTAAAGTAACCCAAACTAAGAAATCTAGCTGGACTTTTTTATACACGCAAAAGCCCTTGTGTTTAATGTTTAGCCTTCATAGTCTATGCTAAAGCACTTTTTTATAAAACAATAGCCCTTACGATTTAATATCATGCAAGCAACACACAAATCATTTCACACTATATTTAGTCACAGAGAAGCCAAATGAAACATAAAATTCTCTCCCAACAGCCTGCCTCTTCAGATCTCCTTGTGCCTGGAGCCAGAATCCATCACAAGCAAGAATACTCAAGAGAAAGTATAATATAAAATCCATGTGTCCTTCCCATTCCCAATACCTCTAAACCAGCGCAGAGCACTCCACGGTCTGTGACATCCACAGAAGATGACAAAAGAAACTACAAATTATCCTGTCTTACAGCAAGTCACAGTGTCATTTCAAGTGAAGCAAACACAGAAAGGGATTACACAGAGAGTCAAACACTCTGTTCTAAAAGGTATTCCAAATCTCATCTGTGTTCCAGCAGGCAGACCCGTCAGGAACAAAACACCTTTAATAGAGCAAGATGATGCAGTGGACACTTTCTGCCATGGGAGAAGGTAAAAGGGCACCTCTGTAGGCACCAGTCAGGGAAGGGGCAAGATGGCTGAAGGGGAACCTGGAGTTGTCTTTTTTTTTTTTTGTAAACCCCAGGACTAGTGTTCTACACTAGAATAATTTTTTTTTGAAATAAATAAATGATCAATCACTTCTCTTGGTAATTAAAAATCCTCAGAAGCACTCTGTTCCACAGGACAAGCCTTGCCTACAGTGCTATGGTGTACTCTTCTTGACCTGGCCTTCTCTATCTGCAGGGGACCCTGTCCCCTCACTGTCTGCATCTCTAGAAGTACTCCTCCCTGAGCCCACAGAATGCTGCGCCTCTCATGCTTTCATCTGCTGGCTTGGGTTGTACTTTCCCTCGGACAGGAAGAATCACCCCTAACTTTTAAGACCTAGTTCTAATGTATATAATTCCTCATGGGACATGTGTCTTGACTTCTTTCATATGGCACCTCACAAATTCCTTTTCCAATCAGTATTGTCAATTATTTCTTTGACCATCTGTGTGTACAGCAACTAGTCAGTAAAGGTTTATGGAAGGCGATTAAACCATGGCATTGAAAATCCTAGTCCAGAAAGTAAAATTACCTTGGGAAGGTCATTTGCTTCCCTGCGCCTTAAACTGCCATCTGTAAGATAAAGAAATGGTGGTGGTGGGGAATCAAGATGTGAAATAATTTCCCAGCACTTACCTAAAGACCAATGTGAGGAACAGATTAAGGAGAGTGCTCTGCTCTATGAAGGGGAGGATAACCTGCCCAAATTCCCCTGCCCCTGAACCACAGAGCAAGGGAAAAAACCATTAGACTACATATTTTATGATGTCTTTCAGTTCCAATATTCTATAATTTTTTTTTTTTTTTGATACTGGGGATTGAACCCAGAGGGCTCTGAGCCACATCCCCAGTCCCTACCACCTTTTATTATGTTTTATTTTAAGACAGGGTGTTGCTAAGTTGCTTAAGGTCCCACTAAATTGCTGAGACTGGCCTCAAACTTGGGATCCTCCTATATCAGCCTCCAGAGTCTCTGAGGTTACAGGCATACACTACCACACCCTGCTGATTTCTTGATGTTATTCAATACTGTTTCAGAGCAACATGTATTAAGAGTTATTAGATAGGAAAACCCCATCATTCAATTGTGCTTAAGGAACAAAATCCTCATTCTGGAACTGTGCCTTCCCATGATGGACTGTTTTGCATCAAATCTGGACTAGCCATGCCACACATCTCTAGTAACCATGAAGCCATTGATCCCACTAACTTGCCAGATAAAAGCAGTAGTCTGGCGATCATTAATTTTAGTCACAACATATTGCAACAAAATATTACATTTATTTAAAATAAAAAAAATAAAATAAGCTGTACAATAATCTTTTAACAAACCAGGCAGGTATGAAATGTTGAAATTTGTTTAAAATAAAAAAAATAAGCTATTGGATAATCTTTTAAGAAACCAGGCCTTTAATACCTATGCCTAGAAAGAAAATGTAAATGCTTATAATATTCATCTTCATGTGTCTCTGTAGTACAAAGAGTTCTAGGTCCAAGATGATTCTCTATGATTCATGAGCTTCCACTGACAGCCATTTAGTCTCAGGCTTAATTTCCTCATCTCTAAAACTGATAAAACACTTGCTTCACATAATTGTTATGAGGACCAAAGTAAATAAAATGTCTGGCATGCTGACTAGTACACGGGAGGCCCTGAAACCACCTACACTTCATTCCCCAGTAAAGGTGAATAAATTGAAAGAGACAGGCTTTTCCAGAATTCTGGAATTTTTAAAAAAGTCTTTTGTTTGGGCATAGATAACTCATAATCAGTCATCTTCCCAATGGTAATTTGTTAATATGAGCAGATCATGCCTGAATATACCCAGTCTAACTGAAAAAGCAAATTTGGAATAATCCCCTACTTTTGCATAACATATCTTTATCTATAAGAAGTATGGCAGAACATTTGATTCAGATTCCCTTGCCTGTGATCACTTTGAATTACAAGGCCTCAACACCTCACGGGGACATATGTTTACTGAATATCCAGTTGGGGACAGTACCGTTGCCCTCTAGAAATATTTTCCCCACAAATGCAGTCTGAACAATTGAAACAACATAGAAAATGCTATGAGAAAAGTGACTACTCTTGTTTTTAAGAATCACCTAGTATCTTGAAAGAGGAACTCTACATTTCAAAAAAGATACAGAGAACAGAAACCAAAATTAATAGCCCTATTAAAGATCAGAGCCAATGGTCTCACAGGCAGAACAACACCTTTTTTTCTGAAATCAGTATATAAGAAAGACTTTGAACTAATGACAGGACTTTATATATTTCAAACAATTAACATCTATTGGTAATTTGCCCCAAATTGTGAATTTCTTAGTTTGATTTTACTTTGAGGTAATATACCATACATTTTACATGGTAGACTAAATAGAAAAGAAACCAAAAATTAACAACAACAACAAAAAAGAAGTCTCAAAACCCATGATGAAGGTGGCAAGTATTCTGTGCTGCAGGTATTATGTAGCATTAGTTCATCATTTGTAATTTTAAAAATGAACTCTTAAGTAAGCAGGCAAGTGTCTTGACTGAATGCTGGCAGTAGCAAAAGTAAGAGCAGCTATTTCTACAAAATAATCATTGTTATTATTTTAGCCTTCTCTAAATTAAGCACTTTTCCAGTTTAGGCTTTAGGCTCCATCAGAGTGTGTATCTTTGCCTTTCAATACTAGCGACCCTGGTAGGGAAAAGAGGAAGTAAAGAGATACTTCTGGGGGAATCTCCTTCAAGGAATGGTATAAGGAAGAACCAGGTGGAGACAAGTAAGGAACAGATGGCCTTGAAGCTGTCCTAATATGACCAAGTAGTTAATAACAGTTTGTTTTTCAATCACTCATTCAATTTCATGAAAACAGCTTGAGATGGAGGGCAGTGAGAAGACTGCATGGAATATTATGGACTATGAATAGCTTTTCATGTCTTCATGACACTGGATCCACCAACTACAGTTCATTAGTACAAGGTCACATGTCCTTGGGTGCAGAGCAAATGCCTTCTTCAAAACACCTGTGGATTTTTTTTTAAAAGTTGAGTATAATTTACATACAATAAAATTCAACCTTACCCAAAGTATATAGTTTTATGAGTTGACAAATACATAGAGTTGTAACCACAACATCCAAACATCCATCACTCAAAGAAAAAAAAAAAAAAATTCAATTGCGCCTTGAATTTAACATTTTACCACACTGCTGTTCCTGCACCCAGGACCGGTTGTTAAACAGGCAAACAGAAGACTCACTACTGGAGGGGCTGGGTAGCACTTTTCAAAATGGAGAATAACATGATATCTTTTTTCTTTTCTATAAGATTTCAGATGCTCTTTATTTATTTTTATGTGGTGCTGAGGATCAAACCCAGTGCCTCACACGTGAGAGGCAAGCGTACTACCACTGAGCCATAGCCCTAGCCCCATGACATCTGTTCTTTATAACCGAAACTCTGCTCAAGAGAAGAGATGCTCTAAAGAATTAGAGGCTAATCTATTCACAGTTACAGTTCTATAGTATATTCTTTTATTTAATAAATGTTCAACTGAATTTAATAAATATGAGCTTGATAAATATTCCAACATGTGTCAGACACTGAGTTAGATGATAGCATATACAAAATAACACATGATCCCTAATCTCATGGAGGTTACAGTTCTATTAATATACATATTAATAAAATAGCCACACACACATCATTGGGACTTGCATGTTCCCCTCTCTCCCTCTCTCTCTATTTGCTGGCACTACAAGATGATGCAGGCTAAGCTGAGATTTTCCTCTATTATAGTCTTGGAATGAACCACTTCTCCAAGAAGCCATGGTTATTTTTATTGGAAAATGGAATTTTTAGAAAACAAGATCTGAGATTTCATTGCTTTGAGGCTCTTTCAATGCTAAAGCACGTGTAATTATTAACATCTACATGTGCATATATACATATATACACATGTACACACATTTATGTTGTATCTATTTGTATATGTATGGAAAAAAAACATGAGTTCATACTGACAAGAATCTGATTCAACACCAGAGTTCACTCCAGCCTTGCCTTTTTCTTACCTGTAACTCTTAACAGTGATAAACTGAGTTCGAATAGTCTGCAATACTTGATATTATGAGTATGTTTTCTTTTTAAAACTTAAGACATTCTGTTATTTATGGTGTCTCATTATATTTTTAATTTATGTTTTCCTGGTGATAATAATGTTGAACTTTTCATATGCTTGCTTGTTACCTGTATACCTTTTCACTGAAGTGTTGTTTACGTCTTTTGTCCAGTTATTGAATATGGTGTTTTCTTACAATTCAATTTCAAAACTTTACATCATTTAGATTCAATTTGTCAGAAAGGTTATTTGCAAAAAAAAAAAAAAAAAAAAAAAAATTCTCCTAATTAGTGACTTGCCTTTTATCTATTTGATTTAGTTTGTGTAAGATGTGAAATAGGGGGTAGAACATATTTTTTACATATGGACAGTCAAATAGATCCATTTGTTGAAAAGACCAGCCTTGCTCCACTGAACTCCTTTGCACCTTTGTAAAGGAAAAATCAGCAAAGCACATTTGTGTGGGTCTATTTCTTTATTATGTTCTAAAGATCTATGTGTCCAAACTTTAGCTGGCGTATATTCTTGTCCCTGACCCCCTCTGTGGGTAGACAAGATCCCCTTCCCCCACTCTTCCCTTCCCTCAGCTACAATGGCTTTTCATGGTTTGCCTTTCATACTATAGAAATTAATTTGTTTTTTTCCAGTAAAAGAAGTAGGACAGAAAGGCTCAGTTGGTCCCACTGTTTCTTCCCCTTCCCATAAAGGATACTCTTCCCTCACTCCCCTACCACCACTTTCTTTCTTGCTGGGGGACTGCCTGGTTGGGTCTGTGGACAAAGAATCTGCAAGAAGGTATAGAATCCCACCTAAGGCTACTTGGGGTTCCCCCTTCTCTTGCTGGTCCACATTTGGCCTCCACCAATTCATTAACTATCAAATCCAATTCTTCTTCTGGGTATTGGCCTAGTCTCTCAGGTAAGTAAGTGTTCATGTTCCTTT
Organism: Marmota flaviventris; assembly: GCF_047511675.1. Lineage (NCBI taxonomy): Eukaryota > Metazoa > Chordata > Mammalia > Rodentia > Sciuridae > Marmota > Marmota flaviventris. The sequence continues at coordinate 11,092,976 of NC_092502.1, forward strand.
TTTCCTAGTAGCAATGATTTCTTCTAAGATTCCTGGCTCCCCGGTTGCCCTGCAACCTCAGCTCTCTATAGAGGTTCAAGGACAGCCCCAGGTCTGCAGTGCATGTAACTTTGGCATGAGATAAGCGGGTCAGTGATGCTCTTTCCACTTCCCAAAGTGGAAACCAGAAATCCTTTGTGTGCTTTAATCCTAGAATTTGAGTCAAAAAGGTCTCAGAAACAATCTAGGTCATTCTTTATTTTATAAGTGGAATACTAAATCCCTAAAAGAACTGACTTCTTTTAATATTTAGTGACACAAGGCAATTCTATGTGTTTACACAGTGACTCATCATACACAGTATTTAGGGTGACATAAAGACAATACAAATGTCAAAAAGTAAAAGATGCATGTATGAAGACACAAATGGTGTGACTCTTCGTTGTGTACAACCAGAGATAACAAAATTGTGCTCTATATGTGTAATATGAATTGTAATGCATTCTGCTACCATATATAACAAATCGAAATTTAAAAAAGCAAAAGATAAAATAAAATGAAACATAAGAACCAGGTATAATAGAAAGTTGAGTAACGGGGGGAAGAAGAATGAACAAAATTCACGAAAGAAGATTATAATGGTTATAAACAATCGTATAGCTGAGCAATGAACTGGTACCAAATTTCCAGATGGCCAAAGTGAAAAGGGAAAGATGATTTTATAATTTATCTGCTATAGGAGTGATCTCTCCTTCCCTCTCTCTCTCTTCTATCCTCTCCACTCCCATATACACAAGTATTTCTAAGCAAAATTTCTCTTAGGTGGCTTCATGCAGGAACCTCTAAGAAATACAATGGGATTGAGGGCTGGGGTTGTGGCTCAGTGGCAGAGCACTCGTCCAGTATGTATAAGGCACTGGGTTTGATTCTCAGCACTGGGAAGGAAGGAAGGGAGGGAGGGAGGGAGGGAGGAAGGAAGGATCCATGGACAACAACAACAACAAAAAAGGAAATACAATGGGATAGTGTTTTCGACAGTATCCCTAAGGCAAACATAGTTATGATTTATACAAGTCCAGGAGTTACACTTTGGATGGGAGTGACTGTTTTCAAATCGAAGCCTATTTTCCTCTACAGCGCAGTCTATACTACAGCAACTCCCCAGGAGAGCCAGCTGCTGTATGACTACCATGAGTACTCAGGACTCAGTGTCTGTTAAAATAGGAAGGCCTGTGTAAAAAATTCTTTCAGATTGGAAGGGATCTTAGCATGTCATCCCAACATCTCATTAAGAAATCAGAGACCACAATAAATATTTTCATATGAAAAAAAATATGTAAAATGGGCAAGCTAAATTCCTAAACAGTTCAAAAAGAAATCTGAAATCCTAGTCAATGTGACAAGATATTCTCTTTTTAGGATGATATTGATATCAATAATGGGACTTTATAAATATTTTAAAGTAATTCTCTGGAATCAGAAGCAGAAGAAAGAGAAGGGGTGGGGGGGGCGGTGGGAAGCTAGTCAAAAACCCTCCTCGCACAGCCAGCAATTTACTGAAGTAAAAAAGGGTCAAGATCCAGACAGAAAGAGAAGGAGAAACCATGATGGAAAAGAAGGGGAAGAGTCACTCCAGGAGTAAGATTTCCTACAGAGGCTCTGATACATAACTCTCACTGCTCCAGTTTCAAGTCTATGATGAATTTCTGATTGAATTTTACATAAAACGGAAAACTAGTACTTTCTAAATTTCTCATTAGCCACCGAAGACAGGGCTAAAAAAGACCTAGGCTAGGAAGTAATACATATCTAAATATACCAAAAAACATTTTAAAAAGCTCATGACTGTAACTAGAAATAAGAAACTCAGCTAAAATGATACTCCAAGTCTTACTGTAAAAAGAATCCTGACAGCACAGTCTCTAAAAACAAGATTGGTTTTGGATTCTGTTCAAAACGTGTTTGTGCTGTAAGTGCTGGGAAAACCACCTCTTTATAACATAGTCTTATCTAAAGCGAGTCTTGCATTATAAACTGAGACAGAGTGAGAGATAGACTTCTGTTCTTTCCCTCTTTAAAAAAAGAAAAAAGGAAAAACAGGTGGAGAGATTTGAATAAACCAAAAATTTTATATAAACATGTAGATATACACAAACATCTCATACACATATAAATACCCAGTTAATATTTCTGGGCATCTTGACATGAAGAAAATTTTATTTCACCTCCCATTTGGCATTAGCCAACTCATGTTTGAAAAAGAAATTATTAATAATATTTATGTGAGCATACATTTATACAAATTAAAATAGAAAATGTTATGGTGGATCTATAATCCTGTGCCTTTCGGTCAGGATGCTAGTTGACCGTAATGAGAAAAATCATTTGATTCAAATATCAGCTAAATAGAAATCAAGATGAACATAAATGTATAACCCAAAACTAGCTGTCTATGGCAAGTGCATGCCTCCTGGCACCTGTCCTCACATGTAGAAAAGAACGTCAGCCTTTGACTGATTATTTCTTTTTGACATGATTTATCACCCGGTATTCTTTAAACTTGATAAAGCAAATTAATCTTTGATTGCAGGCAGCACTGGAGGTTGCCATTAGTCATGTAGTTTGGTGAGGTTCCTTGTGTTTCATTTACCAGGCACATAGAGAGCGAGCCCAGGAGCAATTGCCTCAGCTTTCACTTCTTCCCCAATCCACCCAGGAGAAATGATCAAAGAATTCAATATACAGTATTTTAAATTACTTCTACAGAACTGACCAACAAAGAGAAAAAAAGAATTTTCTCTTTACCTCATTTTTATAATTATTTTTTAATCAAGGACAAAAGAACACTTGTATCTTATGATCTCAACATTAACGACTCAAATTGAATTTTGTTTCTTTGTTGTAGGGGCAAAGGGGTGTGGGTGTAGGATAGTTCAGATATATAATTTTTAAATACCCTTAAGAAAGGGTGTTTAAGAAGTGACTGCAAGAGTACAGATCAGCAAATAGATATTGAATTCTGAAAATATTCTCAGAGACTCAGTACCAAAATGCTTATCAAAACTAACATGGCCATCTTCCAAGATGCAGAAAAGAAAGAAATTCTAGATCTGTAAAAATACCATCCTAAAGTATTATCCATTTTTTGCTTTTTAAAAAATCAGTATACAATGACAGGAAATATGTCATGGCTTTCTAAACTCATTATTTTTTGGAGGCTTCTCATTGTATAATTTAACATTCCAAGAGCACTTATTGGCTTAACCGCATCAGTCATCCTGATACCTCAGTGTGCAAAAGACAGACAGACCTACGTGACTACGAGGGAACAAATGTCAACTAGAGCCAAGGCTTTCTGCTCGCGGTCCTTGAGTTAACTAACAATGCCTATCAGAGATATTTCTCTCAATTTCATAAACAGTTTCTTTATTGTGCTACCATTAGCAAATCATCACTCTATATGTAAATCTAATAATTTCAGCAAAACTTTCTTCAACTTAGTCTTAAGTATAGGATTGGAAATTTGATAGCTAAGAAAGGCGATGATCTCTATTAGGCTAAACACTAAATCTTCTAAAATTATAGGAAAAAAATTTGAGAAGATTTGTAGAGAACTTAATAAACCCCCAATATTTATGACAAGCTCAATTTTCATAACATTAATGCATAACATTTCCATACCTAAAGGGGAGGAAAGGTTCACTGTATAGTCTAAACCCATCTTGTAAAAACAATTTATTCTTTTAGAAAGGAATACAAATAACACAGAACAACTATTAAAAATATGAAACTCCATTTAGGTTTTATGCAATAAATAATCATATTTCAATAAAAATTTAAAATAATCATGTTTTATTAAAATTGAGGCAGGCTTGCTATCAATGTTTTGAACATTTTATTTTAGGTGATACTATCCATCTGTTAATAGAACAAAATTCTGCAAAATGATCCAAATGTGCAAATGAAGGCATCATGAGTAGATGCTCAAAAGACCCTTAAGTGAAATGTAAAAGCAGTTCCTAATCCAGTACAATGCATGAAAATAAACTCAAAGCTCAAGTACAACAATGTCTGTTTTTAAGCAAAGAGAGTAACTGTAATTAAACAACAGCTAGGTTTCTTCATTTCCTATCATCTGTACGTGAACTGAAAATTCTGGGCAGTCTACACAGACAGATATTGATGGACAAGCATCTATAAAAAGAGTATCAAAATGTAATCTAAAAATAATCCTTTATTTGTTGGAATTATAGTTTCACAAATAAACTATAAATAATTAGTAATAAATCTTTACATAATGATTATTTAAAAAGCATGAACTTGGCATATACTACCTCTTAATTGCAAACAAAATACATCAGTTGATTTGGCATTATTTATACACACTCAACTATAAATTAGCTGTAACACATCAGATTTCTGAAAACTATATATCTCCTTACAGCAAATAATGTCAGATATATGCAAATAAAATGCATATTTTTTCAAAAAACATATGTAACTCTATATCATAATTTCCATGTTTTAGCTTAATACATAAAAATAATCCCATGGCTTATTTTACAAACAATTTAGTTGAAAAATGTTTTCTTCGGAAATTGCTCTATCTTATTATAGTTTAGAAAATCAAAGTACATGAGAAGAACTGAAGAACTCTCAGAATGAGATGACTAAAAGAGTCTCAAACATGCCATATTAAAACAAATGTTAGTCTTGTCCCTGTAGATAACTCAAAGAAAAGTCAGAAAAACAACCTGCTCAGTAACAAGGATTGAAGACTGCTCTCTCTCTCTGATGGAGGAGTGAAGCAAAAACTCCAGGAAAGAGCAAATTTGGTGTGCCAATTACAAGTATCTTTTCCTTTTTATTGCTGTTAGCTGTTACTTGTACATTTACTTAACACAGGTCCACATCTAACAACTTACTATTTATATTTGAATATATACTTACTGCTGGGCTCCATTGAGAAACTATAAATTTCATCTATTGAACATTAGCAAAAAATTACATGTGTTTATCATCTGGATTATTCTCAGATTAATAGAGATAAATGACAAAACATAATCAGTAGCAGCTCTGCAACTTAATCATTGCATCTGAGCTATAGGAAGCACTTAATTACTCTCATTTACTAGGTTCAATCTAATGAGAAAGCATTAGCCAAATGAAAAGAATGCAGTACAAACAAACAAAATAGTTATACCATCATTAAAAAGAAACTCTGACAGTGCAGGTGACAGCATAGGCAGGATAAATTACCATAATGTTCTAAATGCTGAGCTGTCAGCATGCTAATGCCGTGATCAGATACCCTGGGAATCTCTGCACTATAGCTGTCAGAAACAGGTATCATAAATCACCTCTCTCTACTGTACTGCTCATTATCACAGCTATAGTGTGCATGTTTTTCAGCATACTTCAGTAGAAATCTGAAGGCAACACTTATTCTTATGAGTAAGTCTGTTTACTCTCACAGACACCGTAGACAATCCTTGCCTAATAAATGGATATTTTATTTTGCAATAATGAACTACTGGATCTTAGAACATGATAGGCCTCTGCTTTTAATTCATAAACCATTTGAATGAACAGACTGCAAAAACAGCACATTTTCCCAAGCTGTACAATACTGCAGCAGCGAGCTAGATAAATTAACATTACTCCATTTAAAGGAATATCATTATTTGGAAGCTATTCTTAGATCTGAGGAAAAAAACAACAACAATGGCAGATATAAATAAAAACCATCCTAATGCCTAGGAATGCTAAAGTGTAACTGTTATTTTCATATGGAAAATATTTTTGAGTTTACGATAGGTAATCTCCTTTAATCCTGACAACAACAACCTTGTGCATAAAACACTATTATTCTAACTTGACACACAGGAAAGCTCAGTATGTAAGAGTTTGAGAAATTCAACCTAAGGATCTAAGTGACAGAAGAACCCCAGTCTCTGTAGTTGAAAAGTTCATATCCTTAGCACTAGCAGAGCTGGTAAAATGAATTCTGGAGATGAGTCTATGGACACATGACACATGACAAATCTCACAAATGAACTGTATGAACAAGTATACTAAAAATTCTATCAAACTGCTAATTTCCATTGACCAAAGCGAACAACCAGAAGGGAAGCGAGCTTTTCATCTTCAGGACATAACCTGTAATACAATTAATTATGCAAAGGCAACAGCTCTGTGACTGCAGATCTGTATTTTCTAATTGGCTCTTACCAAAAAGAAAGCATGTGATACTGTTAAGAAATAAAATGGTGTTTCACACACAAAAAACATTTTCCCACATTTTTTATTGGTACATTATAATCGTACACAATGATGGGATTTGTTGTTACATATCTGCACATGCACACATTTTTTAATTTTTCAAAATAAAAATGTATTTTAAGGTATTCTGAAGTGTAAGATACTTTTAAAATGTAAGATAATGTAATAAGATAATATTACAGTATACTTGGGAAGAAAAGCACAATTCCCAAAGAAAATGAAGAATGGCATTTTCTTATCATCTAGTCTGCTGTTTCTCTTGTCCAAGAAAAAAAAAAATGGCGTTCTTTCTGTCTGGGTTTCTTGTGTTTGGTGGAAGGTAACTGATGGGGAGGAGAGAGTATCAAGAACTGCCATAATGATCATATGAAAAGTATAATTTATTACATGTTGAAACTTTAGTCAGTTTTACTTCAATAATGATATAGCTCTACTATTCTGTGACCAGATCACACAGCAATAAATTTGACGATAAGTCCTTCTCTGATTTATATATACAACACAGGCAATAATTTTTCTTTTAAAAAGTACAGCCCTGATGCCAAATTGATTTGCTTAATGTCTATTTTCTTTCCTTATGTTGTACAAATTGGCTTCATTATTTTTGTAGAATTTGGACTCTTTTCTGGGTTTATCACATTTGTATCCATATTCAGAAATATGATCCATTTCTGGTGCCCTCTCTGTTCCAGGCACTTTGCACATTACAACGGAAAAACTCAGGAAGGCCAGGGGTGGATGTGAACCTGGGACAAGCCTGGCCATGTACAGTGTAACACCATCTTCGTCACAGGACTTTAGTAGCTTTCTTAGATGGTCACGGGGAGAATATTCTCTACTAATTTCCTTCTTTGACAGAATTTTACAGAATTGCTAACTGGAGCTGGTAGCTCTCGTGGCTACTAGCTACCTCAGCGCCATTAGACATCCCTGGAAAAGGGACAGAAGAGTTCTGAGAGAATGCCTGGGCAGAAACAGGGCCCCTGCACCTTCCCGGGTCCCTAGATGGCACTGTGGGCTCAAATGCAGTGCCAGATGGAAGCAAACGGTGGAGGTGTGGGGATAGGGTGGGGCATGGGGTGAAGAGAGGGCAGAGAGTCTCTCTTCTAAGTTAGAAGTCCGCAGCTTTCCTTAACTCTGACCCAGCTTCTAAAAGTACCATCTGAGTCAAGCACAGGCAGGGCTATATTTTATTTCTGTAACAAATGTATGGCAATAGAATTGTTATGAATTGATTCCTACTGACCTACATTGTAATTTCAGAGGTGAGATTGATAAAATTCATTTTCATTTTCATTGATTTTCAGAAACAAGAACTGCTAGGCTTGTAGTTTTTTGTATCTCTATCCATTTCTCCTCTTTCCGTTTTGCCATGAATGAATGTTCCAAAACAACTTTAAGACACAGGGCAAACTCTGCTAGAGGACAAAAAGCAAAAGAGACACCACACATAGCTACTGTCCTAGAGGAATTCACCCCACCCTACCCCCCCCCCCCCCAAAAATAAGCAGCTGTCTGGCATGGCAGTGCACACCTGTGATCTCAGCTACTCAGAAGGCTAAGGCAGGAGGCTCACAAGTTCAAGGCCAGCCTGGGCAACTTAGCAAGACTCTTTCTCAAAATAAAAATCAAAAACTGCTGGGGGTGTGGCTCAGTGGCAGACCACCCCTGAGTTCAATCCAGTATGGGGTTCAGGGAACCTAATCTCTTCATCTAGATTATAAGGCACCAAGGGTAGGGCTAGAACTAATTCATTTATTCCAGTATTCTTCCCAGACACTCAATAAACATCTGTTGAAAGAATAAATGAATGCCTATGACGTTCACTGCCATTTACCAGCTCAGAGGGCAGAACTTTCATCACTGTAATTCACTTCTTGAAACTCCCAGGCCAGAGAGGTGGCATTCGGGGCTGGGCCTACTCTGCTGCCCCTCAGTTACTGAGCTCCTACCTGCACTACTCCCCTCTTTCACCTCGGTGGCGTCTCATGAAGCTCTCAGAGCCCCCCAGAGACATGCCAAGTCTTTCTCAGAGGAAGTGGAGGGGAGTGAGGACTCTGCCTCTTCTCCAGAGAAAAGCCACAGCACTGTCTCCATTGAGAGGATTTATTGAGCTTTTTCTTTCAATAATAGCTGGTATTAAAAAAAAAATAAAGCTTTTTACTTAGCAAAAAATTAGCAATGTGATATTAAACTTTTCTAACTATGCCTCCTTCCACCTAAAACAAAAAGTAATAATAAGAAGAAAAATGTTAAGCCTACTTGTCTTTAATTCTCAATTGGTAAAACAGACCATTAATCCACATGACATTTAAAAATTCATATTAAAGCCACAATTTCATCAAAACGTACCTCTTTGTTCATGTCCACTTTTACCAGCCTCTAGAAACTATACCACCTGAACGGTTAGGCCAGGATTCAAACACTGCTGTAGGTTAGCTCAACTCTGTATGTCAACAGATAGGACCTAATTTTAGGTTCTACTACCTCGTTAGAATAAAATTTTTACTGATAAATATTTTACTAGCAGGTTTTTAAGAGATTTTAAAATTTGTTCTTGGCAAACTGTCCCCTATGAATTCCAGGCAAATGATATTCACACAGGGGTCCCAGAAACCCTTTACCTATGAAAAGCCAGTACGGATTGCTGGAATGCTGTTGGGCTGAGCATCAGGAAGGGATGAAACAGGGTGGAGCAGAACCCCACTCCCTGCTGTGCAAACAGAGACAGAGACCACTGCTTCCAACACAGAGGTGGGATATACACACCAGCTTACACACCAGGCAAGTACCACCTACTACTACACGTCCCTCAACTTTCTCAGCAATTTAGGGTCCTGCTCTCTTTTCACGATCACATGTACAAACTTCACTAAGCTACTGATTTTGTCTTAGGGTTAACATTCTCCTATAGCCACTACTTAAGAAGACATTCTCTCATGACACTTTGAGCGTCACTAAAGATTATTTAGTCATTGTTTTAAAAATACTTTAGCGTTACATTAAATCTAAGTAATTTCCATCCATAGTGAGGGCAAAATTTAATTACTAATTAAATATACTCCCATCAACTGTCTATTCCTATTGAATCAAAGCATTTATGTTGTTCTCTGTTTATCACTATTACTATCACAATAAACATATCTGCACACATTCTTTTTACCCATGATTAATTTAAAAGTAAATTATTCAAAGATAGATTCAGAGATGATAATTTCAAAACAATATATACAGTCAGATGTCAATGAATAACAATTATAAATAAGACAAAAGGGCAACTTTTTCCAGAAATAACTCTATGAAATATTAACATCATTTAATTTTACCAAAAATTATTTCCAAAAATGATAAAGTCAATGTATAAAAGAATAAACAGAAATACAGTTAAACAACAGACAGCATATTAGTTTAAGTAGTTTTTTTTTAAAGTTGTAATGATTACTTAAAATTCATTAAAATAAAAATCTCCTTCATTTGGACTGGCAATTAATATATTCAGTTTTATTTAATTAACATACATTTTATTGAGCTTTTCTAAAATGAGTAAAATTCTTAGCTGATATTATCTGATTTAAATGCAATACTAGATAGAAAAAGTATTAGATGTGAGGAATTTACAACTTCATAATTTTGCTGAAATTTTTCTTTTAAACTCATTTTAATGTATGCTGTGATGGCGTGTGTTTTCTACACAACTCTGACATATGTAATTCTGAAAGTCACTTTAGTAACTACGCTGCTTCATACTTAAGAAACTGAAAATACCAAAAAACGGAGACCAAAAAACAGTAACAATAAAAACCCTCGCTACTTATGTAACTGCTAAGGTATATAGCTTACAAAAATTTCTCTCTCCAAAAGCAAAAAATGGAATAATTTGCCACATCACCTTTATTATTTTAATGACATAATGGGAAGATGAGTAAATTATAATATCCATCACCAACAAGCCTTCTTTGAGTGAGTACCAATCGACTCTGACCATAATTGATAACTTAAGCCAATAGTACATTCTGTTACAATTCCAAGTTCAAAAGGTTAATTATGGCCTGGCCACAGGCTCATCCAGAAACCTGAAACTGACTGCTCTCTGCCTTCCTAATGAAGATGTACTGCATGTATTACAGGAGCACACTGACAAGTGATTGGGACCTCCGACATCAATGCAGCAAGCAGGCATTAACCTTCAACACGTCAATTTAACTGCCATTCTCACAGTGTATATCCCACCAGGTCCTTTTATTCTGTGAGGAAGAAAGCATCCAATAACCATATTTCCCTTGCAAAGGCAAGATTTCCCTTTTCATTCTAATGAAAACAGGAATCGATAACGGTAAGTCAATTTAAACTATGTTATGAATTAACAATACCCAGGAAAGTTAGGAAGGGATTAGAGAGATGAGGAGAGTTATCATTTGTCACCCAAATCTTTAATTTGCATGTAGATTTACTGCTGCAGTGCTCAGGGCATTCGAGACGCGTCAGCACCTTGTCCTTCTGAGGCACTTCTGCTACTTACCTTCTTACCTGTAGGCCATGAAAAGAAAAGGGCAGGCTGCACACCATGAGCATCCACTTCCCAAAACCAACTCTGGAACCCTGAGGCTTATATCAAATACTTAGTGCTTTGTCTGAGGAAGAACAGAAGTAGGAAGTTCCAGAAAAGTTGTGGGGATTAAGGTATCCTCAACACAGCATAGTTTTGCATACAACATGTTGACAATACCTAGCAACAAAATCATTCCTTTGATGTTGAGCGACAGAGAGGCCGAGTGGTGTAATACCATGAGCAAAGAAGGTGAGGTGGGATGCCCTGTTGTGTCCCTCCTTATCTACATGGCCTATTAGCACAAATCTGAGCCTTTCTGAGACTCAGTTTCTTTCCCTGCAAAATAAAAATAACAATTCCTTCTTTGTCCATATCATAAAACAGGGATTTTCAACCATGACACACTAGAATTTCAAACTTTTTAAAAAGGATGTCTGGGTCCTACCCTAAGAAATTCTGAATTAACTGGGTTAGGATGGAGCCCAGGCATAGGTATTTTTTAGTGGTTCTTCAGAAAAACAATTCCTGACTTTACTTTTCAACTTTTTGTTATGCAAACGTTCAAACATATACAAACACATTGGGAACAGATTACCAAGCTTCAGTGATTAGCAATAGTTTATCAACTTGTATCATCTATTCCCTGATCTTCCAACATCTAAAAATATTCCCACTGGAATATTTTATAGCAAATTCACACTAAATTCACACACTTAACAACATCACCATCTCTCCATGTGATACACCATATAATAGTTTTGGGAACCACTGTGTTTTTCCAAATTACAAAAGAATAACAACAAAAAACAAATCCATGGGGCTGGGATTGTGGCTCAGAGGGAGAACGTTCGCCTTGCATTCATGAGGCACCGGTTCGATCCTTAGCACTACATAAAAATAAAATAAAGATATTGTGTACACCTATAACTAAAAAAATAAATATTTAAAACAAAACAAATCCATATCCAAATAGATTATTAGCCTCAAGAGTTTTTACTGAAACTGAATGAACAAGTCCATGGAATAAATCATTTTAGTGTAGTGAATACTACTTCCCAGTCACTTTGCTCCTCTAAACTGACTAGTATTTTCCCCCCACAAAAAGTTCCTCTAAATTATGGTGTAAAAGGGTTATAGCTAGAAAAAAAAAAAAAATCTCATTCCTCCCTAATGCCCATGATTTTTACCCTTACTCTGCCATCTTACAGTTCCCCAAGTGTGCTGCTCTCTCAAAATAGAAAAACTTAGTGGCTCTCTGCAACCCACCTAGCAGGCCAACCCCCACCTGCCCTTGGAGGCTAGAGGGATATTCCTGTCCTGAAGGCCACCCCATGCCTGGGGCCAGCTGCCTCTTATGGACTCCTGGACTCCAGCAGCCTGTGTTCTCTTCAGTCACAGTATTGTTACACGTTTTCCTGTCTGCTTCACCACTAAATACAGAATTCTTAAAGATGATGAGTCTGGTCCATAACAGTCACCCAATATATAAGTACCCAATATAGGAGTTTTCGAAATTGTAGGTCAGCTACTTTCCCAAGTAAACAAATAAGGTATGCTCAACAGGTGCACAAGGGCTTTCCAATGCTCAGGACACTGACACCTTGGAGCTGCTCCTCAGTGGAGGGCCTAAAGTAAGGAGGCTGGGTGACTACTCAAATACAACACGAAGAAAGACAAGAATGTATAAAGACTCCTAATCACCTTTCCCCTCAAACACCCCTGAACTCAGAATGGTTCCCTGCAGAGAACCCTGATTTCTGTACCAGGCTTCTGTTTAAAGATACAAATTCTAAAAATACATACAGGTTTTTGCTACTCCTTGATACAAAAGAGAGGGAGTTTTTTTTTTTTTTTTAAATAAAGAATACCTATCCTCTCCAAAATTTTGGTTTAAAGGAACTACCTGCCAAGAAGCTAGGCTTATTAGTATATAATACATAGCCACTGTGTATATAAACACACTCCCTGTGATTATTTCCCAATGATTTTTCTTTGATTTAGGGGACCACTGGGAAAAAGAATGACTGTCTTCAAGGATGAGAATAATAACTGTTGTAATAATAGTGGCACCAATGACAGCAGCAGCAAATTTTTCAGCATTTCTAGGTCCCAGGTATGGTGCTTGCTGTCTTCTCACACTCACCCCCTCGGCACGGGTTACTATTCTCATTCTATGGCAAAACTGAAGCTTAGAGGGGCTGAGCTATTGGTTTAGGAGCAAGTGAGCAGCAGTGCCTAGAATCCAAGCTTTTACTACTCTTGTTCAAAAACACAGACCCTCCACTAACAGGGCACCTTTACTCTGAGGAAAAGGACTCACAAGCAAGGCTATGACTCACCTAGCCATGTAATGCAGCAAAGAAACAAATGAAAAGGCAACACTGCGAACAGTTTTTAAATCTCAATGTATTAAAACTTATTTCATCCTCAACATCAGACCTCACTGTATTTCCATTTCTCTATCTGAATGCATACTTGAATGCTGAAAATCAAGCCAAAATTTATACATGTAAGATAATTAAAGAGTGCAAACAGATTACGGCTTTGCTATTTAGTAGCTATGGGGCCACTGAGAAACTTAACTTCTCATACCCTTCATTTCTTTTTCTCTCAAAAGGATAATACTCCATGGGCTCCTTCACTTAATTTATTTACCCATCAAACTGTGAGCAGAGGTGATGTACATGGAGACCAAAAGCTATGCTCTCAGCAGATTAGCAGAGGCGTCTGAGGATTCAATGATATGCTAACATCGATAATTTGATCTAATGAAACACTCCATGACTGTTTGTTTCCCCTTTCTTCTACCTGACGACTGTTAATTCCTTCCTTACTTTTCCTTTGTTCTCTGTATGAGATTAGAATGAAAAATTATACAGATATGACAAATTGAGCAGACATCTCACCAGCAAGGAGGCAACGAGATTCCGGTTTCTTTCCTCCATTTCTCACTCAGCTTCAGCACCAAAGCTGAAAACTGTGAAGGGAAATGTTTGCAGGGTCTCCTTGGAGAAAGACTTTTTTCTCATGAAAAAGGAAGTTGAGGGCTGGGGTGGTAGAGTGCTTGCCTCCCACGTGTGAGGCACTGGGTACGATCCTTAGCACCACATAAAAAAAATAAAATAAACAAAATAAAGATACTGTGTCCATGTATAACTAATATATATATATATATATATATATATATATATATATATATATATATATATAAAGAAGTTGAAAACCATAAGGTTTAATTACATGGTCATGATTAACATCTCTTAACTTTAACCTAAACTGATATAATTTGGGGGGTACTAATGTAAGAATTTCTCAAACCTCTCCCATATACTTAAAATTTTCCCTAGGATCTCGGAAATAATCAAACATCCCTCTTCGCCCTCCTTCACTCCCAGCTTTTTTTGTTGATAAACTAGCACTGAAGGCAGACACTGATCTTTGAAAAAGCTAATAAGAACTTAACCCCTTTTAAGGATGCAAAATTCAGGTCATATCCTGGTTGCATTATTCTATTATTTAAATTATTCTTTCCCAGGAAGTTGCAACTTCCGGAAGTCAAATTAATGTGTGATTTCTTATGCTACCTAAAATAACAAACCTCCATAGCATAGCTGTTTGTTGAGAACGAACCTGAAATTCATACGGCTGACCATACTGGGATATACATATATACATACATATATACATATATATATACATATATATATATATATATATATATATATATATATATATGAAATTATTACAGGAAAAGAAAAAGTAGAGACAAAATAACGAAAATCTGCCAATATGAGTAAATTAGAACTGATAATCATAAAAAGATTGCATAAACTGAATGCATTCCTATTGGGCAAATTTACATTAAAATAGTAGTATCCTCCATAATTCCTTTACATGAGGAGAACAGGATTCTGAAAAAAGTGGTGGTGTTAGAAGACAGGCTCAGAGAACAGCAAATGGCCAGCGCCTACAGAACCCGAGGAGGCCCTACTGCTTTCAGACACTTAAGAGCTGCTATGGATTTTTCTAAGACACAGAAACACTGGGGAATCCACTTCTTCAAATGCAAAGATCATTACATGAAGATGACGATGGCGATGATGATGATGAGTATAAGAAAATTCAGTTTACAAAAGCATTTCCAAAATGCCAGGCATTGGGCACTTTGTAGGTATGATCACCAGTCCTCGGATAACTCTGCAACACAGCTCTTACTGGCCTTATTTCCACTGAAGAAAAAGTAACCTTAGAGTTGGTCACCAGTACTCAGTGGCTTGCCTTAGGCATTAAATCTAGTGTCTCTAACACATACAATTAAACATCACAGCCTGCCCCCCAATCTGTTGACTGTTATCTTCAATTAAAAGTATACAGAAAAAAAAAAAAAAAGCACACAGCCCTGCTGTAGTGTTAGTTGGTTCTTTTATTCCTGTCGTGTTTTGGGCCTTCTAAGGCAGGTATGCCTCTGCAGAACACACATGCCAGGAGATATTGCATGCTGGTAAACAGAACTTTCAAAATGTCAGGCTTCACTCCTTTAACATAGCTTTTCCCATACAATATTTTATTTTATTTTTTTTTTAGAGAGAGAGAATTTTTAAATATTTATTTACTTATTTATTAGTTATCGGCGGACACAACATTTTTGTTTGTATGTGGTGCTGAGGATCGAACTCGGGCCGCACGCATGCCAGGCGAGTGTGCTACCGCTTGAGCCACATCCCCGGCCCCAATATTTAATTTTTAACAAAGCATTTTTAAGCTAAGATAACACTGATGACCATTTATAGAATAATTTGTCACGAGCCAGACATGGTAATCAGTGTTTTAGATGTTACCTCAATTAACAGGGATCCAGGTCCATCCAGTTACAAAGCCAGGGGTCTTTCCAACTCACCACCTTGGCTCAGGCCCAGCTTTTGGTCTGGCCAGCACTGCCCAGAGAACCAGATCAGACTGATGCAGAGAGGTCATCACTGCCACGAGAGACTGCATACAGGCCAAACTGAAAATGACCAGTAAATATCTAGTCACTTAAAAATACAGAACTGTTTAGAGTTCTTGTAGCTGCACTAATGAGTATATATGTCTTTTGTCCCTGAAAATATCATGACAATTAGCAGGTGCTTTTCCAAAGTTCTCCATCACAGAGTTTTTGACATTTTTTTTCTTGCACAGAGGGATCATTATGAAGGCAGCATTTTTCATCCACAATTTAATTACAACACCATGTATAAACCACTAGTAAACATAAATGACTGTCCAATATGAGTTTAGTAGTAAACACTGGAGAGAGATTTTTAAAAAAGTATAAAGCAGAGCTTCTGACCTCAAGTAGCTTATAGTCCATAGGAAACAAGGTCACATATAAACAGATATTATTTATGATACGCAGAAAAGTGCATTTCTACCTTGTGTAACAAATTTGGGACACTAAAGCATACTTCTACGGACTTAGCTGTTGGTGGGGAGAGGCAGGAAGTTGTCTTTTCACAACTACATAGACACAAGTGTAGACATTATACATAGATAAGTACTTTCCATTACATGAAACCCAAGCCAAGCAAAACATTAGTGGGCATCACTAGAAGCCAAGCACTGGGCTTAAGGACTAGATATCAAAAGTGAGTAACAATTCTTAGGATGTGAGGAGCTCCTGCCAGCACACAGGAAGGGTTATTTTGCTATGAGGGGGTGAACAACATCTGGGTTTTGTGGATTTTGTTAGAAGCTAGATGAACTTCAGAATGATCAAGTCACTATGATATGAGAAAGAACTCTTAGAAAAAATAAATGTAGGTGACAAATACTGTTAAGCTCTCCTGGTTGAGAATTTCTCCAGCTAGACAGAACCTTAGCAATAATCCAGTGTCAGCTCTCATTTTAAAAATAAGATCTTAACAGGGTAAAGTCACACAGGTAACTGTGTGCCAGGCCTTATACATGGTTTATCCAAATGGCTGGGAGAAGAGTCTCAGTAAATCCCTTTTGTCATAGTTTATTTTTCTGACACTATCATGCAAGGTGATTAATATGACAAAAATCATGAGTAACAAATTTGGAATATTTTTGATGTAAGACTCATCTCAGAAGAATTTGTCCAGGTAGTCATAGAGCAATTTGGCCAAGGCTGTTCATGCCTTCAACATAATTTGAACTGTTTTATTATTAAAAGTTCACTAAAAGCCAAATGCTAACTAAGCTTAAGAACCAGAGACCAAAAAAAAAAAAAAAAAAAATTTCAGAACTTAAGAATCCCTCTTAAGAATACTGGAAAAATATGGTAAATGTGGGCTGGGATCGTGGCTCAGTGGTAGAGCATTTGGGCTTGATCCTTACCACAACATAAAAATAAATAAAGATACTGTATCCATCTATAGCTAAAAATATTTTTTTAAAAAAATGTAAATGTGCAAAACAATTGCTACAATATAAGAACGTATAATAAGCTATTAAAAGAGAAAAAAGGCCGATTTTGGGGAACATAACTGGGTCTTAGTAGAGATTGATGAATGTTAGTCAGTCTTTTAGTGAGACATGAAAAACTATCTTAACTAGCTCTAGAAGAGAATATTCAAGTTTAGTTTTCACCAAGTAAAGAAGAAACCCGTGTGTTCTTTAGAGGTAAAAAACACACTAGGTGGGACTGACACGGAAAATAATAATGTACAAGTACATTAACTAAGAGATTTTGGTGTGATTTTTTCTTTTGCATTACTACAATTTTTTTCAGGTTTCAGGTCACATTTCCCAGTGACTTTAACAAATATGAAACATGTCCTAGGGAAAATCTGGTTCTCAAAATAGATGTTAATAGAATAAACATTAAAAAAGAGTATCTCATCAAAATAAAACAAAGCCTTCACAGTAAACCCTGTTTAGCAGGTACTACTGTCCTATCTTTGCAGGCAAGAAAGGTGGAGTCTCAAAAGGGAATATGACCTTCCAATTTATGTCACCAGAAAATTAGGGGAAGCGCCAGATTAGAACAGAGGGTTCTGGTTTCTACTAGACTCTCTCGTTAGAGGTCCTGGGTTAGAATAAATGTTGAATAAAGGGCAGATGAAGCCCTATCTGTATCTGAGGGCATGCACTTCTCACAGACTTTGCTACATTGAAACTACCTGAGTCTCATGTTCCCTCTACAAGTTCAAAAGCTTCCTACAGGGCCAGCAGTTAATTACCTATTCAAACTTATCAACTTACTAATTTATCAAATTCAGAATTAATACCATGTACCTGAAAACTTAAGGCAGCCAGAGAACATGTGAAAATGGCTGTTCAATCATTCTTTTGACTGGCATCTTTAGAATGCCTGGACTAACAACATTTAAATTTTTTAAAAAATTTTTCTTTAATATGAGAAAAAGTATGTCCCTCTACTTGACATGAGCACAGGCCAGGTAGGCAATATAGCATCACCAATTCAGAGAAAGTCTCTGATTATTAGAAGAAGACCGAGCTTACGGAGAGCAACAATTCGGCATGCTATATATAACCAAATCTTAATACACACTACACAATGAAAAAAAAAATGACTTCAAAACAAAAATTATAACCCTGAAGAGTGACAGAACTTCAGTGTGAGAAGGACTCTGAGGTAATGTAGTTGACTTCACTTTTAAATAAAGAAATAGAGGCTGACCAGCTAAGTAACTGCTCACTTCTAACAGGAGAGTGGGGAATGTGCCAGGGGCCTGAGACTGTTTGTGTTCAAGACAGTTTACTCATACCAGGATCAACTGGTAAGCACCTATCATCTGAGTCCTTTGTAAGTACTCCAGTTATGTGTGTCCTTAAATCTAGAGTCACAACAAATTAGGCTCTATGTGAAAATTTTTTTTACCAGTATATGTTTCATGGCATTTATTATCACAAAACTTGAGTTGATATTCTCAGTGTGAATTATAAAGAATATTTCCAAACCACACAATATGTATCTGACTTTCTCCAAGGGGAATAGTTGTGCAGTGAATTAGCTGAGCAGCAGCTGGACAGTCAGTTGTTCTGTAATGGTTTTAAAAGTATTTAGGGCCAAAGTATTTTTTATAAGGAGATCCATAATTCTATACCTTGAAACAAAGGACACTGTATGACATATTTAGATAATATTTGAACACTTGTATCTGATTGCAGCTGATTGTGAATATACTGCAAAATGGTGTATCAATCTAAGAGTTCATAAATCATTCATAAAAAACAAATTTGCGGAGTATACTGGCAAGCAATTCTCAGCCATATCCCTTTACCCAACGACCACGGTGCAGTTCTTATCCGCTTATTAAATGATTCGGAGGTCTGCCACTCAAGTTAGTTTTACTGACCCAGGAAAAAAGAGGAGAGAGACAAGAGATCCCACTGCTGAAGAAAGAGTCAGAGTCAAGGTGAGAACATCAGCTGAGTGCGTGGCCTCGGAGATATACTTTGGAGGAAGCCCAGAGCCTCCAGGCTTCAGCTTCATCATCGAGAAAATGGAGTCGTATCCTGTCATCTACCTGAGCCCACCACACAGTCAATGTCCACTCCAGCACAGGTTCTCAATCTATAAAAACTATTACTGTTCTGCTGAGGAAAAAGTTTAGCATATAAACTACACTTAAGACTAAAGCAAAATTATGAGATATGGGCCTCTTTTTTCATACAAAAATGCCCCAAAAGGCTCTATATTACCATGGCCAGTCACATACAGTTTCTTCCTTATAATAATGATGAAGAGAGTTCTATGCAGAATGCTCTATTTGCAGCAGCGATTCATTGCATGCATGGAAAAAATTGCTGACACGTTGAGAAGATATTTTCCCGTAAAAGGTTGAAGTCCTTAAGCAGCAAAAAACACCAACGTCCATCATCTTTAAACCCTATTGATTTCTGGTGAAGATTTAAAAGGCTGTTTACTTATTTCCCATCATTTCTGTCAGAGCTGTAACAGTTCTCTTCCCACTGAATAAACCTCTCATGATCCTCCTGGTGATTAAGGTCAGACAAAATGTCAAACTCCTAATGCTAAGTGCTTTCACATTAAAAATTCATATCAAATCACCAAGTAAAATCCAAACAAGAAGTCAGACATGTAAACAGCTCACAAAAAAGGGCTGCAGTGACCATTACAGAATACAGGTGTATCGCAGATGTGGAAAAAAGGCTTGGCAACAGGTCCTGACATGCCCCCCTTCCTCCAGGCATCTTCACTGACATCTCCTATTTTAGAATTGGTAGGTCAGGCTGGGTTCAAGGCGGGTGTGTGCATGTATACGTGTGTGAGAGAGAATGAATATTTCACATGGACCAAACAGGACCATTAAGAGAAGGAGGCAGAGAAGGGAGGAGGAAAGGCCTTCAGAACAGGGATTCAAGCAGAAAGAACACTAAGCGGGAGAGGTGGGTTCAGACAGATCCCGGAAATCAAAATGCATAAAGGAGGATGGAGAAGGAACTCCAGAGACAGAAGGCAGAAAGCACTATACAGAGAGGGAAAAAAACAAGAAAAGAAATCACAAGAGAGAAGGACTCAAGGGATGAAGACCTCCTTGGTTGTTTCCAAGGCTTAGGTACTATTAACCCAAAGATTAAAACTGCTTCCTGTAGATGACACAGTTTTATATACAAAAGTCCTCAAGGAATCCAGTAAAAATATTACAACTAATAAATGCATTCAGTAAAGTGACAGGAAATAAGATTGATAGACAAAAACATATTTTAACAGCAATGAACCAAAACTAAAATTAAAAAAATTTCATTTTCAACAACATCAAACAGAGTAATACTTAGGAAATAAATTTAACAAAGTGTAAAACTTTACTCTGAAAATTATAGAATACTGTTGAAGGAAAATAATAAAGACCTAAGTAAATAGAAAGACATCCCATGTTCAGAGCTTGGAAGACAGCACTGAGGTGGTAACAATCCTCCCACCGATCTACAACTCGGTCTGACTTCTTGAGAGAAACTGATAAGCTGATCCTAAAAACCACATGAAAAGTGAAAGGATCCAGAACAGCCAAAATAATACTGAAGAAGAACAATTCCTTCTCTATTTCAAAGCTGACAAAGCAACAGTCATCAAGATGGTTGACCTAAGGACAAACATGCAAGTCAATGGAAAAGAGGTAAGTGCCCAGGGTTGCAGTCAGCTGATTTTGACAAGAACAAGAAAGTTTTTCAACAAATGGATATTCACATGCAAACGAATGAAGCTAGATCTTAACCTCATACCATGCACAACTCTGAATGCATTTAAAAGCCATTGAATTAAACACTTAAAATGAGTCAAAGACCTAAAGTAAAAGTTAAAACTACAGGTGACCACCAACAGAAAAGGCCCAGTGGCCCGCGGCGGGGCAGAGCTTCCAATCACCCCTGCAAGGTAGGCGGGCCTGCAACCCACCGGCAGAAGAGGAGCAGCGGCCTGCTGAGAGGCAGAGCTGCCCCCTCCCCCTGCGCCGGCAAGGTAGAGGGAACTGTGACCACCCACAGAGCAGGCCCAGCAGCCTGCTGAGGGGCAGAGCCGCCCCCCACCCCCCGCGCCTGCCAGGTAGGCGGAACCGTGACCACCGACAGAAAAGGCCCAGTGGCCCGCGGTGGGACAGAGCTTCCAATCACTCCTGCAAGGTAGGCGGGCCTGCAACCCACCGGCAGAAGAGGAGCAGCGGCCTGCTGAGAGGCAGAGCCGCCCCCTCCCCCCGCGCCTGCAAGGTAGACGGAACTGTGACCACCATCAGAACAGGCCAGACCTGCAACCGACAGACAGAACAGGCCCAGTGGCCTGAGGAAGGGTAGAGCCGCCCCGCCCCCCGCGCCTGCAAGGTAGGCGGACATGCGACCCACTGGCAGAACAGCCCCAGAGGCCTGCAGAGGGGCAGTGCCGCTGCCTGCGCCTGCAAAGTAGGCAGAACTGCGACCACCGACAGAACAAGCCTAGCGGCCCGCAGAGGGACAGAGCCGCCGCCCGTGCCTGCAAGGTAGGCGGACCTGCTACCGACCGGCAGAGCAGGCCCAGTGGCCTGCCGGCGTGGTAGGCACATTGCCCAATTGGAGGAGGGGCAGAGCCGCCACCCGCGCCTGGGAGGGAGACTTTGCAACTATACAAGACCAATATAAATATATAGGGGGAAAATTCAATAGCACAACAGTTTCACCAAGTAGAAAGGAATGCGAACAGTATGAAGAGACAAGGAAAGAAAGGACCACAAGCAATGCAGGTCAACTCAACGTTAGAAGAGGTAATAGCTGCAGTAGATGGAATGTCAGATAAAGAATTCAGGATATACATGCTTCAGATGATCTGGAGTCTCAAGGAAGACATCAGACAGCAAAATCAGACAATGAAAGATCACTTCAACAATGAATTACATAAACAAATCCAAGAAGCAAAAGATCAACTATACAGGGAGATAGAGGTTATAAAAAACAAACAAACAGAAATCCTAGAAATGCAGGAAACAATAAACCAACTTAAAAACTCAATTGAGAATACTACCAGCAGAGTAGAACACTTAGAAGATAGAACATCAGACAATGAAGATAAAGTATTTCAACTTGAAAAGAACATAGACAGCTCAGCAAGACTGTTAAGAAACCATGAGCAGAACATCCAAGAAATATGGGATAACATCAAGAGACCAAATTTAAGAGTCACTGGGATACAGGAAGGGACAGAGTTTCAAACAAAAGGAATGAGCAATCGATTCAATGAAATAATACGAGAAAACTTCCCAGACTTGAAGAATGAGACAGAATCCCAAATCCTAGAAGCCTACAGGACGCCGAATGTGCAAAATCATAAGAGACCCACACCTAGACACATTATAATGAAGATGCCCAACATACAGAATAAGGAGAGAATTTTAAAAGCTACAAGAGAAAGGAAGCAGATCACATTTAGGGGTAAGCCAATCAGGATAACAGCTGATCTTTCAACACAGACTCTGAAAGCTAGAAGATCCTGGAATAACATATTTCAAACACTGAAAGAAAATGGGTTCCAACCAAGAATTGTGTTTCCAGCGAAATTAAGCTTCAGGATGGAAGATGAAATTAAAACCTTCCACGATAAACAAAAGTTAAAAGAATTTGCAGCTAGAAAACCATCTCTTCTAAACATCCTTGGCAAAACATTACAGGAAGAGGAAATGGAAAATAACAATGAAAACCAACAGTGGGAGGTAGGACAGTAAAGGGGGGAAAATAATCAAAGAGGAAAACAAACCATGTTTAGTAACATAAATAAACAAATATGGCTGGAAGAACAACCCATATCTCAATAATAACCCTAAATGTTAATGGCTTAAACTCACCAATCAAGAGACACAGGCTAGTAGAATGGATCACAAAACAAGACCCAACAATATGCTGCCTACAGGAGACGCATTTGATAGGAAAAGACATACATAGGCTGAAGGTGAAAGGTTGGGAAAAATCATATCACTCATATGGACTTCGGAAACAAGCAGGAGTGTCCATACTCATATCAAATAAAATAGATTTCAAGCCAAAGTTAATCAAAAGGGATAAAGAGGGACACTACATACTGCTTAAGGGAACCATACACCAACAAGACATAACAATCATAAATATATATGCCCCAAACAATGGTGCAGCTATGTTCATCAAACAAACTCTTCTCAAGTTCAAGAGTCTAATAGACCACCATACAATAATCATGGGAGACTTCAACACACCTCTCTCACCACTGGACAGATCTTCCAAACAAAAGTTGAATAAGGAAACTATAGAACTCAATGACAAAATTAATAACCTAGACTTAATTGACATATATAGAATATACCACCCAACATCAAGCAGTTACACTTTTTTCTCAGCAGCACATGGATCCTTCTCAAAAATAGATCATATATTATGTCACAGGGAAACTCTTAGACAATACAAAGGAGCAGAGATAATACCATGCATCCTATCTGATCATAATGGAATGGAACTGAAAATCAACGATAAAAGAAGGAAGGAAAAAGAATACATCACTTGGAGAATGAACAATAGGTTACTGAATGATCAGTGGGTTATAGAAGACATCAAGGAGGAAATTAAAAAATTCTTAGAGATTAATGAAAACACTGACACAACATATCGGAATCTATGGGACACATTGAAAGCAGTTCTAAGAGGAAAATTCATTGCTTGGAGTTCATTCCTTAAAAAAAGAAAAAACCAACAAATAAATGATCTCATACTTCATCTCAAAATCCTAGAAAAAGAAGAGCAAAACAACAGCAAAAGAAGTAGAAGGCAAGAAATAATTAAAATCAGAGCTGAAATTAATGAAATTGAAACAAAAGAAACAATTGAAAAAATTGACAAAACTAAAAGTTGGTTCTTTGAAAAAATAAACAAAATCGACAGACCCTTAGCCATGCCAGCGAAGAGAAGAAGAGAGAAAACTCAAATTACTAGCATACGGGATGAAAAAGGCAATATCACAACAGACACCTCAGATATACAGAAGATAATCAAAAATTATTTTGAATCCTTATACTCCAATAAATTTGAAGATAGTGAAGGCATCGATAAATTTCTTAAGTCATATGATCTGCCCAGATTGAGTCAGGAGGATATAGACAACCTAAACAGACCAATATCAATTGAGGAAATAGAAGAAACCATCAAAAGACTACCAACTAAGAAAAGCCCAGGACCGGATGGGTATACAGCAGAGTTTTACAAAACCTTTAAAGAGGAACTAATACCAATACTTTTCAAGCTACTTCAGGAAATAGAAAAAGAGGGAGAACTTCCAAATTCATTCTACGAGGCCAACATCACCCTGATACCTAAACCAGACAAAGACACTTCAAAGAAAGAAAACTACAGACCAATATCTCTAATGAACCTAGATGCAAAAATCCTCAATAAAATTATGGCGAATCGGATACAAAAACATATCAAAAAAATTGTGCACCATGATCAAGTAGGATTCATCCCTGGGATGCAAGGCTGGTTCAATACACGGAAATCAATAAATGTTATTCACCACATCAATAGACTTAAAAATAAGAACCATATGATCATCTCGATAGATGCGGAAAAAGCATTCGACAAAGTACAGCATCCCTTTATGTTCAAAACTCTAGAAAAACTAGGGATAACAGGAACATACCTCAATATTGTAAAAGCAATCTATGCTAAGCCTCAGGCTAGCATCATTCTGAATGGAGAAAAACTGAAGCATTCCCTCTAAAATCTGGAACAAGACAGGGATGCCCTCTCTCTCCACTTCTGTTCAACATAGTTCTCGAAACACTGGCCAGAGCAATTAGACAGACGAAAGAAATTAAAGGCATCAAAATAGGAAAAGAAGAACTTAAATTATCACTATTTGCAGATGATATGATTCTATACCTAGCAGACCCAAAAGGCTCTACAAAGAAACTATTAGAGCTAATAAATGAATTCAGCAAAGTGGCAGGATATAAAATCAACACGCATAAATCAAAGGCATTCCTGTATATCAGCAACAAATCCTCTGAAATGGAAATGAGGACAACCACTCCATTCACAATATCTTCAAAAAAAAAATAAAATACTTGGGAATCAACCTAACAAAAGAGGTGAAAGACTTATACAATGAAAACTACAGAACACTAAAGAGAGAAATAGAAGAAGATCTTAGAAGATGGAAAAATATACCCTGTTCATGGATAGGCAGAACTAACATCATCAAAATGGCGATATTACCAAAAGTTCTCTATAGGTTTAATGCAATGCCAATCAAAATCCCAACGGCATTTCTTGTAGAAATAGAGAAAGCAATCATGAAATTCATATGGAAAAATAAAAGACCCAGAATAGCAAAAACAATGCTAAGCAGGAAGTGTGAATCAGGCGGTATAGTGATACCAGACTTCAAACTATACTACAGAGCAATAGTAACAAAAACAGCATGGTACTGGTACCAAAACAGGCGGGTGGACCAATGGTACAGAATAGAGGACACAGAAACCAATCCACAAAACTACAACTACCTTATATTTGATAAAGGGGCTAAAAGCATGCAATGGAGGAAGGATAGCATCTTCAACAAATGGTGCTGGGAAAACTGGAAATCCATATGCAACAAAATGAAACTGAATCCCTTTCTCTCGCCATGCACAAAAGTTAATTCAAAATGGATCAAGGAGCTTGATATCAAATCAGAGACACGCCGTCTGATAGAAGAAAAAGTTGGCTATGATCTACATACTGTGGGGTCCGGCTCCAAATTCCTCAATAGGATACCCATAGCACAAAAGTTAATAACTAGAATCAACAAATGGGACTTACTCAAACTAAAAAGTTTTTTCTCAGCAAAAGAAACAATAAGAGAGGTAAATAGAGAGCCTACATCATGGGAACAAATCTTTACTCCTCACACTTCAGATAGAGCCCTAATATCCAGAGTATACAAAGAACTCAAAAAATTAGACAATAAGAGAACAAACAACCCAATCAACAAATGGGCCAAGGACCTGAACAGACACTTCTCAGAGGAGGACATACAATCAATCAACAAGCACATGAAAAAATGCTCACCATCTCTAGCAGTCAGAGAAATGCAAATCAAAACCACCCTAAGATACCATCTCACTCCAGTTAGATTGGCAGCCATTATGAAGTCAAACAACAACAAGTGTTGGCGAGGATGTGGGGAAAAGGGTACACTTGTACATTGCTGGTGGGACTGCAAATTGGTGCAGCCAATTTGGAAAGCAGTATGGAGATTTCTTGGAAAGCTGGGAATGGAGCCACCATTTGACCCAGCTATTCCCCTTCTCGGTCTATTCCCGAAAGACCAAAAAAGAGCATGCTACAGGGACACTGCTACATCGATGTTCATAGCAGCACAATTCACAATAGCTAGACTGTGGAACCAACCTAGATGCCCTTCATTAGATGAATGGATAAAAAAAATGTGGCATTTATACACAATGGAGTATTACGCAGCACTAAAAAATGACAAAATCATGGAATTTGCAGGGAAATGGATGGCATTAGAGCAGATTATGCTAAGCGAAGCTAGCCAATCCCTAAAAAACAAATGCCAAATGTCTTCTTTGATATAAGGAGAGTAACTAAGAACAGAGTAGGGTCGAAGAGCATGAGAAGAAGATTAACATTAAACAGGGATGAGAGGTGGGAGGGAAAGGGAGAAAGAAGGGAAATTGCATGGAAATGGAAGGAGACTCTCAGAGTTATACAAAAGTACATACAAGAGGAAGTGAGGGGAAAGGGGAAAATAATACAAGGGGGACAAATGAATGCCAGTAGAGGGGGCAGAGAGAGAAGAGGGGAGGGGAGGGGAGGGGAGGGGGGATAGTAGAGGATAGGAAAGGCAGCAGAACACAACAGACACTAGTATGGCAATATGTAAATCAATGGATGTGTAACTGATGTGATTCTGCAATCTGTATATGGGGTAAAAATGGGAGCTCATAACCCACTTGAATCAAAGTGTGAAATATGATATATCAAGAACTATGTAATGTTTTGAACAGCCAACAATAAAAAATTAAAAAAAAAAAAGTTAAAACTACAAAACTCATAGAAGAAAGCACAGTTGTAAATTTGTATCACCGTGGAGGAGGCTGGCTTCTTAGATACTGAGTGCTGAAAGCTTGAACAATAAAAGAAAAAATAATTAGATAAACTGATTTCACCAAACTTAAAAACTGTACTTCAATGAATATCAGCAAGAAAGTGAAAAGACAACCCACAGAATGAAAGTAAACATTTGCAGTCAACAATCTGATCAGGGATGTGTATGTGTGGAATACATAAAGAATTTTTATAAGTTAGTAATAAAAAGACAAATAACCCAATTTTAAAATGAGCAATGGACAATGAATATAGTCACCCTCCACGTTGGTGGGTTCCACATCTGCAGACTGAAATTACTCAGGAAAAAAAAAAAAAGCGTCTCTGTACTGAACATGTATCAACTTTTTCTCCTTGTCATTTTTCTCTAACAATATAGCACAATAAACTATTCACACAGCATTGACATCGCATTAGGCTATTATGGGCAGTCAAGAGATGACATAAAGCACGTGGGGGGAGGTATGCAGGTTAGATGCAATTACTAGACCATTTACATAAGAGACTTGAGTATCCTGGGATTCTGGTCCTGGAACCAATCTCCTACGGATACTGAAGGATGGGTGGACATATTTCTCCACAGATATAAAAATGGACTCTGGGCATATGAAGTCATCAGGCAAATGCAAATCAGAACCACGATATACCACTTCACACCTACTAAGACAGATACAACAAAATAGATAACAACACAGGTGGCAAAGATTTGAAGAAAAAGGAACACTCCACACTACTGGTGGGAGCATAAAATGATCCAACAGTGGAGAAGAGTCTGGCAGTTTTTCACGTTACATACGTGATCCAGCCACTCTACTTTTAGACATAGACCAAGAAATATGAAAACATATATCCACTCAAAGCTTATAAGTGAATGTTTACAGCAGCATTATGTCTAATAGCCCTAAAGTGAAAACAACCCTAATGTCTATCAACAGATTGATGGATAAATAAAATGTGGTATTCAAGGGAATATTAATAATAAAAAGAAATAATTTACTCATATATGCGACAACATGAATTAACTTTGGAAAAACAGCAAATGAAATAAGTCACAAAGGACAATGTATTGTATAGATTTCATTTAAATGAAATGTCTATAACAGGTAGCTCTACAGAGACAGAGAAGATTACAGGTGCCTAGGGTGGGGAAGGTGGGAGGCTTTCAGAGTGATGGTGAAGGAAGAGTGTTGTTTCTTTTGCGGTGATACCACTTTAAAATTGTGGTGAAAGATGCACAACTCTGAATGCATTTAAAAGTCACTGAATTAAACACTTCAAATGATTGCACTGTTTGTTGTAGGAATTGT
Source organism: Marmota flaviventris (assembly GCF_047511675.1). Taxonomy (NCBI): domain Eukaryota; kingdom Metazoa; phylum Chordata; class Mammalia; order Rodentia; family Sciuridae; genus Marmota; species Marmota flaviventris. The sequence goes on from NC_092502.1 coordinate 11,121,677, forward strand.
ATCTTGATAAAGCCGTTAAAAATAAGTAAAGTGTTTCAGAAACCAGAGAGATTTACATGCCACTGCAGTGCTACCTGTAATGACAAAACACCTGAATCAGTCCCAACATCCAACAAGAGTGTGACTCTAGAGGGATACATACCCTAAAGACAAAAAAAAAAAAAAACTTTCAAAAACTAAAAATTGCAGGGCTGGGGTTGTGGCTCAGTGGCAAAGCGCTTGCCTCGCATGTGTGAGGCACTGGGTTAGATGCTCAGCACCACATAAAAATAAATAAGTAAAGGGATTGCGATCATCTACAAAAAAAATTAAAAATTGCTTTCTTTAATCATCATTGATGGTAAAATTGGTATTATTATTTTTCTAAGATTACAAGATATACTTTGGGATATAACGGGAAATTATGTTGGTGTAATAACAGGGATTTGGGGCTCTGGAGAAGGAAGGAATAATGAAAGAGTTCTGAGGCTCATGACCCCCAAGTGCTGAATTTCTATTTGAGTTTCTATGAGTAGGATCTATATGGATTTTACCCTCAAAACAAATGCATATAGCCTAGCTCACTGAACAGGCCTCAGCAACAATGAGGAGTTTAAGAGTCCCAGATTGGGGTCTTTAAGTACTATTTTCCAGTCAAAGGAACAAGGGCTTCTGGAGGAAATGGCAGATTCCAGATCTGTGGCAGGAAACAGGCAACATTCACTTAGAATATTTTGTCAGACCAGACAGAAAGTAAGCTGAGTGCTGGTCTGTGACAAAAGGATTCAAGAGAAGCTGATCTAGAAGCTGCATCTGACTTGAAGAGGCTTCTAAGAGCCGAAGGAGAACAACTGAGTATCAATACTAACTTCAGGGATGTTTGAATCTGTGTGTTCATAAGGACCCTAGAGAAAAGCTCAGTTGAAAGATATTAGGGAAATTGATATCTGATTTGACTAAACCAATTGTACCTTGGAGTAAGCAAAGAACTGAAGAACTGAATAGGGGATATTTCTTCTATGGACATACCTGGCAAATAAATGAGAATTTGAACAACATCATTTTGCAATGCTTATGAAATAATGGTCTAGGCTGTGATCATCTGTGGTTACTAACATTGGTCAGTTGTTATACAGCTTCTAAAAAAAAAAAAATACAAACTAACTTATGAAGCTGGCTTGACCAAAAAAAAAAAAAAAAAGCAAAATATCAAGTGTGTTCTCTAGATCTGACTACATCCATGCTTTGCTCAACAGAAAAGGTAACCTCTGAGAAACACAGTTAGCCAACTCTGTCCTTGTGCATACATCACAAAGTGCACTTAGATAAAGCAAGACAACTACGACCAACTAGGTGACAAGATCTCATGGGATCACTGCTGTAATGTGCAGTGCATCTGAGCAAAATATCATTATACAGAGTGTGACTACTGATGAACTGGAAAAAGAGGAACATGCTAAACTAAACCAGAGAGATATAATCAGCAAAATCTAAACTATGAGAAACTCTACAGGCTGCTGGATTAAATTTATGCTTAAAATCTCTTTAAAAGTAAAAATGCTACAAGCTAAGTTAGAAGATACACAACACGAACATGTACAGAACGGTTCTGTAAAAATACACAAGAACTTGACTGACTACGCATAGTTTCTGGAAGCAAAACTGTGATGTCTGTCAGGCATACACACTTCTCTCTAGTGTATTCTGAATTTTCTATCATGTGACTATGTTAGTTGATAGAAAAAGTAGGGGAATATGTGTTTTTCAAGACACAAGAAGAGCATCAATACATAAAACTACAGAAGCAGTCACAAAATCTTATTCTGTCCCGGAATGCTAAATGGATCTGTACTCCTCCACCAAAAGGGCTGGAGTCAACATGGAGACCATCCCAGAGGCAGACAGAGACACAAAGTGGGGAAGGCCTCAGACAGAGAATAAGAGTGCTAGGGTGGAGAAGGTGGTAATGAACTGCAGACGAGCTTGTCCTAGGATAAGATTTTGTCCAATGTCAACATGGTTTCCAATCATCTTTTAATTCATCACCTGTTTGCATATTTATTGAATGACTATTCTGAGAATAAGGGTACTGTGATACAAAAAGCATAACCTAGCTCTCTATCAGTTGATAGACTTTGAGGGTCACAGATAAATGAAAAGGGTGATCATATATTAAAGGTACTTGTGCAAGGAGTTCATGTGCACAACTGGCCTTCACAAACACACACAGAGATATCAACTCCTGCCTTCTGACAACCTCACTTTCACATAGTGGCTTGTCCTACAGATACCGCACGTGTGCTTATCAAATTATTACAGTTCAATCAGTAAACACCTCTACTAAAGCAAAGGGGCAGAGGACAAGTGACAAGAGAGTAAGTGAACTGTATAGCTTGAAAACAAAGCAGGACTTGGTCCCATTGTTTTGATTATTTTTTGCCACATTTCACTTGCGCTGAAATTTTTAAACAATGTAGAATAAAAGACAGGAGATTTGGGGATGGGGCAGTAGCTCAATGGCAGAGTGTTTGCCTAGCACCTGTGAGGCACTGGGTTCGATCCTTAGAATAAAGGCACCTAGTTCCCCTCTCTTAAAAAGAAAAAGAAAAAAAAAGGGGGGGGGATTTTGTATTAAAAGAAGGTCAAGTTAATAGTAGTACAAATGTCCCTTTCCTCCCTAGTTTGGCTGGAAAACTGGTCACTGATTATGTAAACCAGGGACCATTCCTTAAAGCTTTCCCCACCTCCTCCACGATCCCTAGCACCCATGGTGAGTTCCTTGGTATTTGGCATCAAAGTCAATATTTTAAGTTAGGCACTACATGCTTTCAAAATAAAATACTACCTAACATCACTTCCTAGACAATATTATTTTACCCATTTATCTCTTTCTCACTGGACTGTTGGCTCCTTGGGCACTGGCACTGGTAGGACGAACCCCATACTGAATGAACCGTAAATCACACTAGAGGCTTCACAAATGAGAAGGAGAAAATAATCCACTGTTGAGTTTTAGGGACCAAATAGGTAATGTTGCTTAGATATGATCTCATTGATCACATCTTCAAGTGACAATATCACCATCAACAGGATTAATGTCAAGGGTAGAGAACACCAGCAATATAAAATTAACAAAAGACAATTTGGTGACATACTCAGCAGGAAAAGCCACAGCATCTCCAAAGGTACAACCACCATCATTATTCTAATGTTATTCTGACTTTTAGACTCTTGGCTAGAAAACATGCTTATGGGTGTCACTAGTGCATTCTAACCTCAGTTGGAGTCTTTTTAGTTTTAACTTGCAGTCTTTTAGTTTTAACGCCTAGCTGTCTGCTATTGAATCCCTGGGGTGGCTGCCTCTCCCATCCCTCCCAGCCGTTCCAGCCTGGTGTGCTTCCTTCCAGCGGAGGAGGACTGCCCTCACTGGCTGAGAGGATCCAGGTAGCCCTGGCCCCTCCAACTCTTCCCCTTCTTACTTCCCTCTGCCACCTACTATAAAAAGAAAGAAATAAACAACTATCTTTGGGGATGACTCTAGTTTCCTCACACACTACCATCTTTTTTCTCTCCTTCCACTCCCCTCTTAAAAAGTCCTCTAAAGCATAACTAACATTAGGTGTTGGTGTTGTCAACACAAATTTAAAATAACAAAGCCATCCCCTAAGGGAGCTCAGTCTGGAAGGGGACATAGATATGAAAAACCCATTACAATGCACACTGTCACTTTTAACACTTGGTATTTTCCTGATGCCTCAATAGACCCACAGTCACCCGGTTGAGGCAACCAAAGGCTCCAGTGTGGTAAGGTGGCCCTTACTTTAGTTCCCTTTCTACCCTCACCTGACGGTGACCTGATCACACTTAAACCACCAGTGAAATTCTTTTGTGCATTTTCTTGTATATTCCATGCTGACCCCCTGACACAGATGCCTGCCTGGGTGTCCTCACTGCCTCCCTTCCTGGAATGCGGTGACTCTCTCCCTCCAAGGTCCGTGAGAACAACAAACTTTTCTCCTTTTGCTTTTCCTGTGTCCCTTCTTGTGGCTGCACCTGCCTGGCCACCTCAATAGAGAACAGGAATACGAAGTGTCATCTGATTTCTGCCCCGTGAGTCACTCAGCATTTCACCCAGACTCTCTCCACAGGCAGATCCAACAGCCTCCTTTTCAGGCTTCACCTTATGTGGACAATCAAGGTCACCAGGCACCCCCATCCTTCACAAAACAAAACCCTCCTCTTTCAATTTCCTTTAGTGTTGAGGATACCTGATTATCTGGGTTCTTTGAAGCTACTACTTAAGCAGTCCTTAATAATTTATGGAAAGAAAAGGTACTAAATCCAAGGGAAGGCAGCTGCCATACCCCACCCACAGGAAGGTATTTAATGTCTAAGAGAGTTAAGTGAATTTTTGCTGGTGCCAAAGTAAGAAAATACTGAAAATACTGTTGTACCAGTAATCTTTGCATTAGCCACTCTGATGTTTATTTCTTTAACTTTAAAAATGTGATTTTTATCAGATGATAAAATTGTGTACTATAGGAGAATATTCCTAGGAAGCTCCTCCTAAGAATATAGATTTCCAACCATAAAGACAGTCTTTTATTATTTATAATTTCTATCAACTTCTATCTCAGGTGGAGGCAGAACTTAGGCATGAGGAAGAAATTCTGAGAGACTGTTTCACTAAATTACAACCTGATGAAACTAAAAACCCTTTTCCTTGGAGTCTCAGACAGGAGATTAAAGTATACACATGAATTTCTACTGCATTTCCAATAAGGTAGCTTGTATAGATAAGCTAACACAAGTTCCAAGGAGACAGGAGATACACACACAGAGATACTAACACAACTGACTGAGAAGCAGAGCTAGGATTCAAACCAACAGCTGCCTCTAATGCTTTCAGTAAACTGCCTTTCAGAAAAATAGGACTGGGGTGAGCACTTGCTCAGCATGCTCAAGGCCCTGGGTTCCACCCCAGCACTGCAAACCAACAGAAAGTGTCTTAAATTCCAGAGTAGCTTTATTTGAACCAATAAGTAATACTAGTCTCAGAATACAAGTCCAAACACAGATATTATACTGTCTTTTGTTTCCCATCCTGAAATTCAACAAACCACAACCAATGCCCACGTTGTTATTAACTTCAAATTCCTCAAAACCCAGTGGTATACAATTTTATTACTATATTGCTTTCTCACAAAAAGTAAAAAGTACAATGGATTTTCTGACAACTTGTCCAACTAGATATTACTAGTTCAATAGTATTTTCTTAGTTTACTTGACCAATCTAGTTTTTAATTTTTCTTAAAACCTGCTTTCTTTAATTAAGTATGCACACTTACAAATAGAAAGAAACTTGTAATTTTTTTATTTTTCACTTTGATTTAACATAGTAAGAAATAATTTCTCTGAAGTTCTCCTACTGTAGGAAAGGCAATTTATCATAGAAAGAAAGGAGACTAAAGCAGGACTTAGGTTTAAATCCTGTGCCTGCTAAATTGATTTCTGGCAAGTTATTAACCTCCAAGTCTCAAATTTTTTTAATCTGCAAAGTAGATAAACAACAGGTACTTATCAAGGACCAACTGAGATAGTATGTACCTAAAGCAGCAATGGCAAGAGAAATTCTCTAAAATCAGCTTTCCTTTAGAACATCAGTCTTGAAAACAGTGTGTAAACCCACACACGCCAGCTTTTTCTTGTTATTGATAGAAATTATAAAGACTCCAAAACAAGCACCTGCAGTGGTGAAGCCATAGAGGGCAATAATATGTCACAGAGTGCGCCAGACCATGAAGCAGACAATGATCATGAGAGGCAAGTAACAAAAGGATCATCAATCAATAAAGAAATGCTCACTTGCATAAATACATACTTTGACAATGTATCTATACTGAATAAACATTTTATCTTAGAATAATTTTAAATTTATAGATAAGTTGCAAAGACAGCATACAGAGTTCCCAGACCCCCTTCATACAGCTTCTTGAAAGGTTAGCATCTTTTGTAACCAAAGCCCATCTGTCATAATTAAATTGTTAACATTAATACAATAACGTTGTTAATAATCTGTTGGGAAAAAAATAAAGGCTTATAGTTCTATGCTGAAAAAAAAAAAAATAATCGACGGACTTCATTTTGCTTCCACCAGTCTGCCCACTGAGTCCTCCTTCTATTCTAGGTTCCAGTCCGTGTTTCCACTTGCATTTGTCACGTCTCCCTGGTTTCTACATTCTGGGACAGCTTTTCAGACTCTCCTTGTTTTTCATAATCTTAGTGCTTTTAAAGAGTGCTTATTCTATATAATTTCTGCTTGTTTGATGTTTTCTCATGTAAGACTGGGATGTGGACAAAGGAAGAATACCACAGATGCACAAGCACCTAAGTCACCTTTGGTAATTGTAACCTTCAACACTTGAATGGGTAGAGTCTATTGCTTCCTCGTTTTTTTAAAAATTTATTTTAACTAGGTATATATGACAGCAGAATGCATTTTGATTCATTGTACACAACTGCAGCGTAACTTTTCATTTCTATGGTTGTACATAATGTAGTGTCACCTCATATTTGCAGTCATACATGTACCTAGGGTAATGATGTCCATCTCATTCCACCTCTTTCCTGCCTTCATGCCTCACCTCCTTGCCCCATCAAAGTTCCTCCATTTTCCCCATGTTCTCTCCCCCTCCCCCATTATGCATCAGCATCCACTTATCAGACAGAACATTTGGCTTTTGGGGATTGACTTACTTCACTTAGCATCACTTTCTCCAACTCCATCCATTTACCTGCTCATGCCGTAATTTTATTCTCTTTTAATGCTAAGTAATGTTCCATTATGTATATATACCATAATTTCTTTATCCATTTATCTATTGAGGGCATCTAGGTTGCTCCCACAGTTTAGATATTGTGAACTGAGCTGCTATAAACATTGATGTGGCTGTGTCACTACAGTATGTGGATTTTAAGTCCTTTGGGTATAGACTGAGGATTAGGATAGCTGGGTCAAATGGTGGTTCCATTCCAAGTTTTCTAAGGAATCTCCATACTGCTTTCCAGATTGGTCGCACCAATTTGCAGTCCCACCAGCAATGAATGAGTGTGCCTTTCCCTCCACATCCTTGCCAACACTTATTTTTCTCTGTATTCTTGACTGGCATGAGATGAAATCTTAGAGTAGTTTTGATTTGCATTTCTCTGATTACTAGAGATGTTGAACATTTTTTCATACATTTGTTGATTGAATGTATATCTTTTTCTGAGAAGTGTCTGTTCAGCTCCTTAGCCAATTTATTGATTGGGTTGTTTATTAAGTTACTTCTTTTACTCTATCCACAGTCTACTATTAAGAAACAAATGATTAAGCCCAGGCAACGTTCAGAGAGAGGGGACCAAGCTTTACTTCCAAGAGGGAAGTTATATAGTTATTGGGAATTCTTCCAGAAGGCGGGTTTGTCCCTTTTCCACAACAAATTAATTCACTTGTTTACATCAATATGGACTAAATAATATCATATTTTGTTGTTCAACCTCTTCCCTTTCTCCTCCTTTCTCTTCACAGTACCTCTCTACCTTTTGGTTCTGCAAGGTCCTCTGGGTTCGTCTTGTATTTTCCCTGTCTCAGATCTAGAATTAGCTTGCCTTCCCACTAACAAGGAGTAAGAGTCCCCTGTTGACCCAGATCTTCATCAAGTTTTTTTTCCTCTTTGTTGTGGAACTTTATTTCATTTATTTATTTGTTTTTATTTTTTAAATACATGACAGTGGAATGCATCACAATTCTTATTACACATATAGAACAATTTTTCATATCTCTGTTTGTTTATAAAGTTTGTTCACACCAATTCATGTCTTTTGGATAATGATGTCCATCACATTCCACCATCATTGCTAACTCCCTGCCCCCTCCCTTACCCGCCCAAGTTTTTTGTTTTTAAGAATTCTAACAAGTACTGTGGTTTTAAATTTCATTTTCTAATTATAAATGATGTTAATCTTTTCATATCCATATTTGCCATACACATAATTTCCTTGGTGAAATATCTATTGAAATTCTTTGCCCATTTTTTTAAAAATTGGATTGTTTTCTTACTGTTTTAGTTTTCTATTGCTGCTACAATAAAATTATCACAAACTTAGTGGCTTTAAACAATGCAAATTCACTATTTTACAATTCTGTAGGTTAGGAGTTTGTCTCAGGTCTCAGTGGGCTAAAACCAAGATGGCAGCAAGACTGTGTTCCTGTCTGGAAGGAATCATTTCTAGGGGGGAGAGACCACCCATGTTCTTGACTCATCTTGCCCTTCATCTGTCTCCAAAGCCAGCAACACCGGACTGAGAGCTTTTCACGCAATAGCCCTCTTTCATGTCTCCTCATTCATAAGCCTCCTCATGACTCTACAGCCCTCCCACATGACCCAGGATAGTCTTCCTTCTTCACTGTCTTGACGTTCAACCTCACGCCTCCAACCAGGGTAATCTTACTTCCCCTCTGTCATATGAGGCAACAGATTCACAGGTTAAAGGGATCAGGAAGCGAACATCTATGGGGTGGGCATTACTAACTGCCTGTCATCATCATTACTATACTTCTCAAGAGGTCTACGTATGTTCTAGAAATGAGTCCTCTGATGGACATGCAGTTCCCACATATTTTCTCCCATTCTGTGATTGTCTTTTCATTCTTGTAACAGTCTCTTTTACAAAGCAATAGTTTAAATTTCTGATTAAGTCCAATTTACCAATTTTTTCTTTTTTATGGATCGTGCTTGCAGTGTCAGCTTTAAATACCTAATTCAAAGTTGTGGAGATTTCCCATATTTTCTGCTAGAAGTTTTGTAAGTTTGTGTTATACCAGGTTTACAGATTTATGCTAGATCCACTATGAGTTACTTTTTTGTTTTTGTTTTGGTACTGGCTACTGAACACTGGGGCACGTAACCACTAAGCCACATCCCGAGCCCTTTTTTAAAAATTTTGGCTTTGAACTTGTGATCTTACTGCCTCAGCCTCCCAAGCTGCTGGGATTATGGGCATGTATACCTGCACCCAGAATGAGTTAATTTTTATGTAAGTGGTGTGGTACACTTAGGTTCACTTTTTTGCATAGGATTCTTCAATTGTTCTAGAACCGTTTGTTGAAAAGACTGTTCTTTTTTTCCCCTAGTTAATTTTTCTTAATGCTGTGTCAACAATCAGTTGACAATTGGCCATCAGATGATTTGAGTGGCTCTATTCTACACTCTTAATTCTGTCCCATGAACTGTGTGTCTGATCTTTGGCCAGCCCCATACTGGCTTGATATACATAGCTTTGAAGCATGTCTTAAAATTGGACAGTGTGAATCCTTGACTTGTTCTTTTTTTTCAAAGTGTAAATTATTTGGGGGGTTGCTTTTCTGGTTTTCCTTTTATCATAAATTTTAGGATTAGTCTGTTAATATCTACAAAAATACTTTCTGGGATTTTGAGATAATGATTGCACTGAAGATACATGTCACTTTGAGGTAAATTCAACTAATATTGAATTGCACTAATACCTAATAAAATACAAACTAAATAAATAAAAGTAAGATATTTTCAGTTACCAGACTGGCAAAAATTATAAAGAGGGTAACACATGGCAAAGTTACAGAGAAACACTAACTTCAGATGCTTTGTTGGTGAGGTACAAATTGGCTTAATCATTTTGAAGGCTAACTTCAGTCCATACAAAAAATTTCTAAGAAATTTCTAAGACATAAAAGTGCTTTTATCTGGTAGGATATACAACTACAGAACAGCTCTGCACCAGAATGTTTTTACTGTAGCATTGAATGTAATTAAAAAAAAAAAAATCAAAGCTTCTAATATCCTGGAGACAGGTTAAACTACTAATGATGTATATATAAAATGGAATACAATGCAGTCATTAAAAAGGCATAACTATATGGGTGAACAGGAGTAAAGATAAAGTTCTAGGATGGTGTTACTCTATAGGAGACACTCATTACCTGCCTAGGAGATGGTTCTTATCATTGCTATGTCAGTATGGGTGAGCAGCAGACAAATAAGAAAACTATTTTAGTAATTTATAAAGAACTTAACTATTAGGGACATTTACATTTCTTCTACTAATGACCTAGATTTAGATTAAAAAAAATAATAATTCTTCCTATCTCTGGGTCTTGGGCCTCTTCTGTATCAGGAATTGTTTGCTTATAATGGTCAATGGTCCATGGAAGAGAACATAGAGAATAAATTTTATATAATTCTCAAAGAAATCTTTGATCTCCAAAAGTTTAAGATCAGCCCATCTCTAAGAACTTTTCTAGCTTTAACATTGTATTTATTCAGACAATGGGTAGAAACAAACAAGAAAAGCAATTCCAAAGAAAATAATCTATTTTGGCCTAAAAGTTTCTTTTGAAGTATTCAGGAGGGAGGGTGATTCAGCACACTGAAAACAGAACAAAAATTTCAACTAGGATATTTGCTTTGTTTACAGAATTAATCCTATAGGCTCTAGGTTTCTTCACCTGTAAAATTAGAAGACTGAATTAACAAATTTTATTTAAAGTCTCCTACAAATAAGAACATTCTCAAATAATCTATCCTATTAGTTTTCTAGTCAAATAATCTATCCTATCAGTTTTCTAGTAAGGAGAATTTGCTTGGTTTGACTGATAGGGGATTAGATTGTTTTTTTCTTTCTAAAGCCAGGAGAAATACTGACATGCTCAGCCTTTAAAGTAATATTTAAGATTCTGTTTTTGAAGTTGCAAGAGTTCCCACTTTTAAATTTCATATTCTTGATAATAATATTGTTGCCTTGTATACTTTTTATAGGGAAGGGCGGGTTCCAGGATGGGTGGCCCTTTTTAGAAGGCTAGGCTTCTGGAGAATACATTTCTTTTTAGTTTCTAAACTTTAACATTGTATGTTTAACATTGTGTTTTTTTCTTGTGACTTTCAGTACCTAAATCTGTAATTTAATGAATTGCTAGCTGTATCAATTTAAAACTTGTACTTCTATTTTCATAACTTTTTTGCCCTCCCAGTGCTGGGGAGGAAACTAGGGCCTTGCATGTGCCAGGCAAAGCACTGGACCACTGAACCACACACCAGCCCTCAGAAAACATTTTTTATGTTAAAAAAAAAGAATCAACTAATTCTCTATTTAAAATAGTTTCAAAGTATTTTTAATATTTTCTATCCTTGGGATGGATATATATATATATATATATATATATATATATGGTTTCTTTAAAATGAATTCTCATATTAAACTTTTAAAGTTCTCCATCAAAGGAAACACATCTTAAATGATCATGTTTATTGTGAACATAAACATTTTAAAATGATTCATATTTACTAAACATCAAATGATATTTCCATTAATTATTATTCATACATATTTTATGATGTTTAATTCTTAGAAGAAATGTATACATTAATGTTAAAACAGGTAGCCGATGGTACATAACAGTACAAAGACATACACCCATTACATAACTACAGAATGTTCTGCGACATCCTCTCCTTCACTCATGTTTACCTGACACTGCATGCATGTGTCCATTAACACACACCACTAATGACTCAATGGGATTATCAATCAGCAAATACTTTGCAGAGTATCCTATGCAGAGTTTCTGTCGATCAGTTGAGAAAAATGAAATGTCATTTCTCCCCCTAAATCATAGAGTCATAAAACTTAACTCTAAAGAATAAAATTGTTTTTTGGGTGGTTTCAGATCTGGATGAGATAAAACAAGCAAACTTACCATTGCCTTTCCCACTGAGTGAAAATATAAACCCCGGGCAGAAAGTACAGAGAAGAGATAATCTAAGGACAGTGAAAAGTAAACCAAAGTGGGCGACTGGGGGACAAGACCAAAATTTAAAGTATTGCTAAGTGAGTGCTAAAGTTTTGTTTTTTCATCCAGTAGTGGCCCAAGGCAGCCTTACACCTAAGAACATGCACGCATCACGTGCATGTATGGATATGTTGCAATGCATTCCAATTTTGTATATAACTATAATGTACCAATCAAAAATAAATTAAAGTAAAATAGAGACAAGGAAGACCAAGAGAATGGAGGAAGAGGGTCAGAGATGGAGGAGGAGAAGGAAAGAGGAAGTATTGGGGATGGAAATGAGGAAAACTGTTACATGCGATGATGTGTATGTCAAAACAAACCCCACTATTATCTATCACTATGATGCACTAAAGGGGCGGGGAGACAGAGACAGACAGACATGTGCTGGGTATGAAGGAAAGAACTTCAAGAGAAGCCTAGGCTTTTTGTGGTTAGGGGATTCATGAAGTTCAGTGAAAAGGAAAAATCCTGTTTCCTTTATTCATTCTTTTCTGTCCAAGTGCCCAGTCTGATAGAAGTCCAGGAGCATGGAAGCTGGGGAAGAACCTAAACGAATTCCTCTCTGACCAGAGAAATCTGGTTGTAAGAGGGTGGAGTACGTTCCCACTACGGCCCTGGATGCAGATGTGGTTACAGGAAATATGTGGCACAATGTTAAACTAAGTCCCTAAATTAACAGCCAGAGAACTATAAAATGCCCTAGGAAACAGCAAAGTGCTAAAGGTATTACACAAAAGAGAGAGGTTAAAAAGCCATCCCATAAAGGATGATCTACATGTCGAGGCTCAGCAATAATCTAAACGGGTATGAATCTAACACTGAACAGCATACCAAAAGCTCTGAGGACTTTATAGGGTTAGAACATTGACTAGGTCCCAAATATGTTGCTGACTCCCAAATATGAGACTGAGCAGATCCTAGAAACACTGCAGAAGTTTTAAAAACTGCTCTGACAGTGGAATCACAAACCAAAACAGGTGGGTTAAACTGTCCTGAACCTAATCAGGTCAATTATTGGCTAAAACAAACAAAAAATGAACATTTTCCTAAGCTTTTAAATAATTTCCAATATCTCATTACGTAATAATAATTTTTAAAAAGGCTCAGGATATAATCTAAACTCATATTTCATACAAAGAATCGAGGCAATTTCCAAATTTCAAAGGAAAAGAAAATCAATAACAATGACACTTGTAACTATTCCAATTGTGCTCTAGAAAATAAGGAAGAACGCTTTTGAATAGAAGATGAAAATTCTCATTCAAATGAGAATACAAGCAAGAATCAAATAAAAAGAACACTGAAATTAAAAATTCCCTTGATGGGCTCAGCAGCAGAATGGAAATGGCCAAGGAAGGTCAGTGAAATGGAAGAGATTGACAGAAATTATCCAATTTGAATGGAGGAGGAAATGATAAAGAGAACCTGAGTCCTGCAGGAAAATAACAATGACATGGCATTTAAGAGGGAGAAGATAAAGATTGTGAAGCAGAAAAAACATAGCAAGGCCCAGGTATTGATCCTTTCACTGCAACTACTAAGCTGGCAAAACCTGTCAGAATCAAGCATTCTAGAGCTCTGGAGCCTAGCTGAATACTTTCGGCATCCAAGGGAGAGTTGGATACAGAAAGCAGTTGGTAAATCCTTCTGGATCTCAGTGTACTGCACACACCTGCACGTCACCTCCAGACCTGCGTCCAGCAGCGAGGAGCATAGGCCTGCGTTCCTGCTGTATTCTCTGCTGCCATAGGATCCTGTCTACCAGAGATCAGAGCTGAGTGTGGGACCTGCCTGCTGGTTCACTGAGGAGCCAGTGACTGGGCATTGTTCCCATCTCCTCAAGTAGAAAGGGATTCTCCAGATACCTCTATTGTCAAAATAATTTAAAGTAACAAAACAACAGATCTAGGAGCTGAAGTAAACCTATGTCAGGTCAATAGTTGGCTGTGGACAATGCAGTACAGAGACTTCAATGACCACACACAATGGAAGTCACTTTTGCAAAAGCAGTTTGAAAACCCACCTAGTAGAGGACCGTAGCCCTAAACAGGCAAAAGCAGCAACCCCTGGGGAGGAATAAGAACCTAAGTTGCAGTTACCATGCCATAATATTCACATTGTCCTCCTCTAAACAAGAAATGACAAAGCACACAAAGAAACAGGAAAGTATGATCCATTCATAGGAAAAAATAAATCAACAAAAATAATTCCTAAGGGAAGACTCTACATTATTACCTAACTAGACAAAGCCTTTGACTGTTAACTATGCTCCAAGAGCTAAAGGAAAACAAAGACAAAGAACTTGTAGAAATCAGGGAAACAACAACAGAACAAGTAGGGATAATTAATTTAAAAAAGTAGAAATTATAAAAAGGAACCAAATAGAAAGTACAATGGTTGAAATGAAATGAAACCACAAGAGCTGAAATGAAAACTTGCTACAGGGGTTCATCAGCAGATCCAAGCAAGCAAAACAAAGAATCCAGTACTTGGTCTGAGGCTGGAAGAGGGGAAGGGGGAGAACACCACCTAAGGGACTTAGGAGTAACCATCAAACACACCAACACACACCTTATAGGAATTAAAGAAGGAAAGAGCAGAATAATAATGGCCCAAAAGTCGCAAATCTGATAAAAAAAAAAAAAGTAGACACCAAGGAAACTCAATGAACTTGACAAACAATAAATCAAGAGAGAACTAGACAGGATACAGTGGTGCATGCCTGTCATCCCAGCTACTCAGGAGGCTGAGGTTGGAGGACAGCATGCTCAAGGCCAGCCTGAGCAATCACAGAGATCCTGTCTCAAAAGACAAGAAGGGCTGAGGTGTAGATCAGTAGAGGGCCCTGGGTTCAAGCCCCAACAGAAAGAGCGCGAGCAAGAGAGACACACAACAGATGGAAGGAATGAACAACAATGGGACATATTATTTTAAAAAAAAAAAAAAACTGTCAAAAGATAAAATCTTGAAAGTAGTAAAAGAGAAGTAACTCATCATATACAAAGATCCTCAATGAGATTAACAGCAGATTCCTCATCAGAAACCATGGAGGTCAGAAAGCAGGAGGATCACTTACTTAAAGTGCTGAAAGGAGAAACGCCAACCAGGAGTTCCACATACGTAAAGCACTCATTCAAAATCAAAGAAACGTTAAGCCATCTCAGATAGAAGAGGAGGAGAAAAATGAGGAGGAGGAGGAAGAGGAGGAGAAGCAAGATAAGAAAGTCTACTGCTAGTTGATCTGCTCTATAAGAAATGCTAATGGAAGTTTTTCAGAGTGCAACAAGAGAATACTACACTGTAACTCAAAGTTATGTAAAGAAATCGAGCAATCTCTGACCAGGGGAACTAGCATTATTGTATTTTTTTTGTTTGTTAACTCTTATTTTCAATGATTTAAAAGGAAATACCTAAAATAATAATCATAAGTCTATGGTCATAAGAGCACAATGTATAAAGATGAATTGTTATAATAACATAAAAGAAGAGGGGAAAGATCTATGTAGGATCAAGTTAATGTATGCTATTGAAGTTAACTTGGTTATCAATTCAAATTGGATTGTTATAAATTCAGGATGTTAACTATTAATTCTCATGGCAACCATTAAGAAAATAACTTTTAAAATTACAGAAAAGGAATTGAATGAATAAAAATTGGCACTAGAAAAAAAAAACAAGAAGGCAGTATGAGAGAAACTGAGTAACAGAAAAGATACAAAATATATAGAAAACAAAGAACAAAATGGCAGAGCTCACCAATTAAAATATGGAGATTAGCAGAATGAATGAAAAAAAAAAAACCCTTTCCATGTATGGCTCTGAGTCACAGTGTAGTGTCTCTACACTTCAGTTAAAAGGACTTCCAGCAACAATTTTTAAGGGCAGGTCTATTAGTATGGATTCCCTTAGCTTTTATTTCTTTTTAAATATGGGAATGTCTATAAAATGAAGGCAAAAAATATAACATTATCTCAGGGGTATTCCACTTACAAAAATGCATGAAAATTTATGTAATACAGCACCTACATTCATAATCTATATAATACATAATGCAACTATAACAAAGTGTAAGAAAAAGAGACATTCCATTACATTAAGTGGATAAATATTAATTATAAGTAGATTGTTAACAGTTAAATATGTACTCCAGTACCACAAAAGTTAAGTATGCATATTATAATTTCAAAGCATTTATGAAAATATCCACTTTGTGATATGCAGCAAAAAACTGAGCATACAAAATAAAACATACAAATATTTCAGTGATCTAAAAAAGAGGCAGGAAAGAAGAAACAAATAAATGCAGAGGGAACAAACTAAATAAGAAAAGGGTAAGCCTAAATTCAGACAATCATCATCACAGGTCTGAATATATCAATTAAGAGAGAGATTTTATGAGTGGACAAAAAACAATTCCTAAAGATATGGTGTCTATAAGAAATCTATATTAAACGTGAGGATACGCACAACTTAAAACAGAAGGATGGCAAAGAGATATTTCAAAGACACACACAACAGTACAACTTCAGGAGAAAGCATTTGTGACCTGGGCGTAGACAAAGATTTTTCAGACATGACATCAAAAGCATGATCCCGAAAAGCAAAACAATAGTCAATTACACTTCACCAAGATAAAAACATTTTTGCTGTTTAATGGGCATTCTTAAAAAAATGAAAAGATAAGCTACGAAAGGAGAGAAAATGTTTGCAAAGGACCTACCAACCAAAGGACTTGTATCCAAGCAAAAAAGCATATGACATTATTTTAAAACAGGGAAAGGACATGAACACTTTTTTCACAGGATATTTGGAAGGTAATTAAGTACATGAAAAACTTTATTTGTTGCCCATTAAGAAAACACAAAACTATGAGATACTTAATTTTATTAAAATGGCAAAGAATAAACCTCCCACAAAATCCCAAACAAAAAAATCTTGCTGGATTTATAAAAATTAAGATTGTGTTAAACTATGTATCAAATTGCAGAGAACTGACTTAACAGTATTGATTCAAATGTTCTAATATTTAATGAAATACAAATTCAAAGAGACTTTAAATTACAAGACTTCCAAAGATTATAAAGAATAATGAGGACAAAGGAAAAGTGAGGTTCAAATTGGTTCTATCTTTTCTTGAAAGGTGAATAGTAATTTATACAATTTTTTGTGTTTCCTACCCTAGCACTTTTATTTCTAGAAAGTGTAGGGTAGATATGCTTGCAGAATGGATATGCACAGATATGCACTGAATTTAAGAACTTAGAACTCTGGGCATCTCTTTTGGAGACAGGTTACAGCATGGTACATTCATTCATGGTGCTTCATTCCATTCCAGGCAGAACTGCCTGGGTGAATGATGGGAAAATCAAGTTCTAGGTATGACAATGATACTCTGAAGGAGAAACTAAGTTCCACATAGGGCATATCATTTACATTAACTCAAGAATGGATATGAATGTTGCTAAATTCAATTTGAAGAGAGGTAGACAGGAAACAACCTATACTGGAAAAACATGGATGAATCTCAAAGACATGCTGAGTGAAAGACAGTGTCAAAAGGCCGAATTCTAGAATTCCATTTTTATTATACTCTAGAAAAAGGTGTGACAGCCACAGATCTGGGGCTACCAGGGGTCAGGGAGAGAGGGAGGTGCAGCAGCAGGAGGAAGGTTTTTACTTTTAGGAAAAGGAACTATTCTCTGTCCTGACATGGTAGTGGCTACATGCACACATACCTGGGTTAAAAATTCAGAACTGTACACCAAAGTGATGACAATGATGATGATGATGATGTGAATTTTACTATATATTAATTTAAAACGGAAGAATGTTCTAGGCTGCATATTCTTGTGGAGACTATTTTCTTCCAGAAAGGATAAATCTTCACTATCAAAGCCTTTGTTCATTAATTTCTGACTCAAAGACAATTAGTCTACAAAGTGAAAGTGATTAAGAAACATTATTTTTGACATCCACAATGAGTTATTAATATAAACTGTTTTGTTTGAGAATAAAAGTAAAGAAGAAAATCCTTCTTTCTAGCATGTAAAGTAAGAATCAAATCTCCTATGCTATACCATATTTTAAGATAAACTAACAAGCCACTAGTTTTATCTTCTGGGTGGAATCTGTTCATTCTTCTCATACATATAATTATGTAAAGCATTAAATTGTATATAGAGAGGTTTTTTTCTTCTCTATTTAAACATCTATTGCCATCCTTGTGGTCTAAATTTGTGTCAAACCTTTATCTTCGTGCAAACTAGCAATAATGTTTTCTCTTGCACAAGAGAGGAAAGCATTATAAGCATTACAAAACTGTTCAAATTGTTTGTTAAGTTATACATTATAATTAGTTTGGCAGAGCTAATACAAATCACATTTACAGACTAACAATAATAAAATTGAAGTACCAGTTAAATATCCAAAATAATTAAAGGAATCATTTTTAGCCTGGTATAATTAGCTAATTCACTTTACAAGCATTTATTAAAATGAATTCACATGTTATTATTCCATAGGTAGTTACACAATAGTGTTTATACAGGAAAAAATAATGAACCAAACTCTTTGTATCCAGCACTCCACAATTAAAACGAAGACTCCCCAAGTAATATCAATCTAGGATAGACTAATTAAGTTTGGTTTGATAACCATTCATTTCTTCTATTGCCTCTGAGCAAATTGTTTATTAGAGAAAGTTATTTTACACAAATCAAATCAAACTGGGTAAACCATTATATTTGAGGGAAACTTTAGCCATCAGTCAATTAATCCATCATTTTCTCAAGACACTATTGTTTAACGAGCAGATCATATTATCAACAATTTAGATATCATCTGATTCAATTATAACAGTAAATTTATTGACAGTTTCTCTAATACTTTTATTATGAGTAAATTTGGAATTCTCTTTACCTTTGTGAGCCAAGCAAAGCCAATGCAGTATTGTGGTCAAATATCAAATAAACATAAAATTCTCTATAAATTTTGTAATAGCTTTAAAGCATAGTATCACAAAAGAAAAAATAAGCTTTAAAAAATTAAAATTGCTAATAAAGCGAAATGTAATTTCAACATAAAATCATTACTAATGTATTTCTTTAATATGCTGAAATAGTACAGTATAACTTTAAAGTTATATTAAAACTTCATTTTAAGAAGGAACATGGGAAAAAATTAATTTGGACTCAAAAAATAAGTAAAAGTTTGTCATTTCAATCTTAATATTTAAGCCATATGCCAAATGAATTCATGTAGCCTGTTAAAGCCAGGTTTCCCTTTTTAAGAACATCACTTTCACAGGAGGCATTAAAACTGACACACACACACACACACACACACACAGAGTATGAGAAAGAAAATACACCTTTCTTCATCTGCTAAAAGATCATGTACAATAAGATTGACTTTTAGTTCTCAGCAGGAAATGCACACAGGTATAATTAAAATTATAAAAATTAGATAAAATCTCAAACAAAAACATTTTCATTTAAAGATTTAAAAATAGTTCCTGTCTCTATATATTTGTCTTTTTATAAGGTTGTATTTTAGAGCCCCAAACATTTTATTAATAATTTGTCAATAGATTGTTTTTAAAGTCTTATGTTGGCTAGTTTAATCTCACCAATCTGATTTTAAATCCCTCAGCGTTACGGACCAAAGCATAAGATGTTTTCTCTACTCCTACAAGGAAGTTGAAGATTTTCCACTGACATACAATAAATATTTCCTCTCAGAATGACAGACAAGTCAGTTCTAGGCTTCTAATTTGGTCGAGCTCAACTGTCTCTTATTATATAAACACAAAAAGGTTGGGAATCTGGAAGTGTCTGACCCCACATCACAAACAGATGCCTCCGTGTTGAACAGATAAACACACTATCATTAACTTGGATATGCAGTAATTAATAACTCCTGTTGAACTGTAGTATCTGTGGGCTGGCCTAGGGACCTAATGGTGACCCTGAAGCACTGTCAGCCAATTGAACAGTGTGTTGTGTTATGGTTACGGTTTCTACGGTTCTTCCAACACCCCCTTTAGAGGCTTAGGATCATGGTCACCATAGACAGAAAGGGCTGAACCAAGGGAAAATCAGGCTCCCTCCAGGCCCACAGCCTTATTTCAGTTAGAGCCAGTTGCTTCTGCAAGATTTCATTTCCACTGGTTGTAAATCAGTTTGCAACCGCTATCTTATCCAATATATATTCCTGGAATCTTCAAATTAAAATATCTTAAGTAACAATGACCCTAGTTTTATTTTTTAAAGAATAATACTTCATTTTACATATTTGCCTCAAAAAGAATTACTTATTACCAAAGTAATTACAAGGAATAATACATCTAAATGACAAGCAGTCACTCACTCAATAGAGATCAATATTTGCATAGTGCAAACTGTTTAGCATGAAGTCATCAGTCAGTATCCAACCATCAGCTCCATCTTTCTTCCTGTAGTCTTACTATATTCATCCCCTTATGTGCCTATTAAGTTCTTCTTATTATTTAGTTATTTTAAGCCAATTACAATAGCCTTTAAAAAATACCACACAGTAGACTTTATGTAACTATTTCTCCAAACATTTATAATATATACGCCCTTTGTACAAAGCACAAATTTAAGTGGAAGAGGGGTCTTTCTGCAAACTTGATTTGCCTGACAAAAAGATGATGCCCCCCTCTAGAGTGGGTTATTACAATCATTAAGTGGATCCTAGAAAACACTTCATCTATTATAGTTTTACATGTTTTTGATTTATAGTTATAATTAAGAAAAGCAATGCAAAAGGACACTAGTTAGAACCACTTAATCCAAAGATGACTCAAATGTATTGTTACTGCAGTGAAATTCTTTTTGATCAGCCACAAGATATTTACAAATGAACAATTTTTCTATGATCCAGATAGCTCACTGTCAATGATTAATCAACTCAACTCTCTTACTACAATTATTTTATTTAACGTGAAAAACAACAAATGTATTTAAGTATAGCATCTACCTATAATGATACCCTTAAGTATGATTTCAATTAGGATACACAGGATTTCCTTTAACAAATAAGAAATGCATTTTCATATTTTATCAAGTTAAAATGTGAAGGAGGTGGTGGTAGCATGGCTTGTTTTGGAAGATTTTTACATTTTGACCTATGATGGTTCCAAAGGTGGGGCGGGGGGAATGAGGACTCACAATAAAAATGAAGCAAATGGGTGACATCAATTACGGAAATGGCTCACTATTTATTAGATATCGTATAATGTGACCCCAAATTTTTACAGTAGCTTTCTATGGGATAATTCAAATGCCTTTACATATTCAATATTTACCACTATTTCATACCCTTGTAGGAGAAAGTGAAGCATTGCAGAACTTAAGTCTATGGTTCAAGGTAATCACTGCGAAAATCAGGATTTCAATTTCGTCATCCAGTTTTCCAAGATTAAAGGTTTTCTTACACACCATGTACCACCCTTATGAATGCACAGTGTCCATTTATGCACGAAAATTAGAATACCTATGATAGGCCTCAGAAGTGTGGGAGATATTTACCTATAACCTCACTTCAGGTTTTCAATGTACCTCTGTTATTATTAGCTACAGGTATCCTTATTTCCAAATACATGTTAAGTACTCTAAAGCTCAGAGAGATAACAAAGTTATTATTTTCTGCTTCATCTTCAATTAATTTCAGACTTAAAAAACAACTGCAAATATGATTACAAAGAATTCCTATATATCATTCATTTACGTTCCCTTTATGGTCATGAAGCCTTTAAAAGATGTGGCTAGGACCTTAAACAGCTTTCTGACACTAAGTGATACAGCTCTTTCAACTACTCAATTATTTTGCATGCCATGAGCCATGGAGGTGCAAGAAACTGTTAAGACTATATGAAAGTTACTGATGACATCAAGGTTCTTTGCATTAACTATGCTATAAATACAATCAAACACTGAATCCAAACCTTTATGTAGGGATTTATATACTGAAGAGAGAGATTTTTATTAGAACCATCACTAAGAAACAAAATTACTGTGCCAGTTTCCTCATCTGTAATTTCCGACATCTTTGGATTTTTGTATGGATCAAGGCGATAACAGAAAAGTCCAGTTCGGGACACAAAGACACTCAGTAGTCTGTGTATTTTATGGACAGTCTATTTAAATACACTATGGGCTTCAGGTGGTAGGGATGCATAGAAGGATGCTGTCACAGGGAACAATGAGCCAACAGGCCTTGAGGAGAGCAATTATTAATAACCATTTTCATATGTTGTTCAGGAAGAAAAGAAAAAAATTACCAATTCTGTTTCTACAAGTAGGCACACATTTTAAAAAGCAATAGCTAGAAGGAGTGTTATAAGTGTTGTATTTTATTGACATTTTATTAGAATTTTTCAAACAGAAAAGTTGAATTGCACAATGAATATCAGTATTATATCTACCATCCAGATTCTAAAATTAAAATTTTGTTATGATTTCATTATCACATATCTTGCCATCCCTCTATCCATCAGAGAGAAGAAATAGTTTTTAAACTCCTTTGATTCATAGTTTTTAGTAATCACTGGTGTATGCCTCCTGGACTCAAAACTCTGACCAGTACTGTGACTACAGGTTTCACAGAGAATGCAAATGCAGCTAGGTGACATTCCTCCTTCTTAACTATAGCTTTGGTCATAAGTTTCGGTGAGAGTCATACTAAAGCAGGCTAGACCCCATGGGAGCTGTCAACTCCCCTACTTCGCAGTTCTAAGGCTCCTTTCAGTCAGACTGACTTCTTCAGTTTGATTTTTGAAACCCTACTACTTGATAACCACATAAGGCTTAAAAAAATTAAAACCCAGGGGAAATCTACATTCTAGGATTGGAGGGAAGGTAAACTGAGAAAGCTCCAGGAAGAATGTCTATATTTCCTCTTAATTCTAGAATACTGATTTTGAAAAACCAGCCTCTATCTCAGAGCAAAGCTGTCCAAGGAAGGGACATGGCCTTTGTCCTTGGAAAAACCCACAGAGCACTCCTAGGCACATTCCCACCCTGCTAAGTTGTTTATCTTCAAATAACAGGAGAGATCTGCTGCGCCAGGTGTCCCTGACTCAGTCAGGCTAGGTGGGGATCCATAGCAGCCCCCTAGCAGCCACCAATCAGCATGAGACACGGAAATACCTGGGATGCCAGATAACCCTCCCAGTAGTTTATGGTAGTTGATAACCTGTTGGGAAACCATGTAGTTCAGCAGGTACACCCCTCTTGGCTTAAACCAATCAGTTCAAACAAATACCCCTTTTGTACTGACCAATCACCCCTACCTAACTTGTTCCCGCCAGTGAATGTGCTAATCATGTTTTAGAGTTGTTGTTTGATTTTCCCGCGGGGTGAGGTGATTTGTTATGCTGTATGTGAAGTCCCTGCCCTTTTCAAAGAATGTATTATAAGCTCTGCTCAAGCTATTCTCGGGGCTCTTTGCTCTTTACCTCTTCGAGGTAGGCTTGGAGCCCCAGCATGCTGGACCCCCAATAAACCCTTTGCTGTTGCATGAGACAGTCTCTTGGTGGTCTTTTCCTCCGACGTTCGCCTGACCTTTACAGTTTGAGAGCACTTATGGTCTCCATATTGATCAGCTAGGCTGATTTTGCAATGGTAAATGTGGTGGTTTCCATTAATTCCTATCAAAAGAGGTGGAGTTAAATCCCATTCCTTTTGAGTATGGGATTAGTGACTCACTCCTGACAAACTGAATAAGGAGGACGCAACATGTTGCTTCTCAGGAGTAGGTCATGAAAAGCACTTCCTTCCTGCCCTAGTGGGTAAGTGGGCTGCAGATCAAGAGGAAAAATCCAGCAGCCCCTTGAAACATCCTGAGGCTAGAAAGGAAAGCAGCAGGGGACCCTCCAGCCCCAGTCAACTTTTCAGTTTTCAGCCCTGGCTGAATATCTGGACTAAAACCTCATGAAAGACATTGGATTCATTCAGCTAAAGCTGCTCGGAAACTCCTGGCTCCTCAGGAATTCTATGAAATAAAAAATGGTTTTGTCTAAAACTGCTAAGTTTGGGGATTATTTGCTACACAAATGCAGGATGCAACTAGGAAGAAGTCTGCTTCAGCACCTTTCCCTTCTCTGTTTTTTTTTTTCAATTGTAGATGCACACATACCTTTATTTTATTTATTTATTTTTATGTGGTGCTGAGGATGGAACCCAGCACCTTGATGTGCTAGGCGAGTGCTCTACTGCTGAGCCACAACCTAAGCTCCCCCTTCTCTGTTTTAAATATTAACATTCACATATTTTTAACTTCTTCCTTATCTTTCAACCTCAGGTTTTTCTTTCTACTTTAGTTTTACCACATTTGAATCCTCTGTTCCTCTTCATCTATCTCAGAAGAAAGCAATTAGTTCTCAAACTTGAAGGCTTTAAGCTTGAAGGAGCTATGGACTATTGTGGGAGGGCTAAATGAAATGATGTTTGCTTTTACTGAGTGCTGGAAATAAACTAAAAACCTATTCATGCCAGTAGCAAAGATACAAACAGTTACCAGTTATAAGCTCTAGAAGCACAGACAAGGTAGCTCATGCCCTTGAAATGTTTTACCACAACTTGTCCCAAAACAAACTCTAGATCCTCACAAACAATATATAACATAGGGTTACTGTTAAAAATGTATTCAAATAGTTGAGAATTCCCAGTACACTTAGAAAAGCTACTGGAAGCGTCATTTGACTTTGGATTTTAATAGCAAAAACGAAACCAAACAACAACAAAAACCTGTTATGCTATTATATTCATTATAGATCTTAAAAATTACTAAGGTAGTGTTTTTAATTTATTATGTTTTCTCCCTTCATCTATTCTGCCGAGACAAAGTAGCCTTGCTATTCTGCAAACAGAACAAAAACATGCTTTTGTCTCAGAACCTTTGTACTCACTGTTCCTGGTATGTTTTTGCTACGCTTAACTATCATGGCTGGTTCTACACTTTACCAGATTTTTACTTAAATGCCATCTCATCAGAAAGGCCTCCTATAATAGCCCAGATGAAACAGCACCTCCAGCACTCACTATTCTCCATATCCTACTTTATTTTCATTCTCTTACTCAATTTATTGATTTTTAAATTATAATTTATTGCTATCTATCCAACTAGAGTATTTTTAAAAAAACACTTAAAAGTGTTTGTTTTTCCTTTTTCCCCAAGATTTTGAAGCAGATCAAAGTAACAGATGATTTTAAAGATTTAAAACACATCCTTCGCTAAGCCTTGAGCCTCTCGATTGTCCTCGGCAATGTGCTTTTTGCATTGCTGCTTCTGTTTTTCATGTGGAAGGCTCCTAAGAGTGATGAAATGATCCAAGAGGAAGTCCAAAATATCTTCCTGTGATGAAAATGGCTACAGATGATGACAAGTGAGGAATGAAGCTAGTGAAGCAGAAGGCTGTACAGTTCTTACACGCAAGAGTGTGTGGGCTGGAACTGGCCTCCGCCCCCCAGCCAGCGGAGCTCTCCCCTTCATGTAGCTCCTCTGTGCAGGGGAGACTACCTGCACAAGCATTCAGGTCATACAACACTGCAACCACTTCACCTGTTATGAATAAAAAATATGCCTTTACATAAGCTAAGCATAAGAGTGATGCACAGGCAGCCTGTAAAGGTACTATGGCTTGGGAACAAGGTGTCCTCATTTGGAAGATTATGTTGCCATTTCTAATTTTGCAGGTGGTTATTGTTGCTTTGGTTAAGAATTTGTATGTGGAGTATTGTATAATCATGACTATATTTTATATTAGCCTCTAGTTTTGGGTTGTATTATTATTCGATATTTAAATTGTCATGATGCCAAATTACAATAAGGCTGAATCAGAAAGCAATTCTGTACTGAGCAGAAGTGAGAGTTTTTTGAAATGACCTTGTCTCAAAAGTAAGTATACTGGGATTTCTACTGTTCTAAACCATGATCTCCTTGTTCTAACTCATACAGAAGATGGAACAGAGAGAGGATGAACATATGCATGATTTAACTAACAAGTTTAATATTGTGGGATTTTTTTTCTTTATTACAGACACAATAATTCTTGTATTTTCCTCTTTGAAACATCAGAAGTGTTTTGTAACCAGGCTACAGGCAGCTGTTCCACATTTTACCTCTCTTCATTGCTTAGAAAATTGCTATATTCACACCTTTATTTCCACTGAAGAGCCAGAACAACACTGACCTATCCACACTAAATAAATAAATAAATAAACGTCAGGCTTAGCAGCAGTACAGCGTCTAATCTCATCAACAGCAAAATGCAAATTCAAGCCCAGTCCAAGCATGCAAAGTATGTTGGACCTCAGACTTTGTAAGGACACAGTTAGGAAGAAAGGGGGTGGAGGGGCAGTTAAAAAATATTAAGAGGCATGATTCATGTAATACATAAACAATATACCTGATCATAACAAATATATTTGACCTTTAAAGTAATAAAAACAATGTAAAAAGGGTCTCCAGTTTTCTATTACTGCCAAGTTTATTTTCCTCATAAGTTTCGCCCTATTACAGTACAATAATCCCTCATTACTGCAGCACAATAATGCACAGTCTATACTCCACCTATAGTTGTCTTGTGTCTATTTAGTTTTATAGCGAGCAAGCAATTTGAGAATGTGGTAATAAAGCCTCAATCACAGTAATGATGTATGATGGGCTGTAATTTCTCTGTGCTAATGGGTTACAAACAGTATTACAGAGATGACGGGAATCTCATTGATTCATTATATGACTGCAATAATATCAAAATGACTTAATATAGATCACTATTAAGTCATGCACATGCTACTAACAACCTCTATATTTCACTATATAGATATATAGGGAAATAAAATTAATATTAGTCTTTCTATATAAAAGTTCACACAGCACAAAACATTTTGTGTTGAGTACCCTAAATCAATGTTTAAAGTTGGAATTACTGCATTGAACTGGTTCTTTGAAAAGAAAACCATTGATTTTAATCTGCTTGAAGCAATCAATTACTCCCTGTCCTCTTTATTCCAAACTGTAATGAAAACTAAACTGCGTTGTCTTGAAAACTAAATGTGAAGATGATCATAAACAGAATTTAAACTCCATGGATTATTCATATCCACCCATTTAGATTTGCCATTTCCATTATGAGTACATTTGCCACGAGCATTTAATGGACATCTAAAAGGGAATTCATTAAAGCAGGAGCTGTTGGCAGCACTTATGGGCTTCAGACTGCTTTATGCTTGTCTTTAATAGCTCACTATTATAAAAGTGATATATGGTGTTCATCCCATTAGTAGTTTGCAGAAAGGTCTGCAAGAGATAACAAATCCTTCTGAATATTTTCAGAACTGAAAGTAAATCATAGTTTGTTTGTTTGTTTTAAGCAGCATATCCTAACAATATACAATTTTAGAGTCAACTAAATTTAGTTGTTCCAAGCCAAATAAGATTTTAGCAACCACAGATGCATTTTATGAAACAGGCACAACCTTTTTGAAATATTCTGTGGTTATTAACTCGAGACATTAGCTGCCCTCAGGCAATCTAACCAGTGACATGAAGGTATGGTAGAGATAATAGTAAGATACACATTCTATGAGTTAATGGTAGACACTGCCAACAGAAAAGCTAGGTAGAGCATCCTTAGACAACTGCATACTGAAGGAGAAGACGGTTTCCAGGCTCCTGGATGTATTAAAAGGGTGTTCTTGGAAGAAATGGCATTCATCGGTCTTTTAATTTTTTTCTTTGTTAATCTTAGGATAGAAAATGCATATGAAGAAATGTAAGACATGATGTTAATGTTAATGCTTATTACAATAATGCAATCAAATCCTAAGGAAGAATGAGAAAAGAAGCCCTTCGTCATGTCACCTCCATAATGCCTGGTCTTGGCTGTGCTTTATTTCAAACACAACATATTTTACTTAAAAAGTAGCTTAAAGCTTATGGAAGGTCAGCAGCATGCTCCAGCATTAAAAAAAGGCAAATCAAAACTAACAATATTTGTGGTATTATGTAAAAATGTGGATGTGTAACCGATGTGATTCTGCAACTTGTATTTGGGGTAAAAAATGGGAGTTCATAACCCACTTGAATCAAATGTATGGAAGATGATATGTCATGAGCTGTGTAATGTTTTGAACAACCAATAAAAAAAAAAAAAAAAAAAAAAAAAACTAACAATATTTGTAAGAATTCCATAGCCATATATTTGGTTTCAGGATTCATCAATTATTTTTCTTAGCAAATTTACCTTTCTAATTTTGTTTTGTTTTTATCAAGGTAAAATCAGCTATCATATACACCCCTTATTACACATATCAGCTGGCTCTGCAAAGGACAGAATAGAAATGCTATCTCAGGTAATCTAAACCTTTTGAAGTCCACAAATCTTTGTGTAGACAATTAAAAGATGATTCCACTTTGGTGTTTTAAAAACATAAAACTGATCTTTTAAGTCTCTAAATTTTAGTTCATTGATTTATTAAAATAGATACAATTATTTCACAGTACAACTTTAAAAATGTCCAAAGACCACATGTGCACCTACCCAAAAAATTACTGGTTACAAAATTAAGATTATGAAAAGGACAGAGATAGGAGAACAAAATAGGAAAGCTTACTTAAAACTCACAACCTTTCTACATGTACAAGTGCTTCTAAAGCCGGTCAAATGTAATCCTCAAGTTTAATTCATTCACAGTTTGCTAATTTCTTTAAAATTACAGCCCTTCAACAATGTAATTGATTTGCCCAGCCCAAGAGCATCATGGGAAATCAGTGACTTCCTAAGCCTTTGAAACATGCCCACTGTGTTCATTACAGTGCAGATTCTTATATTTAATATGCATTATAACATGTATGACATTCCTGGTTTAGTAATATGATTCAGATGTCTAAACATTTAAATTACATATTTACATGATTCAGTTAGGGTATGTTTACACACTCAATACAATCCACATATAGAAACCTAATCATCTTAAAACAGTTATAATCTAGTGGGAAATATCTTTCTATTATATGAAACAGAGTCAAGTAAGTGTCTTCTCTGTTCAAAATACCACTGGAAACATTTCTTAATACCCAGTAAATATATTTTGTTCTTTTGCACAATTAGGGGATAGAAGCATAAAGGAATAAATGGGACTTGCACCCAAACACTCTGAGTCTGAGTCCATGCTAACTTAATTGTATGAATATAGAATCAAACAATATTTTATTTAGGTTCCAGTGGTAAAATATCAGGCAATTCCAAGTAATGAATGCTTAAAAAGATGACTTTTCAGCCAAGACAAGTACTCTTGATAAAAACTAGTATAGACATTTTAGTTAAAACAATGCATCTCAAGAAACCAATAAGTAATAAAGGGTGATATATAACCATTTAGCTTCATGGACAGCAAAATTTCAGAGAAAGACAACCTCTCTTCTTCCTAGTGTGACGGATTCACTCTACTTTAGCAAACTCATTGAAACATATTAACTTCAGTTTATAATTTATGCATCATTTGGAGAACTGACCAACAGGAAGGAATAAATGCCCAATCTGTTTCTGCTTCTGTGTTGGCAAACGGCAGAAACAGGTATGTTAGAGTAGTACTTTTGTGGTCCTCACAATCAAGACACAAGATCATTGTGATGAAACAAATGAATGTTTTATAAGACTGACAGCTAATGTGCTCTGGTACATAAATGGTCACCTATAAATCAAGTGACACATGATGCACAAGTACACTCTGAAGGAGACTATGAATGTCAGAATACAAGACAGACTTTTTCCTCAATTACAAAAAAAGCTTTTGGACAATAAGTTGTCTAGACAATAGCCTCATACCCACAGACCTAATTCATGTCCCAACTCGTAAGGTAGCATCAAAGGCGCAAAACAGACCAAAACAGGTGCTAAGACCACCTGTCTAAGGAGCATGATAAATTTCTTCTTATAACTAGCGCAGGAAAGCTGAATCCAGAACAGGAAAATTCTTGTCTTTGTCCTTAGTTGTTCTGATAGAAAGTGAAAGAATCCACAGCGAAACAACAAAGACCTTTGTGATGACCATAGGTACAAATGTAGGTCCAATATCCTGAATCTACTTTTGGTTTCAAGCCAACTACAAACACAGTTATAAGCTATTAAAATCATAAGGGTACGAGACTGTAAATTCTAAACTAATTTTAAGTTGTTATCAACTCTTAGAAGTTCAGTAAAATGAAGATAAGGATCAGCATTAAAATGACAACTACAAATACCTGTCGGGTTTAAATATCTTTCTCTTATCACACACTCTAAGATTTCTGGAATTTATGATAATCAAGTATCCTGACAATAAAGGACATTGCATAAAAGAAGAATTTTTAATTATGTGATAAATCATTAATTGCATCCTAGAACAATTGGGCATATGAATTGTGTCTATATTTTTTGGGACTAGCAAACTTAAAGAAAGAACAACAACAAAAACTAAGGCTGACTGATTCTGAGTGAGAGCATGTCTGAGTGTGACTTACCTGACGGAAAAGAAACTGGCTTAACATACAGACTGACCTGCCCTCACCTGGACCCTTAGACCGTGATCCCTGGTTCAGATGATGATGGATCAGATCGTTCTCAAGGAGGAAGAAACCCGAGTTGGATAGGTTTGCCACAAGCCCTTCACAGGAAGATGTCAGTCTTCTGTGCAAGACAAAAAAAGAAAAGAAAAAAAGGTACAGTGGCAGTGGATGAATTCTCCTTTCTTAGGAGAGGGGGAAAAAAATCAGGTATGCATATTTTCCATTAGTTACTAGCTCTTTTCTGTACAAAAGGCAAAGGAAGTTTCTGCAAAAGTTGGGAGAGACAAAGCTACCAAAAGTCTCAAATCACTTTGGAACAGAGGTTACAATAATAAGACACTAATTTGAACTGATTATTGACATGGCCCTTCAGGATTCAATTTTGAGAAGATCAGTAATCAAGATACTGCTTTCATGGACAAAATAATCAGTTGTAAACTTTTTAAAAAATGTTTTAGGTTGGATATGGAAGATGCTCACAATCTAGCCTCAGTCCTAATGGTTAAACTGGCTTCACATATTTTAGTTACTCTAGTGGTAATATAGAAGAATATAACCTATCTTTTTAAATTATCTGGCATTTCAGAGGCCAGTAGTACTTGATATGTTTCTAATATATTCCAGTCAGATTTTCCATATATACATAATACCCTTATTGCAGTCTCTAAACAAGATTCCTAAAAATGTTGTGCTTCATCTCCAAAATTTATATTTCCTTCATTTAATATTAGAATCTATATGTAAAACTATTGTGCCAGTCTTTCTTACATATGTGCACAAATTTATTTTACAGAATCAATAAGCTCTAGGATTTAACAATGGCTTAACTCCTCAACACTACTAGCTTTTGTTTTTAATTAAAAATGTGTTATGTTCTTTTTTTTTTCAGTGCCTTAATATATCTA
This sequence comes from Marmota flaviventris, assembly GCF_047511675.1. Taxonomy (NCBI): domain Eukaryota; kingdom Metazoa; phylum Chordata; class Mammalia; order Rodentia; family Sciuridae; genus Marmota; species Marmota flaviventris. The sequence continues at coordinate 11,153,003 of NC_092502.1, forward strand.
GTATTAATTTAAATGTTCTTCATGGGCAAATCTAAAATTTCAATAGGGGTATCACTTAATTTTTTTTAATCAATAAGCAAAAAATTCCATTTCACAGGAAAGAGATAATATGGTGAGATGGGAAGGGAAGCTAATAAAATATTCAGAATAAGACTGGTTGCAAAAGTTCAATAGCTGGTATAAAAATTTAATAGGCTAACTTACTAATAGCAGACAAATTTATATGAAATCAAAAATTCCCTTCTTTGAATCTGGGTATCACTTCACATTCTATAAAATAAACAGACATTACTAGGTGTACTGATCTATGTCCTTCCATATAGTTCAAGAGGCAGTCAGCAAAGTTGACCTTTGTAATAAAAATCACTACATCAGACTACAAAATTTAGCAGTTAAACCTACCAGTGAAAGAAAATAATTATAAAGGAAGCTCTAATGACTGATAGCAATATTATCATTAACTATAATATGATGCTACTGAGTTAATTCAAATGCTTTATGGACCCTTTGCATATGCAAATAGATGAATTTCTTATGGAAACAGGAAAACTATTTAGCTCTACCAAAATGTCACAGGTAATTCCACTTATATTTCATGAGCATGGTATAGATATAAGAGGTTCCATGCCAAAAATGAATTTGCCAATGCTGAAAGAAAAGACAAAATTAATACTTCATAATATTGATTTAAATAGCTGAATCTTTTAGAATCCTGAACCATGCATGAATAACAGAAAGAAGCTAAGCTGCACTTTTTTTTTTTTTGAAAAAGTGCAGCTTAGCTTCTTTCTGTTATTCATGCATGGTCTTATATGGTAAACTCACTTCAAAAAGGGACTCTTGGGGCTGAGGCTGTGGCTCAGTGGTAGCGCACTTGCCTAGCATGTGTGAGGCACTGGGTTCGATTCTCAGCACCACATATAAATAAAAAAAAATAAAGGTCTATCAACAACTAAAAAATTAAAATAAAAATTTAAAAAAATGGACTCTTAAAAAAAAAAATCTATTTAAGAGGATAGGTGCATAGCTTAGTCGTAGAGCACTTGCCTTGGATGCACAAGGCCCTGAAGTCAATCCCTAACACCACCACCAAAAGGAAGAAAAAAAAAAGGAAGAAAGCAAAAAAAATCAAAAGGAAAAAAAGAAAAAGAAATCCATTCTATTCTAGTTTAACTCCATGTTCTAATGGAACAAAAATAAGAAATATTCTATTATTTAACCTGAATATGTGAATAATTTTTCATCTTAGGGTCAAATCTGTTAATGACAAGTAACAAAAAACTAAATAGCAAATGGACTAAATTCATTTGTAACTCATGTAATTTTTACAAAGCTATTTCAAAGCATGTCTTTCGAGATCTGAAGCACATGACTGAACTTTATTTCAGTATTTCTTCAGTGTTTCAGATGTTTGATAATCTAAGAAACACAGGCTTATCTACAATCACTATGTGATTATTAACTATTAATGATATATGCCCTAGTATATATAGAGACTGACTATAATCCATTCATTTAAACAGAGTAAAGGGGGCAAAATTAGCTGGAGACATATGATAAAGTAAAAAACTATAGGAGATTTCCCAGTAATCATCTGATTAGGAGGCAGCAACACATAATGATAGATTTATAAGAGCCCTTTCAGAAAGACCAGCTGGATTTGAATCATGACTCTGATACTTACATGTGACATGTGCCAAGTGATAACCTCTCAGAGCCTCAGTGTCCCCATGTAAAAAATTAGAACAAGGCTACATCATAGGGCTGTTGTAAGGGTTAAACTAACTTGTGCCTGTAGCATGGTGAAAAATAACACATGGGAGTTACTCCATAAATGGCAGCTATTATCATTATTCTTTACCAAATTTCTCCCAAGGAATTTAAAGCTACCAAAGAGAAATGATAAATTATAGGGTTTTGTGATAATTAAAAGACATAATATACTCATTATCTCATTTCACAAATATTTGCTGACTGCCAGAAAATTTCTTGCTGCTGGGATACAATGGTAAGCAAAACAGACACAATTTCTTCCTTTATAAAATTTATAATTTTGGAGAAAGACAAATAATTATATTAATTATACTTATGGTTAATCACAGTTATGATAACTGCATTGAAGACTAAGGACAAAGTAATACAACATGATGTAAGTGGAGGCCTTTCAGGGGAAAAAGTGAGGAAGGCTGCCTGGAGAGCACAGGACAGGAACAGCCAGGCTAAGAAGAGACAAACCCATCACTCCACGGAGAAGAAACACCCAGTGCAGGATCCTGATAAAACATTTGAAGAATTTAGGAATTCAAAGAAAAACCAGAGGCCTACAAAAGGAAAACGGCATAGGGTAAGGCTGGAGAGGGAGACAGAGGACAGATTCTTGAGTAGATGGTATAAACCATGAAAAGGATTTTAGTCTTAACTATGAAATTATAGTCTTTATCCTAAAAGTAATGGGAAGCCATCAGCTTTCATTTCAAAACATTCTGTGTTGTCTGATGAGCCCCACTTTGGATGCAGTAAAGGGACCATCGGAAAGCAACCAAAATGGTCATGGAGAGGTGGCATGGACAAGGAATATGGAATCACAGAGCAATAAAACACGACAGAGGGAGAATGAAAAGGTCTTGGAGACTGAATGGCTGCAATGCTGAATTCTAGGTCATCAACAGGAACAACTGAGAAACCCAAAGGTTTTCTTTTTTAATCAAAAATTTATAGCAGCTTTTGAGGGGGATGTCATGAGTTCTGAATAAAACCTGAACTGAAGGTGACAAATGGATGTCAAGCAGACAGTGATTCGGAAACTTAAACATCAGAAGAAAGGCGTAACTAAGAGATACGTCTGGGAGTCATCAGCAAACAGACAGTCATTGGATACCCAGGAGTTCATGAGACTATTTAGGGTAAAACAGAAGATACCCAGAGGCCTGGCCCCAAGAAACTATAAGATTGAAGGTCAGACTCAGGAAGATCTGACCACAAAGGAAGCAGATCAGGAATTGCCAGAGAAAAAGACAGCATGATATTAGAAAAACTGAGGGAAAAAGAAACTATTCCAAGGAAGAGGAAGAGATCAACTATGCTGAATGTGGCTACGAGTCCATTAAGACAAAGGCAGAAAGCACCTTCGAGCTTTGTAATCAAACAGTAGTGACCTCAGCTCAAGCAACAAGTGTCATGGTCCTTTAAATGTCAGTGGGTGCGCAAAGAGTTTTGAAATGATCATATAAAAAATATTGTTTACTTGTGACCTAACTACTCAACTGTCAGCGTTGCCCCAAGGCAGCTGTAGATGGTATGTCAAGGAACAAGTATTCAAACAGGATTTTATTTATAAAACAGGCACCAGCATTCAGAATACAACCAGGCTGATGTATAGCACTGAAGTCTCAGATCAGAGTACAGTCTTCCCCATCACTCCATCCTACAGTGCTGGTTTCACAGATGATTTATTAACTTAAATTGACTTTTTGATTCATTCAGTTGTTAAATGTTTCTCTTCTTCTAGAATATAAGCTTCATGAAAATGCAGACCAAACCTTTACAATTCATATTTTTATACCTTCCAGCTTCTAAAGCATGGATATAGACCCTAGGAAATCCAACCCTTGTTACTGTTTTTACTTTCTAAGGAGTGAATTTGTTCTTCTAACTGTGATACAGTAACAGGTCCAGATTTAACCCATGTCTTAAGCAACGACAATAAAAAATGAAATAAATATGTCAAGCAATAGTTTTAAAATAATGGCAAACACACAGCACAGGACTACAGTCCCTGTGAAAAAGGAAACCAATAAAATACCCATTCTGAACTGCATAAAAGAAGAGGGACCCCAGGTACAGCACAGCACAGCAATCCCTAACAGGGATGCCACTGAGTTCTAGAGAAGACAGAGTTTAAGAGTCTTGAGCAACTTGAATTTTCAAGGCAGAGTTCAGACTTTCCGAAGACTTCTTGTCTGAAACTATGAAAGCCAAAAGACAATGGGATGTATCTTAAAAGAAAGGAAACACAAAACTGGAATTCTATACCCAGTAATAGTATCTTTCAAAGGGCAAAATAAACAACTTTTCACCCACAAGAGAAATTGAGACTTTATTTCCACCAGATCTGCACTACAAGATGTGTACAGAAAGTTGTTGCTGTTTTTTTTTAAACTAATGTAAAATTCAAAACATACTATATGGAAACTTAGATCTACACAAAGAAATGAAAAGTGTCAAACAGCACATATGTGAGTAAATATAAAAACTTTCCCCCATTCTTCAATTTCTTTAAAAGATAATACCAGTTTTCAATTTCTTTAAAAGAGAATAAACAATTAAAAATCATAACAACATATTTAGAAGTTTATAAACACAGATGTCAAACCTAAGGACAACAGCATAAAGGATAAAAGGCTTTAAAGAAAAATTTACTGTTATAAAAGTTCTTACACTCGACATGTAGTGCTATAATACCAATGGGGGTACATATTATAAATCGAAGAGAAACTACTGAACAGGTATAGCTAATAAAACAATACCGAAGACAAGTAATAAAAAATGCTCAATTAAAAGGAACAAAGGACAGATGGGATGAACAGAACGGAAAACAAATAGCAAGACTGTAGCCATATTGGTTAATTATATTAAAGAGAATTGGTCTAAAAAAAGAGGTTAGTAAACAACAAATAACAGACTAAAACCAGGTTTCCACCTATTTCTTTACAATGAGTTAAGAGTGGCTTTTCCATTTATAGAAATTTTTAAAAGTCATATTTTGAAAAAAAGTGGAAACAATATTTTGTGACACATAAAAAATAGTAATAAAATTCAAACTTCAGTACCTACATGTGTAGTTTTACTGTAACACAAACAGGCCTAAACACTTACAGATTATCTATTGAAGCTTTTATACTGCCAAGACAGAGTTGAGCAGTTGTGCAAGAGATCATATGGCCTGCAAGGCCTGAAATATTGACTACCTGGCTCTTTGGAGAAAGTTTTCTGGTATCTGGTCTAGAGGCTTCAATTAAAACATGTGTGAGATGAAAAAAAAGCAAGACCACCCATACTGTCTATGTGGAACCTATTTAAAACTCAAAGAAATAGGTACATTAAAGGGATGGGAAAGATAAAACCTAGAGTTCTGTCAAATGGGGTAACAGGGACTGTATTCTGCCCTCTTGATCTAGACAATTTAGACATATGAACTAACAACTTTCAAAATGCTTGCGTCAGACAAGAAGACCAGTGATCTCTGAGAAACATAAACAACCATGGAGAGCTCTGAGACTGCCCAGGTATGCAGAACTCTGGCGGAACCAGCAGACTTCCTGGGTGAGGAAGGCGGAACTGGAGCCCAGAAGGCCAGAGCAGCCACAGAGGTCCTGGAAAAGAGAGAGCTCCAGAGACGTGCAGAGGATCCAGTCTGCAGCTTACTCACCAGCATGTGCACACAAGGAAGCTATCCAACATCAGGGGAAATCTAGCAAAAGGATTAGAGAAAACAGCATCCGGGGCTCACAGAGATCAGAAAGAATGCCGGAACCACAGCCATAAGGAAAACCTCAGAACTCATGGTGCACTGAATTTTATTTCAGCATTAGGGCAAAATTAGTCTTAGACTACATGTTCTTCTGGTCCTAGATAACAAAGTTAAAAGGGAAGACCTAAAAGGTACATAATATTTCTAAGTAATTTGTCTCCCAGAAGAAAACACAAAAATATTTACAGGAATGAAAAAATATGACAGTCATCCGAAAGGAAAATTACCTTGGCCTGTGGTGAATAAATTTCTATAGATGATAGAATTCTAGAAAAAGATATTAAAAGGTTATGACAACATGTATTTCATATATTTGAAAAGAGAAGAGAGTTAAGTATTTACATAGAAGACATAAAAACAGCCTATTAGAGAAGAAACCCACACATCTGTGATGAAAATGCAGTGGATGTGCTAAACAGGAGAACAGCTGTGCAGAGGAGCAGCTCAACAAGCAAAGAGAAATTAACAGATATCACCCAAGACAAAATGCATAGAGAACAGTGGCACTGTAAACTATGGGGCAACTTCAAGTAGTCTCAAGAAAGGGAAGGGATGGGGGGCTGGGGTTGTGGCTCAGTGGTAGAGCACTTGCCTCACATGTGTGAGACACTGGGTTCGATTCTCAGCACCGCATATAAATAAATGAATAAAATAAAGGTCCATCAACAACTAAAAAAAAACTAAAAAAAAAAAAAAAAAAAGAAGAAAGGGAAAAGCAAAGGGTGCTAGGGATGTGGCTCAGTTGTAGAGCATTTGCCTAGCATGTACAAAGCCCTGGGTTCAATCCCCAGCATCATCATCATCAACAACAACAAAAACAAACAAACAACAAAAAAAAAAAACTAAAGGAATGGAAAGAAAAAATATACCTGGAAAAATAAAAGCCAAAGCTTTCCAAATGTTATGAAACTTAAAATTTATAGAAACAAGAACCTCAACAAATTCCAAGCAAAAAAATCTTTTAAGAAAACAACATCAACACATGTGAGAAACAAACCACTTAACTCCAGTAAAAAAAAAAAAAAAAAAAAAAGTAAAAATTTACAAGCAGAAAAAAAAAGGCAAAAGCAGAAACAGGGTAAATTATACAAAGGATAGAGAAAAGGATTACAGCAGATCTCTTATCATGAACAATATAAATGGGAAAACAATGGTAACTTCTTTAATGTAGTGAAAGAAAAGAACTACGAACCAAGAATTATAGACAACACCTGGAAATACCTTGCAAAGCAGAATGCAAAGTCAGTGCTCTTTCAGACACACAAAAGCTGGAAGCATCTGTCACAATGACTTCTCTAGTTGATAAAATTTTACAGGGAATCCTTCAGAAAGAAAGAAAATTATGCCACAGAGAAATCTGAATCTGCACAAAAAGAATGAAAAGTGATGGAAATAGTAACTACATGGATGAATATAAAGGTTCTTGTTTTCTTATTAATTTCTTTAAAAGACAATTGACTGCTTAAAGCAAAAATAATGTCACAGTATCATGACATAAGTAAAATGTATGACAACAACACAAGGACAAAAGAAGAGACAATGAAATACACTATTGGGAGGTTCTCCTGAAAGTGAGTGCTATGGAGTGACAGCATCTGAGAGGGGAAGGTGGCAAGCTGAAGAGTAACTACTAAGTAACAAGCCAGCTACAGCAAAGAAGCCCAAAGGAGAGAGAATTGGGAATAACAAAAACTACTCCAATCCAAAGACAGGTCAAAACGGGGGTCATAGGAGGGGACAACTGAAGAAAAAAAATCCAGCAAGACAATGGATTAAATCCAAATATATTAAGATAGTAAATGTGCATAATCTATACAACTTAATTTATAAAAAGAACAAACAACATGTGCCTGTTTCCCTGTTTATACAGACCCAGAGAAGCTAAAAGTAGAAGAATAAAAAAAGACACCCCATGCTAACACTAACCAACGAAAATAGAAGTAGCTATGTTAGTATTAAACAGAGTAGATTTCATAGCAAAGAATACTGCCATTATGGTCATTTCATGATAAGGGAACAATGCATCAATCCTAAAAGTTTACAGAGTCTCAAGATGAGACAAAAACAGAAGTACTAGACAAATTGGGCTGGGGCTGGGGCTCACTGGTAAAGCACTTGCCTAGCATGTGAGAGGCACTGGGTTTGATTCTCAGCACCTCATATAAATTAATGAAATAAAGGTCCATCAACAACTAAAAAAAAAATGAATAGACAAATTGACAACTGCAGTCAAGAGATTTCAACACCCTTCTCTAGATAACTGACAGAATCATGCACACAGAAAATCAGGAAGAATACAGAAAACCTCAATACTCTTAAAATGCTGGTTATCCTAAATTGATTTGCAGGCGCAATGTAATTCCAATAAATACCACATTCTTGAGTTTTTGCAGCAGTTGATAAGCTAGTCCAAAATCTGTATGAAGAGGCACAAAACCAGAAGAGCCACAACAAGTTTTTAAAACACTACCATCTTGGAAGCCTGAACCTTCTCATTTTAAGACCTTCTAAAACCTGTGGTAATCCAAACAAAGTGATCTTGGGACAGAGTAAGCTTATAGGTAAGTGTGATCTAATAAAGAGTTCAGAAACAATGTAATCACATACTCCATAGATTTTCTTTAAAAAACAAAAAACCTTTTTCTTTTAAGTTGTAGATGTACACAGTACCTTTATTTTATGTGGTGTTGCTGAGGATTGAACCCAGTGCCTCACATGTGCTAAGTTAAGCACTCTACCACTGATCCACAACCCCAGCCCCTTGATTATCTTAAAAAAGAAAAAGGCCAAGATAATTCAATGGAAGAAAGGATAATCTTTTCAACAGTTTTGAAACAACCTGATACCTACATAGCAGGTGGGGAGGAAGAAAATGGAACTCAATGCTACACAAAAAAATTAAAATAGATCATAGATCTAAATGTAAAAGCTAAAATTATAGTACTTCTAAAAGAAAATATAAGAAAAAACAGTTGTGTCTTCACAACAGGCAAAGATTTCTTACAGCACAAAAAGCAGGAAGAAAAAAACCTGATAAACTGGACTTCAACAAAATTCAAATGTCTTACTTTTCAAGGTACAATTAAGAAAACAATAGCCACCAGGTGTGGTGGCACACACCTATAATCTCGGCCACCAAGGAGCCTGAGGCAGGAGGATCCCATGTTTGAGGCCAACCTCAGCAAATGAAGTAGGCCCTAAACAACTTAGGGAGATCCTATCTCAAGATAAAAATAAAAGGGTTGGGATGTGGCTCAGTGATTAAGCCCCTCTGGGTTCAATCCCTGGTACCAAAAAGAAAAAAGAAAGAAAAAAAAAAAAAAAAAGGGACAAGCAAATAGGAAATCATGGATGGTGAGTAAACATGAGCAATACAGATGTCTGACACACAATTTCTAAAAACCATTGTAAATATGAACGTAAACATCCCAAGAAATAGGCAAAAGGGATGAACAGATACTTTACAAAGAAAGATACATGAAAGGCCAATAAGCCCAGGAAAATGTGATCTATACCATTAATCATCAGGAAAATCCAAATTAAAACTGCAATGAAATTGCTCTATAACACAATAGAATGGCTGAAATGGCTAAAATTGAAATGAGTGACAATCACAGACTGACAACACGGTGAGGAGGTGGAGCGTCTGGAATTCTAGCACTGCTGGGGGAAGACACAATGGCGCAGCCTCTTTGAGAAACAGTTAATATCTCCTATGTCTTTACTTAACAATCTCACTTCCAGCTATGGACCCAAGAGATATGAAAACACATGCCCTTCACAAACACTTGTACATAAGGTACAAAAAGAAGAAAGTACACTGATGCCTGGGATGTCCAAGCCATGGAATACTACTCAGCAGAAGTCTTGCTCTAAGAAGCATTGGGAGGTACCATAAGCAGGAGTACTAGATGATTTTCAGTAGTATTGCTGCATCTTCAAATGAAGGCACACCCACCCAATGAAGTGTGTCTTCTGAGATGTAACTCTAAAAATCAACGGACACTGAAAGCTTCAGTACATCTTTTCAAAATGGACTGTTTCCTTGTCTGAGTTACTAGGAAAGCTATAGATGAAAGGTTCTATAACACAGGGCATTTGAACATGAAGGGAGAAATTAAAAAAAAAAACTGCTGTGAGATCTGATCACGTCTCTCCAATGTATACTGCTATTTTATTTAAAAAAATTCTTTTCATTTCAAATCTAAATGAAAATATTAAGGTGGCAGAAAAAAGTCCAAATTAGAAAGTGATGATTTCTGCATACTAAAGCTGTAATGAAAAATCATAAGGTAACTGAAAACAGAACAAGAAATAATGATTTAAGCAGTAAGACAACATGTTTTTACTACATTCTCTTTGGGGTTTAAATGAATAATGGAAATTTCTCAATTGATTACTTCACTATTTCCACTTTTACTTATGAAAACCATACTTATCAGAAGCCAGACACTTTGCCCAATACCAAGACTAACTTTCTCAAAACATCCTAGGAAACGAAAAACAATATTAATATTACAATTCAAGGTAGATTTTTCTCTGAGAGCACATGTGAACTGAAAAGACTAGAATTTTATTTTGGACAATACTAAAGAAGAAGAGCTGACTTTCAATACATATGAGACTGGCAAAATGAAAGTAGACAAACAACTAGAAACACAGAATTGACATGAGTGGGATACCCATGTGAAGTCCAGGCTTACTGGGCCATTTTTTCTATTTGCTCCATGATTTGCTATTGGTAGGGGACACTCCTTTTGCAAAAACTTAATTAACAATTACCCTTCCTTTAGCTATGTAGTATTATTGACAATATTGTTTAGTTCTAATATTTTCTAAAACAATATTAGAAAAATCACCAGAAAAATATAAATTGTAGAATTTTCTAACAACTGGTTTTGACTTTTCAAAAATGTCAATGTAATGCTAACAAAAAAGGCAACAAAAAGGTTTTTAGAGAGACTAATAATTAACCATAATGCATACCTTTGGTTCCTGCATTTTGGAAAAAAGCTATCTAGGACATTATTGGGGCAAATGGAGAAACTCAATTATGAACTCTATGTTAAATAATATTCTTGTATCATTAAAACCTGAGTGCAATAATGGTATTCTGTTTGTATATGAGAGAATCCCCATACTCAGGAGTATGTGCAAAATATTAGGGATAACTCTCATATTTTCAAATGGTTTGGCCAAAAGGTTGATATACATATAATATTTAATATACAATGTGAATGTATACACACAGAAAAAGAGAGAGCAAATGCGCAGAACATATGGCACAAAGGTGTTTGTTATACTGTGCTTTAAACTTTTCTAGCTTTGAAAACTTCCAAAATATGAAACTGAAAAACACAATTTTCTGTATCATGAAAAAAAAGGTTAAAATATAAAAAAGAAACAAAGAATAAACTGTTCATTAGGAAAGGGCCAGTGGATACCATAGAGGCCACAGACTCTCCCATCTGTCCTCACTCATCAAATTCCTTGCATGTGAAGAAATGGTGAAAACAAATCCCATCACATAAAACCAGAGAGTGGTGCTATTTCTTCCAGCAATGTCTGACAGAACCTACCAGTAAAGCCATCTTTTCATTTCCATGAGAAGATTTTTAGTTATATATATTTAATTCCTTTTATTAAAATATAAACTATTTGGATTTTCTTTTTAGTTTTGATGTTGTATTAAAAAGCCTGTGTCATTCCCTCTATGCTTTCAAACTTTCTGGTGTGAAGTTACAGATAAGGTTCCCCAGTTATCCACTTATTGCCTGGAGCCTTTCTATTTACCACCCTTCTTTCATTCCTGACACTGGTCATTCGTAAGGCAGAGAAGCTGTTTCTTCTCTCCCCTTCCTTAATCTGTCTTACAGGATTGTTGAAGATTTTATTAATTTTTTCAAATAACCATCATTTCACATTATCAATGCTCTCTTTTGTTCATTGATTTCTACTCACATTTTAATGATTTCCTGTCTTTCACTTATTTTGGATTTAATTTGTTCACATTTCCTGGCAATAAAAGGTTGAAATATAACTCGATGATTTTAAACTTCCTTTATAATAAAAACACTGATTTAGCTTTATTCAAAAATCTACTGAGATGTGTTTCATTGTCCAGCTTAAGTCAAAAGTTATGCTCTGAATTGCCGGTATTTATTCTACGTGCTGCTCAGAGACCACTGAACTGTCCCAGATCATGGGCTGAGTTTTACAAACTCAAATGCGGAATAACCTGGGCAGTGTTCCTTTCCTATTTGGCCTCCCGCCTCCTTCAGGACTCCAAGCGCTTGTGAGGCCACCTCACCTCCCACCCACCCCCACCCCTTTCTCTCCTGGCCTATGGAGGCTCTGGTCCTTCTTTTCCTCCAGTATTTTCTGCTCTGTGCTTTAGTTTTGATTATTTATATCGATCTGTTTACAAGGTCATTGGCTCTTTTTTCTGTTGTGTTTAAACTTCTGATAATCCCATTTGATAAATTTTTTATTTCAGAAATTCTAGTTTTCAGTTTTAGGATTTTCATTTGATTTTTTAGATAGAATTCTCAAATTTGTCCTGAATTCCTCATATCTTTATCCATACTTCTTTCTTTCATGTAGATTCTTTAACATATTTGTCATGAAGTTCCTGTCTAATAATTTCAACATCTGGGTTACCTGCTGATCTCTTTCTGTAGATTCTTTCCCCTGACCACAGATCACCCTTTCCTATTTATTCACACATCTATTTTCTGACTACAAACTCTGCTTAATCGCTGGATTCTGTAATGCATTAGCTTCTTCCAAAAAACAGTGAATTTTACTCTTGCCAGCAACTGCATTAGTGGAGGATCACCCTGACCTTGTGAAGGCTTGTGCATCTGTTGGGATGCATCTATTTTAGTTTGCATTGGTTCTATCACAAAGATCCTAGCATAGGATAGCATCTGTATTGCCATTCCGGTTTTCAACACTGAGCCTAAGGTGCTTACCAAGTTCCCTGAACACAGAAGGGGTTAAACTCTTAAACTGCTATCTCCAGCACCTATGGAGATCTCTGCTTATAGCTCCTTGAACTTTCTGATATTGCTTCCCTCCCTGGGTACCTTGGAATCTTGTCCTGAAGACTTTCAGGGTAAATGTTAAGGTTTCTTTCTCTTTTTTTTTTAAAATATTTATTTTTTAGTCGTACTTGGACACAATATCTTTAACTTATTTGTTTACATTTATGTGGTGCAGAGGATTGAACCCAGGACCTTGCTCATGGTAGGCAAGCGCTCTACCGCTGAGCTACAACCCCAGCCCCAAACGTTTTGTGGTTCCTTCCTTTCCAAGATCCCTCTCGATTTTCAGTTTCTGCCCTAAATCTCATTGTCTAACACACCAAAAAGACAGCAGACTTCTGCTTGAGCTGTATTTCTATACATCTCATGAACATGTGCATTTCTTCAAGGGAAAGTCAGGTAAATATGGACCCAAACTAGTTTGGTGATTTCTTCCAATGTGTATCAACCCTCCAGTTTCTACCAGCTTTTGGTCATTCTCTGTTGCCTTCAAACAGCATTTTGTGTTTTTTTGTTTGTTTGTTTGTTTTTGTTTTTTGTTGTTGTTGTTTGTTTTGTTTTTGGTAATGTTTTTGTCCAGAGCTATCATTTCATCAGCAAGATGATTATCTCAAACAAGCTACTCCACCAGTACTACAATAATGACCTTTGACAGCAACAAGTATTTATGTCCTGAGGTCTTGAAAACAATTTTTTTTCATAAAAAATTTCCCTAAGTCTACAGGTTGACTATGCTTTCAAGAAATTTAGTCTTTAGAAAGAAACATGGAGATCACCTGGTTTAGTATTTTTCTCTTTTAGGGACTCACAAACCCCTTAACAAATCAACAAATGTAACAAATTTTCTCACAGTAGTGTACAAAATAAAAATATTTGAATATTATCTCAAGAATCCTAAGATTCATTTCTCCCAATCTCCTGGGAGAAATCTTTCCATTTTACATGAGGTAAATCTATAATTTAGATATTCAAGGTCATACACCTGAACACTGCTAACAGCTGTGACTTGGAGAACACTAAACTTATGTGAAGCGCCTGACATTTATTATCTATAAATCTCCTAACAACCAAGCAAAGTGGTTTCATTTAGGAAAAATGACACCTAGAAAGCTAGGGTCTTAGGTCTAAGATCACAGACCTACTGAGTGGTAAAGACTGGCATCAAAATCAAGTTCATCAGATTCCAAAATGAAAATTATTTTACAACATGTATTAATGGCAAGGACAAAAATTATGCAGCAAATCTTTATACTCTAGTCTCCTAATTATAGGGCTTGTGTATGTATGACAGGGTACTAAAATAAGAATATAGCAGTGTCAAATAAATGTATTAAATATATTCATTTTATTGAGTAACATGTAAATTACACAAACTAACAAGAAATATTGAGTGAAATTGTGAGGTCTCTGTATCTGCAATAGTTACCAAAATATTCTTTAAAACATGGTAACTATAAACAAGAGTGGTACACAGTTCTGGAAAATATAGTCCAGATAAGATTATACTCAGATTTAAAAGCAACTTAGCTTTGATAAGTCCCCAAAGGCCTTTCTTTGATTATTATACTTCAGTTTTATTGTCAATAGGAGATATCACTCACACACACACACACACACACACACACACACACACACAATCACACACACCTTATTTTGTATTTTGTATGGATAAAAGACAGTAAACAAAAAAGTAAGTTTGGGCAAGAATGTGGACAAATTGGAATCCTTGTGCACTATTGTTGGGAATTTAAATGGTAAAATCACTGTGGAAAACAGTGTGTGGGGGATTCTCAAAAAAATCAGACACACAACTGCAGAATTCAGAGAGCCAAGTTATGGAACTGACCCAGGTATCCATCAATGGATGACTAGATGAAGAATATCCAGTGTATATCACAATGGACTGTTCTTCAGCCACAGAGAAGAATAAACCTGAGGCACTATGGATGAACCTGGAGAACATTATGTTAAGGGAAATAAGTCAGGCAAGAAAGACATATATCATGTGTTCTCATTTACACGTGCAAGATGAAAAAGTTGATCTCTCAGAAGTAGAGAGTTTAATAGTGGTTACCAGAGGCTGAGGAAGGTAGGAGGAAAAGGAGATGGAGAAGGGATGAATAACGGGTACAGAGCACAGCCAAACAGCAGAGTATCTTTTAACATTATACAGCACAGTAGGATAACCATGGATGACAACAAGTAATCGTGTATCTTAATAGCCAGTAGACAGGATTTCAAATGTTTCCAACCCCCAAAATAATAAATGACTGAGGTGCTGGATGTGCCATTTACCCTGACCTGATCATTGCGCATTGTATACATGGACTGAAATATCACACTACATAAATATGCACAATCATTACGTAACAAGAATAAACAAATGTGAAATGACTGTATGACCCAGCAATGCCACTTCTGGCATTACTCAAAAGAACTGAGAGCAGGATCTTAAGGAGTATAAAACCCACATTCACTCCAAAATTACTCAAGATAGCTAAAATATGGAAGCAACCCAAGAATGAACAGAGAAGCAATACGTGCTATACACATTCAATGGGATATCATTCAGTTTTGAAAAGGAAGAAAATTTGAACACATACTGCCACATGGATGAACTTTCAGGACCTTATGCAAAATAAGCTGCTAACAAAAATAAAAACACTGTATGAAGTACATCAAGGAGTCAAAAATCACAAAGACAGAAAGAAGAATGGTAGTTGGCATTGACTATAGGCGGGGAGGAGGAATTTTAATGGGTACAAAATTTCAGTTTTCCAAGATGAAAAGACCCTAGAGATGGATGGGGTTGATGGCTACAAAGCAATAGAAATTCATCACTGAACTGTATCCTTGAAAATAGGTAAGATAGATGTTATGATATGTGTATTTTATCATAATAAAAATTTGGGGGGAAAGCCTTCAGAAAGATTAATGTATTATGTTTTGGCAAGCATGTTAAAATTCATCTATCTTAAGTTACACTGTTCAATCATGTTTGAGAATACCCATATTTTTCTAAGCATGTGAAAAATAAACTGAATGTATGTAGTTAGTATTCATTTTTAAGTCTGCAAAAGATAGTATCAATTCCGAATCATTTAAATATTAGTTTACAAATATTGCTTATAGTTTAATAGCATTGTAGATACAGCTTCACAAAGACATTGGCCCTAGACAGTAATTATATACTCAGCCTAATGTTTCTGTTAATGGATGTGCATTTCAGTGATAATTGAAATGCTTAAGTATAATGTGCCTTTATTAGCAGTAAAAAATAAAGTCAGCTTATACCAAACCAAAAAACTTGGCTATTTATTTTTATAACTGCTTAATTTGTATTATAAAATATGACAAAAAAGGGAAAAATTTAAAAAAATGACAAACATCCAATTTTATTTACAATTATAGAAATATACCTAAAGCTTAATTATGGTGAACACTGACACTGGGTCTACTTGTGAAAAATGTATTAATACAATGATGTAAGACATAAATAATGGGAAAAATCTTTACAGTAGAAAAATAGAGGCCTCCTTTTTCTTTCTAACATGGAAAAGCTATGAGACCTTGAGAAGGTCACTGACTCTCATTGAGCCTTATTATTTAAGTGCCTCATGTTAGCAGATGATTCCTCATTACATGTTCTAGTTCTAAATTTGGCAATGCTATCACAGCATATAAATGTAAACATTAGAAAGCAAAATATTGTAAAATGTGATGGTCCAAGTTTACCAGCATTCATTTTCTGTATCTATAAAAAAAATACCAATGATAAATTTTTAAAATCCCTGAGTGGCTGGGGTTGTGGCTCAGCAGTAGGGTGCTCTAGCATGTGTAAGGCACTGGGTTCAATCCTCCGCACCACTAAAAATAAATAAATGAAATAAAGATATTGTGTCCAACTACAACTTAAAAAAAAAAAAAAAAAAGAGACCTGAAAGTTCCTTTTCAAACTAAAAATGTTATACCAATTTAAAACCACAGCCCTGAGACCTGCACCCCTCTATTATGGTTTTCTTCACTGAAAGTGTAATAAATGATTTACTTTCTCATCAAAAAAAATTTTAGACACCCAAGACAAAAAGTAAAGCACAACAAAATAGACTAGTTAGTAGGTCTATTTTTAATTAGCAGTAGTTATCATGCCTCAAAAACCTCAGCCAAACTATTATGCTATTGAATGAGAAAGGCTTAACACTGGATTTCCTCTACCACTGTCAGAACTGATGTTATTTTTATATGCATATACATTTTCATATTGTATATGTTTAAATAATGTGATGATAAAAGGTCAAATCACAATCATTTTGATAGCTTTACATGGATATTTAAACCAAAGAATAAAATATATTAAAAACAAATGGAATTCTGTCTTCTAACAAAGAGTTCCACCCAAAAGTGGCCTGAGTGTTCCTAATTCTTTGAAATGGCAATTGCCTCAACATGACTATTACCTATTACTTACACAAAAAGGTATGTATTAACCATAAAATTCTACAAAAATCAATGAGAAACTTGCACTTGGCAGAGATTATGGCATTCTACAAAACTAAGTATGATAGAAATTGGAGGGAAATCCTTTTATTTTAACTTATATAGTCAAATTGTGAATATAAGATATTTTTAAATCAATATTTTTCTTTTCATAAAAAATAACACTGAAGAATACAGAAAATCAAAGAAAATAAATTATGATGAAGAAAGAAAGAAAATGAACATCTGGTTCATTTCCTCATAGAGCTTTTCCGTCTCTTTTCTCATATAGTTGAGATATTATACATATTTAATACTGTGTACTGTTTTTCTATTCTCACATTGAAACATTGTTCTCAAGTGATTTCAAGAATTCCCATAATGATAGATGAGAGCCTGTTTATACTAAATTTACTACTTACAAACATAATGCAGTGAAGACCGATAATTTCCTTATTTATAAGAAATTTCTAGACATGGCATTACTAGATCAAAGGATATACACATTTTTATGGTTTCTAATATATATTACAAATAAATTGACAGAAATTATGGTTCAGTATGTGCTTTTTTAACAGTTTAGAACAAAAGGCCCACAGACACGGATATCAAAAAACCATTTAGTCTACTAGTATTTATTTAGCAAAAGAAAGCACGTATAAAAGACTGAACTAAGCCAAATGGGCAAACAGCAACCTAAATCAAGCAACTGGGAACACTTCTGTGAGAGAACTTGCAAAGTCTTCCCTTCCCCCAGTAGTGCTCCTATAAGGCCTGGGAGGTAGCATTGGGAAACAGGATTTCTTCAAGTGTTCATCAGGGATCACCTCTGTCAAAATTACCAGAAGGGCTTGGTAAAATACAGATTTCTGGGTCCTATTCCAGATCTACTGCATAAAGAATCTCTAAGGGGCATGGGAATCTGTATTTAACAACCTCTCTCCCTCCCCACCCTACAATACTTAGAACCCCATCTGTCCACAAACATCACACTGACTATCCATAGCCATAATGCAGTTTTGGGATTTAAATGTTTTATTCCCATTTGGCTAGCAATCTAATTCAATTTTCTAAAAAATGATTGCAAAACAAATAGGAACACAAACAGAGAGAACTCTTATTCTCTTTAGTAAAGTTAGAGAAAAATTAATTACCCTTTGCTAATAGGAAGTAGTAACAATGACAGTGTGACCAAAATGCTCTTTAAAATTTTCAGTATTTGAAACAGTACATCTTAGATAGAAATGAGAGAGTCCTGAACATGATGTCCACATAAAGATAATGCTTTGGAGAATGACAAGTCTAGGTCTGAACTCGTCTTCACTTGTTTTTATCAATGAAAACTGTTTGCCATGCTGTATCTACAAAAATAAAAACCCTTCAGAAGAGAAAACTTTCTTCATATTAACCCAGCGGGCTCAGAGATGAGCACTTTCACATATTTACTTTTAAAAACATTTGTATGTTTATAATTTGCTGTCTAGAAGAAAAAAATATAAAATGATTTAGTGATTATACCTAGGAAACAGAAGTGCTGGGGGAAAGAATAGTTTTTTGATACAGTCTAAATCACCGTCTGCCTAATAGTTCATCATTCGGTTATAACATATCATGAATTGCTTATGTTCTTAAATATCACTGGGATGAGTAACTCAGTGCACATAGGTTGGTCTATATTTCACATTACTTTCTCAAGCTGTACTTTCAGACAGAAACAGCCAATCAATAGATGTAAACATTCTTAAGGACTTTGGTGTTGTAATTACATTTTACTGGTTTGGTTTAATTGAAGTTAAAACATGAAGGAAAAGTAGGTTACAAAATAAGTTGGAGAATAAAAGATAACAGCATTATAACTATGGAAGTCAAAACTACACAAACACTTTTAACCTAATGCCTGTAAAACACATTCTAATTGACCATTTGTATTAAAAGGCTAAATGCAAAAATGTATGTGTAGCATCAAAGTTGTCAGAATCAAAATGAATTCACTTTTGTCAAATCCTAATTAAACTCTGCCAGGAGGTTGTAAAGAAAGGGAAAGTTTCTTTGTTTAACTTGCCTGATCACAGAAACTACTGCAAGAGCATCCACAAACCTGAGCTTGGTGGATGAGCTACAGGGAGAGTTAGGTGGACGTGCTAGGATACCTGCCTGACACATGACCCCACTAACACTAAAGAACTAAGGTGAGTCTGTCCTGGGGAAGGCCCTATAACCAACTTTCTGTCTCAAGCAACTTCTGTAATCCTCCTAATTCCGCCTTTAAAACCCCTTCTTTCCTTTGCCTCCCGGCATACACCTATGCATTCCCCACAATCCACCAAACAGTTTGCCATGGCATGCACATCCCACATCAAAATCTTCTATCACTCACGCTCCAATAAGCTTTTCTTGGAGAGCTTTTCTCTTTTGAGTTTCATTTGAGGTTGACAGTAAATTGGTCACATATTTTAAAATCTTAAGATATGCATACAGTGAATTTCAGAAATTTCAACTATAACACAAAATTTCCACATAAGATAAAAAAGTGTTGTTTATGATGATATATACAGTTTATATTTAGGTATTTCTTCCAAATAATATGCTTCACTTTCCACAATTGAATTACATAACTTTGAATATTTATTTGAAAGCAGATATTTTAATATATACCAGAATTAGTTCTCATTTCACTGGTATTTTTTTGTTTTTTAAGCTATGCTGGGAGATTGGATTCAGGATCTTGTGCATGCCAGGGAAGGGCTCTACCCCTAAGCTACCTTCCAGCCCTCTCAACTGATATAGGATAGGCGTCTGTTACAAAGGCTATGCTATTACGCCAAATACAAAATATTTCCAATTAGTTAGATGTTTTCAAACACACAGAGCCCCAGATTTGTGTTAAATTAAAGGCATGTTCTCCCTTTATTCCTTTAAATGATATGGGTTATTTAAGGGTTATTTAAGAACTGCCTTAAGACCTTTAACATATGTACCATAAATTCTTGAGAAACACAGTATACTAACTTTTTCAAATTTCCAAATTTATTTTGGTTAAAAAAATCCCATTTTAAAACAGTTCTAGGAACTTATTAAAGTCACCCAGCCAGATGTGGAAGCACATGTCTGTAATCTCAGTGATTGAGGAAGCTGAGGCAGGAAGATCTCAAGTCGGAGACCAGTCTCAGCAACCTTCAACAACTTGGGGGAACCCTAATAAAAAATAAAAAAACAAAATGGTATGGGGATGTAGCTCAGTGGTCAAGCGCCCTGAATTCAATCCCTAGTAAAAACCAAACAAACAATAACCTTACTGTCTGTATGCAAGGGCCTTGTGATCTATAGGAAACAACTTGGAAAATGGTCATTAAATTAGATCTGTGGTCTCTTCGGGTTTCTAGCATTCTGTCATTCTAGAGCAGCATGTACTGGGTAAACTGAAGGAGAACAGTGGCAGGCACATCATCACAACAATCTGAACAGCTAAGGAGAACTGTGCATCTGGGTGCTAGGCACTGTGCCCACCATTCTATATACATTCTCATTAATCTTAAAATTTTCCAGAGAGGTAAGTACTACTATTCCCATTTTCTAGATGCAGAAAGAATGGCTGTGAGAGATTTATACATTTGCCTAACGTCACAGGGCTGATAGAGAAGTGGCAATTAAGTCCATACATTCTGATTCTAAAGCCAAGATCAGCATGTGATGACTGATCAAATCTTGCTATAGAGTCTGTACTTTTCTTAAAAAAAAAAATTTTTAAGTTAAAAAAGTTAAGAGTCTATAGAGAGCCACCAATGAAATACATATCAACTGCCAGGAAAAGGGAAGCATCACAGCACTGGACAACTAAGGCCTTCGTTCAAATTGGAGCTATCCAAAAAGCCAATACTTGAGGAAAATTTTGATTTCAAAACACTTGTCTTTACCAACCATATGAATGTTAGCTCTTGGGACAGGAAAACACAGCTTCTACTGATGTAACCATTCCCTTGGAGTATTTCAGCACAATGTTTAACTGACAATGGGCAAGTGGTCTCCCAGCTTCCTTTCTCTCCAGAATCACTCTTTTTAAAACGTTCTTTTGGGTTAGTTTGTAAACAGGCGAAAGGCAGAATCCTCCCCTTCCATGCCAGGCGGATAGTGGCACAAGGCTGTAGAGTTTATGGCTTACTTTCACCTGTACCATTTATTAAGTATCCATCATTCTGTCAAGTAGACAGGGCATTGCTTGTTTCTTAAGGTAGTACTAGTTATTTACTCTTATTTTGATAAATGATAAAATGCCCCATCAGCTCTCTCCTCTTCTGGTGATCTATTTGATCTATTCCTTTTCTCCTACTCAAACTGCGTATCTGGTTTTTTTTTTTTTTTTTTCCTTTAACCAGAGATACAATATAACTGGTAAAACATGTCAGCACAACATTATGCAATTACTAAAAAGAGCAATGAGTATTAGCATTATTTTACTGATAAGGAAAACAAAGTTGGAGAGAGTTTAGAGCCACAGATCTAGATATTTATGGCCACTGTGTATCTCATGACTATTGCCCCCAAAGGGTAACAGGGGAAGAAAAAGAAGTGGATGGGAGGAAAGCCAAGTTAAATGTAAACATCAAAACCAAGAGAGGGTGGAAAGTGGAGCTTCTGAACTGATTCCAGGTTTGCTTAGGTCAAAAGTCACACCTCAGTCTTTTTCTAAAGGACCCTTGGCTTTAGAAAAAGACTGTCTGCTTCAATCACCAGTGCTCCCTGGCACCAGGAGACAATGTGAACTCAGCTGTCTGCCAGGATTACAAGCACTGTGAATACCGAAACACTTGCCCTAATGATGAGATATTTCTAAATTCTCAACCCAAACAAAAAAAGTTGATCTGTGATAACTTGGTTGATTTTCAATAAGAATTAAGAATTATATTAGATGTTCTAAGATTAGATTATGTGCAATTCTTTCAAAGAGAATTCTACCATTACTTTTCATTTATAGGGAGATAACTTAAAAAAAAAAAAGACTATCTTCTTATTCTTACCAATAATAGCAACTTTTATTTCGAACATCTCCACTGAACTAAATTCTATGCTAGGTGCTTGCCATGTTTTCCTTTATCATCACAACATAGGTCTGTTCCCAGGTATTGCTCCTGTTGTATCTAGGTGAGGAAACTGACACTCAGAAAAGTTAGTGGGTTTCCTAAGAGTGTAAGAACTACTAAGGAGCCACAGCTGCTTCCCGCTGCAGTGCTGCATCTTTAAACAGATGAATCCTTTCTTAACTGGATTTTGTTGGTAATTACCTGATTTGGAGAAGAAAAGAATCACAAACCATGGTTCTAAAACATTTAGTTTCTATCTCTCCACACTGACTAGAAATAATTAGGTGACTACCTTCACAATTCCTACCTTGGGTTGCTTTTTTAAAAAATGCAAAATAAATAATCATCTTTATCTTATAACATATGACAGAGGTTATATGCAGTTCTCATTATGATGCTTTCTTAAACTCTAACTGCTAAACTTAAATGAGAGGCATTTGGTACAATCTGAAAAATATTCAGTTCAATTAAAAGTAATTGATGCATGGTGAAATAATTCTTCCCAAAGCTGCTGTAAAATCTTCAAAAAAATAAAGCTACTTAATAATTTTCATCTCCTACAGGCTAGAGAGAAGCATTATTGCATATTAAAAATTGGAGTGTAGTTTTCCCAGAGGTAAAAGAAAGTTATTAAAACAACCTATTTATTGTTGATATAACTATCCATTTGTGCCACACAAAAAGTAACAAATTTCAGTACATTAAAAGAAAAGCTAATTAAGGCATAATTAGTATTTTCTGTATTTTGATAATTAGGGGTTAGTTGGCTATTCCTTTTCAAATTTCTATTTGATGCACCCCGACAATGCCTTTAATGAGCAACTAACGCTATTGAATCCCTCATGGCAGAGGAGTTTAGTGACCACTACTACATTACTTTCATTTATCACTGCCTCTTTACCTATAAATTAATCTAGCCCTGTAGCTATGTTGATCTACTTTATATCAATTTCTTCATCCATATCAGCTGAATATGTATGGCATTAACCTCATTTGCTAGTTGAGAAAAGCAGAATTAAAATGAGATCTAATTTCTCGTGCACAGCACAATTTCAAAACTGCCTGCTAATTTCCACCACCTGTCAGTGTGAAGAGCCTTTACTTTCTTGTAATTAAATAAAACAGTATATTTTTTAGCAGCTCTGAAAAATGCTAATCTTTCAAAAGTGTTCAGTGATCATTAATCATTAGGACAGTAAAAGAGCCTTATTCAAAACACCCATTTATCCTTTGTTTAAGTGAAAAGAAAAAATTTTTTTGGCTTTTTCACAAGAAGGAAAAACATAAATGTACCAGATGGAATATAAAAATTAACTATTATATTTCATCCCACTGAACTTTCTATTTATCTGGTTACCACTACATGGCGGTAAAAGGCATTACATAACCTAGAGACAGCTATTTTGAAAAAATAAGAAATATAAAAAGCACACCATTTCTCTGAAACCAGTAGGAATTTAATAAGTGCACATTGTAGCCTCTTATGTGCAGTAGAACCTAAATTGATGAGGCTCTGAACATAGGATAATTGGACAATTGTTATCGACAAGCTGTCTTTAAAGCGGCACTCAATAAGCTGCCCACCCTCTAGGAACCACTGCCCAGAAGCAGCCTCAGGAAGCGGCGCCTCGGGACCCGCAGGAAGCTCTCCAGGCTGCACTTCTCTGAATTCCCCAAATACATATGATGTAACCAGGAGGGAAGAAGGTGAAAATATTGAAAGGTAGAGAGAAAATAACAGTTTACTGTTTTGATACTAGACAACAAACTGATATTTATAATAATTCTTTTATCTTTCTGCAAATAGTTTAGGGTTGTTTGTTTCATGTCATTGTAACTATACAGAATACATGTAATTAATAGCCTGCAATTCTGGTTTAACATTCTCATATATTTTTCAATAAGTCTAACTTGTCCATTTTTCTTCCTGGATATTAGTTAAGAATATGAATTGACAATGAACAGTATATATTTGAGGAAGAGAAAAATACACCCCCCCCCCCCGCCAATATATTATTGAAATGTTTACTATCAAGATCTTGAGCTAAACTTTTTTTTTTTTTAGTACTAGTGGTGAAAGTCAGGAATGCTTTACCATTGAGCTACATCTCAGTTTTGTTTTGTTTTAGACAGTTTATCATTAAGGTTCTTAGGGCCTGCTAAGCTGCTGAGGCTGGCCTTGAACTTGCAATCCTCCTAACTCAGCCTCCCAAGTTGCCAGGATTAAAAGGCTTGTGCCAATAAACCTGGCTACTTGTGAATGACTACCTTATTATTCTACAAAAACATATATTACATGAATGATTTAGTGATTAAAAAGATCTAAAAATTATGACATAAATGATTAAAACTGAAATGATCTACAATATTCCCCACTAAGACGTGTAGAAAACATTGGACACTGTGGGATTACTACCTTGAAGCCTAAACCTCTTTTGGAAATAAACACATTTATTTACAAACTAACAGTTACTATGACTTCTCTTATCTTTCTAGTTAATTACTCATCAAGTTACCATAATATATACCAGGGGTTAAGCATTCATTGAAGAAACAAAGAAGTGGGATGGATTATTTACACAGACTGAGTAGCTTCTGGGTTTCTGTGGCAGAAGTAGGATGGATTCATTCTTATCCTAATTCTCTTAAAGCAACCTACTTAAAGCAATTATGAGCAAAAGATTACTATGAAATTATCACTAACTAATTTGACTGTAATAACAAAAATAACCAATTTTAGCACCAGCATCCCAGATGAATACATTTCTAACAGAAATTCAAAATTTGCATATGACTATCTCTAAAATGCCAGTTAGTGACATGTTTTCACACATTAACTTCCTTTTAAGCAACTCGAATATTTTTAAGACAGCAGATTCTACCCCAAGACTTCAATAACGAAAGTGCTAAAACCTCTTAAGTGAAACTACATACTACACATTTCATTTATAATTTTTATCATTTCAACTTCTAAGAACCACTTAAAATTTTCAAACATCAGAAGTTGGAATAAATACACATAAAACTAACAAATCATAACCAGAAAAAATTATCACCTCCCACCTTACTTTTATAAAAATCAATCATTTAACCATAATTACTCAAAAGAGACAATCTAATAAATGTCACTTACAATATAAGAATATTCTTATGGAATTTTGTTTTGTGCATTTATCTACAGACCTCAGAATTTACAATCATTTAAAAAATGGAAAGCCAGATATAATATACATGCTAGTAATCTTGGTGACTTGAAAGGCTGAGGCAGGAAGATCTCAAGTTCAAGTCTAGCCTCAGCAACTTAACAAGAGCCTGTCTCAAAAAAGGTGTGTGTGTGGGGGGGGGGGGTGGGCAGGGGTGATGCTGGGGATGTAGCTCAGTGGTAAAGCACCTCACAGCTACAAACCCTAGTATAGGGGAAAAAGAGAATATAGATTGAAAATACATGTTGGGAAAGCATACATTTCTCAAGTAATCACAAAGAATAATCATCTCTGTGTTCTTTCAGGGTCTAGTTTAGTGCTCGGCATAGGGAAAAAAGTGTTTAATGAATGTATAAAGAATTACATAATTACATATAACTCACATTAAGACTGGATGTGTGAGGCCCGGGTTCGATCCTCAGCACCCCACACAAAATAACAAAGATGTTGTGTCCGCCGAAAACTAAAAAAAATAAATATTTAAAAAAAAAAAATTCTCTCTCTCTTTAAAAAAAAAAAGGTGGGGGGGGGGCGGGGGCTAGGGATGTGGCTCAAGCGGTAGTGTGCTCTCCTGGCATGCGTGCGGCCCCGGATTCGATCCTCAGCACCACATACAAAAACAAAGATGTTGTGTCGGCCGAAAACTAAAAAATAAATATTAAAAAATTCTTTAAAAAAAATAGATTGGATGCCAAATTATGGTAGATTCAATTTGGCATGATAAATAATAAATCAGCTTTTTAAAATAATCTAAGTCCATCCTTTCCATTTTATATCTTATATTTGCCAACTTACACCATCATTTCAATTACCAGTGGCTGCTAAGATTTTAACTTTAGGCATGTTTGCCCCAAACCTCCACATCTCATGCATAATGTTCTTGAATCAACACTGAAACACACTTAGGGCTCAGACTTAAAGTTTGACTTGGCAAATCCATTTATACAGCACAGACGTTTTTAAAATAAAATCAGGCCTTTAGTCTTCTCAACATTGTGTTAAGCAAGGTTATAAAATTTTAAAAAATTATATTATGTAGGATGAATTAAATGTGAAGGAGTATAGAGAAATCAGCTTCTTGAAAAGGGTTTATCTGAATATTGTCGTATAATATGTGCATAAGATATGATCACTGAAAGAATAAGTCCCTGATCAATAAAACAATCTAGCAAAATACACATTAACTTGGATAGTAAGCACCAAGATGGAAAACTTCACTAGTACAAGTAACACTACCACAAAAACAAATATGATACAGTATATGGCAATCTGAAAACAGCCCAGAAATAAGGTTTAAAATGTTTTAAAGCACTTAACAGAGAAAACCGCAAAAGTCACTGGGATTTATTCCCAGTTAAGCTTCAAAATACCATCTTAGGGCTGGGGATGTGGCTCAAGCGGTAGCGCACTTGCCTGGCATGCGTGCGGCCCGGGTTTGATCCTCAGCACCACAAACAAAGATGTTGTGTCCGCCGAAAACTAAAAAATAAAATTAAAATTCATTCTCTCTCTCCCTTAAAAAAAAAAAAAAAAAAAAAACCTGCAATAAATGTTTAAAAAAAAATACCATCTTAACTGTCACAGGTACTTCCCCCCTATAATCTGCATGATATATTTGGCACACTGTAATATTTAAAATGTTTAGATGTTTACTGTTTAAAATGTTCTAAAGCTGCTATTTTTTAAATACAATTTTTTAAATATATTCTTGTTTTTTAGGTGTAGCTGGACATAACACAATGCCTTTATTTTTATGTGGTGCTGAGGAATGAACCCGGGTCCCATCCGTGCTAGGCACAGCGCTCTATTGCTGAGCCACAATCCCAGCCCTGTTTTTCACTTTAGTAAAAATTATTCACAAAACAGTTTCCTTGTGATTGAGCTTCCAAAATATTCCTCCCCCGCAACTGTGTATCAAATACAAAGATACATTTTAGCAACAATCAAAATACATCGGAGCACCTGGAAAGCAGCTAGTACATTATCTCAAGGCTGGACACGCGTAATGTGGCAGCAGACCATTCAAGGTGCTATTATGTTCTGCTTCATTATTCAGTGCTTTCCTACTCGATTTAACAGTATCTGTTAGTAACATGCCACACGGGGAGGCCTTAGCAATTGTAGGGAGACAATGCCATCTGCTGCTTCATGTGTGTCCTCAACAGCAGAGAATCACTGGATAACAAGTGCAGGAACTACACAAAGCACTTCTGAAACCCACATATGGAAAAATAAAACTGAGATCATTCCCATTTTTATTTCAGAGAATCTGAAATTATATCGGATAAACAGCAAGTTATTCCACAGAACTACAAAAATACACAAGGTATTCTATCTCATGGATTCACAACGCTTAGCAACAAGGCTTTCACTCAGGTACTGACAGAGTGAAGAGGACAGATCCCTCACTTGATCCTAACAAAGTTACTGCCTATGTATGAATTACTGCAATCTCCTATTTTAAACATGTGATATCTGTATATAAGGTGACCATGTAATTTATCCTCCAAACAGAGACAGAATTGAAGGTGAAGCAATTAACTAACGATTTTGTTTGGACAACAAATATGAGTTGATAAATCTTTGGCAAATCTGGGCACACAATCACACTATTCATCAATTATTATTCTGTTCCACTCTATCATAACCTTCTCGGTGACTTTAGAACTTTCCTGAAAAGCAACTGGGAAAGTTTTAGGAAATACCTAGATCCAGAAGAATGAAAGTAACAAAAAAGTGGAAAGAACCTGGGTACATACACCTAGACAAAATGTTGCCCCTTCCAAAGAGCCCAACTTATTTTCGCTTCACTTTGGTGTTCCACTGAGGCTCTTGGGCACTAATAAATACCTTCTTTCGAAATGGTACATCCTCCACAGGAGAACTCATTCATATATTAGCACAACATCCTCTAATTAGAATGCTGTCCAGTTGACATCTGGCAGGTGCCAAGTACTTGGAAGAAAGCAAACTTGAGATGTAGGGGTGTGTGTAGGTGCATGTGTGTGTTCTCTGCTGTGTATTGAAGTGGTGATGGAATAACAGATACAGATTATTTTAGAGGATGAAACTATGAAACTAAAACAGTTTCATCCTCTAAAACAGGGCATGAAGAGGGACACAATCTCTAAGACTAACTTGTTTTTTTAAAATTTAAATTCAGAGAGGGAAAAGGGAACTTGCTTCTGTCTCAAATTTCTGGTGTCCTATACTGGGAGGATAGAATTCAGGCATTCTATTAATACTGTGCTTTGTAAGTACCACTAATTAAAAAGATCCTTGTGGATCTAATTTTTAAGTAAAATACATTCCAAGATCTAAATAACCCCATTTTTACTAACTTTTGGAATTTCACATAGTGGTGAGCTTTTGTAACCAACCAAAGCAAAATGGATGGTTATGATAGGGTTGGCTTGAACAAATAAAGAGATTAAAGAACAAAGTTCTTTAACCTTCAACTTTTGGTAGATATTCAGAAGCCAAACTGTGTATGTTTAAAGGACTCTCTCATCACTTTTAAAAATTAAAATCCAATTTTAATTGGATTAAAATTAAACTTTTCCTATGAAGTGAATGGATATCTAGAACATAAATGTAACATTTAAGAGTGTTCTCAATAAATAAACTGAGACAATTTATAAGTACAGTAAGCACTAGCAAATAATGAAATAGAGGAAAGCACTTTTAACATTTACCAGACAATAAACTGATGGATACAAAAATAAAGAGGAAATAATGCAAGATTCTGTTACATCCTAAGAAATTATTATATTTAGAAGAGTTTTAATGTCTTAGATTATCTTAATGCTTTGAATAGGCTACACACACACACTTACATTTTGTTTTATGATCATGCTGGATAACTGTAATTATACACTAAACTCCTGATGAGACTATTCACATACCGGAATGACAAATGGGTCCATTTGTAGAGGCCTGAATTGGCCATACTTTCTTGCCTTGAGTTCTGCTATCCTGGATAAAAGGTAGGCTGCATAAAACCGCCACGTGGCTCCTTTCCTAGATCTGCTGTTCTCAAGATGCTTGAACTGTCTCTCTGTATCTATAGTTCTCTCTCTTAAATAAGTTTCTCTGACACAAAAGCATTTCACCAAACTTGCGCTTTGGGGTTTCAAACCTAGCTAACAGTTTACAACAGCCAGCTTCTAAGTATTTTTTTTTTTTTTCCAGTCCAGAATCTCATTCTTATTCCCCAACTATTTACATTTTCATTTAAAAATAAAACAAAATTTCCTGTTTCCTGCAAGAACTTAAGAGAGGAAGTCTCTATCTATCCTGGGGTAGGCAGAGGTACTGGGAATCCAATTAATCCTAAAACACATTTTAAATCTATTCTCCTACTTTTAGCTACATTTGAACCCTAGCATTCAAAGGTATCTAGTGTGCCCAAGTTCTGAGCATTTTCAGCATTCTTAATACAAATCATCTGTCCAACCACTGGCTTTATTCATTGCAAAAATTTAAGGTTCATTAAGACAGCTAGCACTTATTTTTATTTATTTATTTATATATGACAGCGGAATGCATTACAACTCTTATTACACATATAGAGCACAATTTCTCATATCTCTAGTTGTATACACAATATATTTACACCAATTCATGTCTCCATACCTGAATTTTGGATAATAATGATCATCACATCCCACCATTATTATAATCCCATGCCCTCTCCCTTCCCCTCAAACCCCTTTGTCCTATCTAGAGTTCATCTATTCCTCCCATGCTCCTGCTCCCTATCCCACTATGAATCAGCCTCCTTATATCGAAGAAAACATTCGGCATTTGGTTTTCTGGGATTGGCTAACTTAGCATTATCTTCTGTAATTCCATCCATTTACCTGCGAATGCCATGATTTTATTCTCTTTTATTGCCAAGTAATATTCCATTGTGTATATATGCCACATTTTTAAAATCCATTCATCTACTGTCCTAGTTGCTGGCTTCAAATCCTTAAACTTAACATTTCTCCTACTTTTTTTTTCCCTTGCAAATTTATGTCTCTTTATTCCTATACTGCCATTAGTTTCAAGAGTACACAAGACTAGCCCTGCGACTGGGCGGCTGGAGACTGCCCGCCCGCCGGCGACCGCGCGGCTAGACCCCGAGGCGCGGCCCAGCAGGTGCGGCGCAGGGACTCTAGGAAGAGGTCTCTAGCCAGGCCTTCATGAAGTAGCGAACCGGGAGCTGAAACCAACCAGAGACAGACCAGTTCCACCCCTCCCTTCGGACACTCCGGCAAGGAGCCTGGGGCCCGCCAAAGCAGAGAGGTGACGTCACCGGAGTTCGGCCGAAGGAATTCCTTCCCAGCTGAATCCACTTTAGCAGGTGTGTGACTCCAACCACCTCCAGATACAAGCAGCCAGGAAACCTCGGGAATCTCCCTGGGGGCGTGTCTGTAGGGAAGCAGAGGGGATTCCCGATCCCCAACTCCCCTTACCACCAGCTGCGAAACCCAAGGTCTTAGCCGCCAGTTTCCGGGGGCAGACCCACCAAAGGGGTCCAGAAAAATTAAAACTGTTGGTCCCCAGATCACCGCACCACAGCACTGGGGCTTAGATGAATGACGGAGAGAGCGCTCAGTCATTCGGGAATTAGGACACGTAGTGGGGCTGCAAGTATAACCGGATCTTTGGGGAACCGCCTCCAGAAAACAGGACCTGGCTAGCTGGCAGGCAGAAGGAAGGGGGGGAGGGGCTGGAGAAGTGAAACGGCTCTGGACTAACAGGACTGAGAGACTCTCAGGAGCCGCCTTACAGGAATTGCTATCAGCACGTAGGGGGCAGAAGCTCAGCGCGGAGGGCACAGCTCTGCCTATTGGAAGAGAAGAAAATGGATCTCTAAGACTTCAATTTTTTTCTTCTCTCTTTGTTCTTTTCTCCCCTTTTCCTTCTTTCTTTCTTTCCTGTTTCAAGTTTTATTGTTCTTTCCATTCTCCTCTAATCTCTCTCTCTCTCCTTCTTTCTTTTTAAGAGCACCTTCCTTCCCCTACCCCCCAACTTTCATCCCACGCATTACGTCTTCCATTACGTGTAATTGTCTTAATGCAAATAGGTAAATGTTTCGAGGCTGTCTATAGGGCTCCTAAATACCTAGCTACTACCAACACCCTGATCCAATCGCCTGTTAGTATGCCCCTTCAGTAGAGCAATCTTCTAAAGTAGGCAAGACATACTAACCCTCATACCATCATAGCACCTAACCTAAAGTCCTAAGAACAAACAACAAATCACCATATGCATACAGAATCCGGAAGCCTTTTATGAATTGAATGAATCAGCTTTAAAGTACAATAAAGCCCAACATTTCTAGGCATAGTCTACCACCACAAAGGAAAGACAACAGAGATATACAAAACCAAAACAAATTTATAGGAGAGAGCAGAAACACAGCAGTCAAACAGAGCTGGAAAGTAACGTGAACAACATGAAAAAACAAGGGAAAAAAGGATTACAAACAATGCAGGACAACTTAAATGTACAGGAGGACCTAGAAGCATCAGAAACATGGACAGGGAAAGAACTCAAGGCATACCTAACTCAGATGGAATGGAATATTAGAGAAGACATGAGACAGCCAAGTCCAAGCAATGAAAGTATATTTTGAAAACGAATTAAACAAACAAATTCAAATGGCAAAGAACGAGCTTTACCAGGAGATAGAGATTTAAAGAAAAAAAATCAAACAGTAATCCTAGAAATACAGGAAACCATAAACCAAATTAAAAACTCAAACGAGAATATTACAAATAGACTAGATCAAGTATAAGTCAGAACATCAGATAATGAAGACAAAGTTTATCAACTTGAAAAGAATATAGTTAACACAGAAAGGATGCTTAAATCTCACGAGCAATCTATCCAAAAGATAAGGGATGTCATAAAAAAACCAAACTTGAGAGTCATTGGGATAGAAGAAGGTATAGAGGTTCAAACCAAAGAAATGGACAACCTATTAAATCAATTAATCCTAGAAAACTTCCCAGAGATGAAAGATGGAATGGACTGCCAAATCCTGGAAGCCTACAGGACCCCAAACATTCAAAACCGTAATAGACCAACTCCAAAGACATATAATTAAGAAGATAGCCAACATACAGAACAAGGAGAGAATATTAAAAGCTACAAGAGAAAGGAGGCAGATTACATTCAGGGGTAAACCAATTAGGTTAACGACTGATTTTTCATCACAGACTTTGAAAGCGAGAAGATCCTGGAACAACGTATTTGAAACGCTGAAAAATAATGGATTCCAACCAAGAATACTGTATCCAGCAAAATTAAGCTTCAGATTTGACAATGAAATTAAAATATTTCACGATAAACAAAAACTAAAAGAATTCGCAGCCAGAAAACCAGCACTGCAAAGCATTTGGAGCAAAATACTACAAGAAGAGGAATCGAAAAATAGCGCCCAAAACTAACAGTGGGAGGTATCTCAGTAAAGGGGGAGAAAAATAACCAAAGAGGAAAAACTAGCCAAACTAAAATAAATAAATAAATAAACATGACTGGAAGTACAAACCATATTTCAATTGTAACCTTAAATGTTAATGGCCTAAATTCACCAATCAGGAGACATAGACTAGTATCCTGGATTAAAAAAACAAATCCAACAATATGCTGCCTTCAGGAGACTCATATGATAGGAAAAGACATATACAGGCTGAAGGTGAAAGGTTGGAATAAATCATACCACTCACATGGCCCTCGGAAGCAAGCAGGAGTGGCCATACTTATATCGAATAAAATCAACTTCAAACCTAAGTTAATCAAAAGGGATAAAGAAGGACACTATATACTGTTAAAAGGAACCATCCACCAACAAGACATAACAATTATCAATTTGTATGCACCAAACAATGGTGCTGAAACATTCATAAAACAAACTCTTCTCAAGTTCAAGAGTCAAACAGACCGCAACACAATAATTATGGGTGACTTCAACACACCGCTCTCGCCATTAGACAGATCCTCTAGACAAAAGCTGAATAAAGAAACTATAGAACTCAATAACACAATCAACAACCTAGACTTAACCAACATTTATAGAATATATCAACCATCATCAAGTAGATACACGTTCTTCTCAGCAGCACATGGATCCTACTCAAAGACAGACCATATATTATGCCATAGGGCAACTCTTAGTAAATATAAAGGTGTGGAGATAATACCATGCACCATATCTGATCATAATGGAATGAAACTGGAAATCAATGATAAAAGAAGGAAGGAAAAATCCTGCATCACCTGGAAAATGAACAATATGTTACTGAATGATCAATGGGTTACAGAAGACATAAAGGAGGAAATAAAAAAATTCTTAGAGATAAATGACAATACAGACACAACATACCGGAATCTATGGGACACAATGAAAGCAGTTTTAAGAGGGAAATTCATTTCCTGGAGTTCATTCCTCAAAAAAAAAGAAAAAACCAACAAATAAATGAACTCACACTACACCTCAAAACCCTAGAAAAGGAAGAGCAAAACAACAGCAAATGTAGTAGAAGACAAGAAATAATTAAAATCAGAGCGGAAATCAACGAAATTGAAACAAAAAAAACCCACTGAAAAAATTGATAAAACTAAAAGTTGGTTCTTTGAAAAAATAAATAAGATCGACAGACCCTTAGCCATGCTAACCAAGAGAAGAAGAGAGAGAACTCAAATTACTAACATACGGGATGAAAAAGGCAATATCACAACAGACACTACAGAAATACAGAAGATAATTAGAAAGTATTTTGAAACCCTATATTCCAATAAAATAGAAGTTAGTGAAGATATCGATAAATTTCTTAAGTCATACGATCTGCCCAGATTGAGTCAGGAAGACACACACAGAATTTAAACAGACCAATAACAAAGGAAGAAATAGAAGAAGCCATCAAAAGGCTACCAACCAAGAAAAGCCCAGGACCGGATGGGTATACAGCGGAGTTTTACAAAACCTTCAAAGAAGAATTAATACCAATACTTTTCAAGCTATTTCAAGAAATAGAAAAAGAAGGAGCTCTTCCAAATTCATTCTATGAGGCCAACATCACCCTGATCCCGAAACCAGACAAAAACACTTCAAAGAAAGAAAACTACAGAACAATATCTCTAATGAACTTAGATACAAAAATTCTCAATAAAATCCTGGCGAATCGAATACAAAAGCATATCAAAAAAATTGTGCACCATGATCAAGTAGGATTCATCCCTGGGATGCAAGACTGGTTCAATATACGGAAATCAATAAATGTTTTTCACCACATCAATAGACTTAAAGATAAGAACCATATGATCATCTTGATAGATGCAGAAAAAGCATTCGACAAAGTACAGCATCCCTTTATGTTCAAAACACTAGAAAAACTAGGGATAACAGGAACTTACCTCAACATTGTAAAAGCTATATATGCTAAGCCTCAGGCTAGCATCATTCTAAATGGAGAAAAACTGAAGGCATTCCCTCTAAAATCTGGAACAAGACAGGGATGCCCTTTCTCACCACTTCTATTCAATTTAGTTCTTGAAATACGAGCCAGAGCAATTAGACAAAAGAAATTAAAGGCATAAAAATAGGAAAAGAAGAACTTAAATTATCACTATTTGTGGATGATATAATATATGTAACAGACCCAAAAGGATCCACAAAGAAACTGCTAGAGTTAATAAATGAATTCAGCAAAGTGGCAGGATATAAAATCAACACACATAAATCAAAGGCATTCCTGTATATCAGCAACAAAACTTCTGAAATGGAAATGAGGAAAACCACTCCATTCACAATATCCTCAAAGAAAATAAGATACTTGGGAATCAACCTAACAAAAGAGGTGAAAGATTTATACAATGAAAACTACAGAACCCTAAAGAGAGAGAGAGAAGATCATCTCAGAAGATGGAAAAATGTACCCTGTTCATGGAGAGGCAGAACTAACATCATCAAAATGGCGATATTACCCAAAGCTCTCTACAGGTTTAATGCGATGCCAATCAAAATCCCAACAGCATTTCTTGTAGAAATAGATAAAGCAATCATGAAATTCATATGGAAAAACAAAAGACCCAGAATAGCAAAAGCAATTCTAAGCAGGAAGTGTGAATCTGGAGGTATAGCGATACCAGATTTCAAACTGTACTACAGAGCAATAGTAACAAAAACAGCATGGTACTGGTACCAAAACAGGCGGGTGGACCAATGGTACAGAATAGAGGACACAGAGACCAATCCACAAAATTACAACTTTCTTATATTTGATAAAGGGGCTAAAAGCATGCAATGGAGGAAAGATAGCATCTTCAACAAATGGTGCTGGGAAAACTGGAAATCCATATGCAACAAAATGAAGCTGAACCCCTTTCTCTCGCCATGCACAAAAGTTAACTCAAAATGGATCAAAGAGCTTGATATCAAATCAGAGACTCGGCGCCTGATAGAAGAAAAAGTTGGCTCCGATCTACATATTGTGGGGTCGGGCTCCAAATTCCTTAATAGGACGCCCATAGCCCAACAGTTAATAACAAGAATCAACAAATGGGACTTACTTAAACTAAAAAGTTTTTTCTCAGCAAGAGAAACAATAAGAGAGGTAAATAGGGAGCCTACATCCTGGGAACAAATTTTTACCCCTCACACTTCAGATAGAGCCCTAATATCCAGAATATACAAAGAACTCAAAAAATTAAACAATAAGATAACAAATAACCCAATCAACAAATGGGCCAAGGACCTGAACAGACACTTCTCAGAGGAGGACATACAATCAATCAACAAGTACATGAAAAAATGCTCACCATCTCTAGCAGTCAGAGAAATGCAAATCAAAACCACCCTAAGATATCATCTCACTCCAGTAAGATTGGCAGCCATTATGAAGTCAAACAACAATAACTGCTGGCGAGGATGTGGGGAAAAGGGTACACTTGTACATTGCTGGTGGGACTGCAAATTGGTGAGGCCAATTTGGAAAGCAGTATGGAGATTCCTGGGAAAGCTGGGAATGGAACCACCATTCGACCCAGCTATTGCCCTTTTCCGACTATTCCCTGAGGATCTTAAAAGAGCGTACTATAGGGATACTTTCACATCAATGATCATAGCAGCACAATTCACAATAGCGAGACTGTGGAACCAACCTAGATGCCCTTCAATAGATGAATGGATAAAAAAAATGTGGCATTTATACACAATGGAGTATTACACAGCACTAAAAAATGACAAAATCATGGAATTTGCAGGGAAATGGATGGCATTAGAGCAGATTATGCTAAGCGAAGCTAGCCAATCCTTAAAAAACAAATGCCAAATGTCTTCTTTGATATAAGGAGAGCAACTAAGAACAGAACAGGGAGGAAGAGCATGAGGAAAAGATTAACATTAAACAGAGACGAGTGGGGCGGAGGGAAAGGGAGAGAGAAGGGAAATCGTATGGAAATGGAAGGAGACCCTCAATGTTACACAAAATTACATATAAGAGGTTGTGAGGGGAAAGGGGGGGGGAACAAGGGAGAGAATTGAACAACAGCAGATGAGGTAGAGAGGGGGGGATAGGAGGGGATAGG
This sequence comes from Marmota flaviventris, assembly GCF_047511675.1. NCBI lineage: Eukaryota > Metazoa > Chordata > Mammalia > Rodentia > Sciuridae > Marmota > Marmota flaviventris. The sequence goes on from NC_092502.1 coordinate 11,189,919, forward strand.
AAAGGTAGCAGAATACAACAGTCACTAATATGGCATTATGTAAAAATGTGAATGTGTAACCAATGTGATTCTGCAATTTGTATTTGGGGTAAAAATGGGAGTTCATAACCCACTTGAGTCAAATGTATGAAAGATGATATGTCATGAGCTTTGTAATGTTTTGAACAACCAATAAAAAAAAAAGAGTACACTAGTCTAAATGTGAATATTCAATGTTTATAATAATTATAATAATAATTCCTATAATGATTTCTTTATAGATTATTAAATATTTCAAATCTAGAAAAAAGGCACAAAATATAATTAACACCCCCCCCACACACACACACTTATCATGAAGACAAAAAACTACATATATAACCTGAGCATGGTGGCATATGCCTGTAATTCCAGCAACTCAGGAAGCTGAGGCAGGAGAATTACAAGTCCAAGGCCAGGGCCAGTCTGGGCAAGTTCAAGGCCAGCCTGGATAACTTAGGAAGACCCTTTCTCAAAACAAAAACACTAACAGAAGGCTGGGGATACAGCTCAGTGATAAAGTGCCCTGGGTTCAATCCTCAATATACAAAAGAAAGAAAGAAACTGCAGATATGGCTAAATGTGCCTTTTCCCCCTAATCCCATTCCTCTTCTCAAGCAGAGTAGCTATTATCCTGAACTTACTGTCTACCAATCCTGTGTACATCTTTAAATTTTTACTATAGAGTTGATGTACATATAGTATTTTTAACATAATATCATATGTATCCTTTTGTCACTTTTTTATACCATATTACGGAGACTTTTTTGGATTTATCCAAAAAATGAGTATAACTTTAGGTCATCCACTTTCATTGTTATACAGAATCCCCTTGGATGAATGTATCACAATTCATCCATTCTCGCTGATAGTCAAGTTTCCTCTTTTCCTCCACAATTACACAACAGGCTTCTATAAATAATCTTTTGTTAAAACACAACTTTATTAAGGCATAATAAACCTAAGGTGCATACATTATAATTGAGGTCAGTGAATCTTGATGTATCTGTATACTCCTGTAAACCTCTTCATAAAAAAAAAAAAAAAAAAAAAAAGGCATTTCAAGCTTTCCAGAAGGCTCCTTGTTTACTTTCCAGATGACATATTCTCCCTTCCCAAAAGTAACCATTTTGACTTCTGCCATAATTAGTTTTGTTATTGAAATCGGTAAGTGGAACCATAAAATACAGATACGTTTGCGTCTTTTTCAGTCATCGTTATGGGTAGATTTTAGTAATTCATTAAATTCTCTTAAGTAGCAGTTCTGACTGCTGATGAACACTTGGGTTGTTTCTGATTGTTGAATACTATAAAGAAGCTGCTATGAACACTCTTGCATTTGGTAGACATATTTCCTATTTGTTGTAGGTAAACATTTAAGAGGAGAACTGATGTCATGAGGTAGGCTGTATGTTCAGCTTTCATAGATATAATCAAATAGTTTTCCAAAATTTGTACTCTGACCAGAAACAAATGATAGTATGTGGTCTGCAGCCTTGCAATCCACTGTCATCATTACAAAACTCTTGCACATGCATGAGGAGCCAAATACAAGAAGGTTCACTGGGTACAGTTTGGGAAATTCAAAGAATTGGCAATAAGCCAACAAATATCACCACACACACAAAATGACCACATAATGGCATAATAATGCCCTGTAATACCACTGAATAATTAAAATAAACTAATTCCATAGTATCATTGTAGACAAATCTCAAAACCAATATTGATCAAAAAAGGCAAGTTTCTAAAGATCCAAACTGCACAATACTTTTACATAAAGTTAACAGTATATTTTATTCATAAAAATACCGAAAATGTGGAAAAAGAGCAAATCATAGATGAGAACAACACTAAATTTAGGATAGCTATTACTTTTGGGCAATATACAAGCAAAACAACCAGAGCAGCAATAGGGTCATTAATGTTTAATTCAAAAATACACAGATCTGGCTGGGCATGGGCATGGTGGCACACACCCGTAATCCCAGGAGCTTGGGAGGCTGAAAAAGGAGGATCATGAGTTCAAAGCCAGCCTGAGCCAAAAAGTGAGACACTAAGCAACTCAGTGAGACCCTATCTCAGTGGTCAAGTGCCCCTGAATTTAATCCCCAGTCCCCACTTCCAAATGCACAGATCTGAAATACAGCAAAGCATTAAGATTTGACAAAGGTATCTACATATGAGGGCATATAAGTGTTCATTACCATTATTTTATCTTATTTACTAATGAAAAAAGGTTACTATGGTAGTAGTGTGGGAAATGGACAGAAGTAGGAGGATACAAAATGGAAACAAAGAAGACAATTAGAATACTTTTTAAATCCAGTGAGAAATGATAAGCAATTATAATAAAAAGGAAGGAGGAAGAGAAAGGAGTGAATCTGAGAGGTAATTAGAAAATAAAATCAGCAGGATGAGGTACGAGATCAGATTCAAGATGTGCAAAGTAGAAATCTGGGGATGAAATAAGAAAGTAGGAGGAGAGGAAGTCATTAGACAAGGAGTTCCTTTGTGGACCTGCTGGGTTTGAAGGGCACAGTCTCTGTCCCAGGGAGAAAATTCAATAGGAAGCAACATAGCAAAGTTGTTAACAGCCACAGGTTCTGAGTCAGTGTCCTTTTTTAAACCCTGTTTAAGCCAGTTTTAAACGGCTCCAAGCCTCAGTTTCCCTGTCTATAAAAAGAGAGTGTGGTAATGACTATTTCCACGGTATTTTTTAAAAATATTTTTTTTAGTTGTCAATGGAGCTTTCATTTATTTATATGTGGTGCTGAGGATTGAACCCAGGGTCTCACACATGCCAGGCAAGCACTCTATCACTGAGCCACGACTCCAGTCCCTTTCCACAGTGTTTTTTAAGAGTGAAATTAGATAACAATTGTAAATTTCTAAGCAAAGTATTTGGCCTAGACTAGCCATTCAATAAACATCTACAGCAAATACTTTTTCTAGAATGTACTTCTATCATATTTATCACAGGAATCTTCAGTAATTCCTCCCGGTCTCTGAAGCATTTATTTATATAAATTATATTCTGTTATTTACAGAGGTTTTTAATAAAAGTATTAAGATACTTAATATCATACCTTATTTTAAATTGCTGAATCATTTTACTGAGGATTGTGCATCATTTTCCAACTCAAGAATAAATCCTGAAAGTACTAAACATGAGTTCTAAGCCCAGTTCCTATACAATTCTACTAAATATGACCATTCATATTAGTAGAAAGCATACAAGTCATATGCCAGGCCCTTGGGGATGAGAACAATAAACAAGAGAGAAACCACATTAATCAAAATCACATTCCATACATGTTCTGCTAACAAATACTTAGCATAATAAATGCTAAAATGGGGGTATACAGGTGCTACAGAACAAAGCCAAAAGGATTTCTCTCAGAATCTGAGAGTTAAGAAGGGCATTCTAAAGGATAAGGTATCTGACATGAAAGATAAATAGGAATTAACACAAGACGGCAGAGAGGTAAAATTTGATTTTTAAAAACATTTCCCAGGCAGAGGGAATATTTTGTTCTAATATCTCAGAAATAGAGTGCCTAAGTATTAAAGCAGGAAGTGGCTGAAATGTGCAGAATAGCCTTGTAAGTCATATTCTGTGTAATAAATTAAATGAGATATTGCTTTAAAATGCTTGGCAGAGTTCCTGGTCCAAAAAAATTTTTTTGCTCTAATTGTTAAATATCACTGTTAACCAATACCATCCTCCTCTTGGCCATGATTTGGAATTAGACAATATACCCACTAAGAAATGAGCTAGCCTTCCTTAGTCAGTTGCCAGAAACAGGACAGTTCTCCTGGGTATCTATGGTTCCAAAATTCCCCATAAAAACCAAAGTTCACAGATGTTCAAGTCCCTTATATAAAATGGAACGGTATTTGCAAACAACCTATGCACATCCTCTCACATAATTTAAATCATTTCTAGATTTCTTATAATACCTAGTACAATTAAAGTGCTGGGAAAACAGTTGTCATCCTGTATTATTTAGGGAATAATAAGAAGAAAAAAGTCTGTCATATTCAGTACAAGTGTAATTTTCGGTTTTGAGTATTTCTGATACACAAACTGGTTGAATCCCTGGATGCGGAACCTGTGGAAATGGAGGGCTGATCATACAATACTTATTGAGTATATTCTTTGATTAGTAAGACAGGAACAGTAAAAACTGTGACACCTGTTTTAAGGAACAAAGAGTGTGGAGAGCTCCCAGAAGTAACAGGGCAAATGTCAGGAACCCACAAAAATGATTCCTGTTAAGAAAATCATCAAACGGATTAGAGAAATGAAGAGTGTGAAGTTAGCTTCACTTTGGGGTTAAGTAATAGCAATGCCCTAGAAATAAAGTCACCTTAGGACTGAACTCCTCTAATTAGCAGGGCAAGATACACACACCAAAAATGTTACAGGAATCAACACCACTCTGAGGATGTTTTTACTTTCCTAATATATAAGCCTTTTTCACAAAAAGAGAAACTAATTACAATTCACTTTTTCACAATTAATAATTTAACAATTACAATTATTAAAGTTATATATATGCATACACACACATACACACATACACAAATCTCCACATGTATGTATATTATTTCAAATAAAAATTCTAGGGGAAAAATTCCAAATTTCATTGCTCTAAAACAATGTCTAATTTTATATATTTCTTTCTAAGTAATTTAAAGATAATAATTAGAAGGCTTTTCAATTCCACATTATACTGTTCTGATTTAAAAACCCAAGTCAAATGAATACTGGATTACAAATGTTTCAGGAGTATTTACTTTTGAAAAAGCAAAGTAACAAACTCTTTGGGTGCATTAAATAAGACAATATTATAATGTGACAGATGAACCTTTGAGTAACACATGTGAGAGTTGGTGTCTCACTGACAACTTAAAACATTTATTTCTACCTACTCCATTTTCTTTCTAATGAAAAAATTCTAAGAAAATTTTACTGATATTACTTCTGAGTGAATAAAATATCACAATATATTTGACTAAGGAAGCATTAAGCTATTATCATTTCCTTACAAAGCAAAGCAAAGAAAATTTTACCTAAAAGATGATCCAAAATCAAATAAGTATTTTTGACATCCTACCATACAATTATCAAAAAATCCCAAGTAAACTGAAGGTTAAATTTCCTAGGACAAAAAAGCCCAAATGAGTGTATAAAGCTTATTTCAGGATTTTCAAATTAAAAAAAAAAAAAAAATCCTTCAACATCACTACAACCTTATCTAAAATCTTATCCAAATGACATAAGAATATACTTAGAACTTCTTAAAAGTAGGAATTTAAAAAAACAAAAACAAAAACCCTTACAGATCTTACTTGGGTCCTAATAACAGTTGTCTCTCAGTATTTGGGGGAGAGTGGTTCCAGGATCTCCTCCTCCAGCTACCCAAATCCTCAGATACTTAATTACGTCCCATACATAAAATAGTATAGTATTTGCATATAACCTATACACATCCCTTTTGTACTATGAACCATCTCTAGATGACTTACAATCCCTAACAAAATGTCGATGCTGGGTAAATAGTTGTTACACTGTTCAAGGAAAAAGTTACAAGGAAAAAGTCTGTACATGATCAGTGTTCGGTACAAATGCAATTTTTAAAATAATGTTTTCCATCTATAGTTGGCTGAATCTGTGGATACAGCATCTGTGAATACAGAGGGGCAAGTGTATTCATAAGTATATACTTAGGGCTCAAGTAAAGTCCTCAATAATCTCTCATGTGCCTCACGATCAAATTGTGTACATTTGCTGATGCTAAACTTTAAATTATCATATTACAGTCCTCCCCACATTTACATGACTTAACTGTAGCCTTTCAAGTCCATAAATTCTCCTAATCATCACTATTTATCACATAAAAATGTCAAGGAATGAGTGGAATATACTAAAAACCACATTAATAAGTGTCAAAAAAAAAAAAAAAACCCAAATTACTGAAGAGCAAATTTTATTCCCAATCTTGAAATACAAAAGGCAAAAATCCATTAAAGTGTCTAAAACAATCCTAGCTAACAGTGATTAGCCATGTAAAAAAATATTTACCACTTCTCTGAAAGCCAATCTCCAAAGAAAATGTTAAATCTAGGTATAAAACAAATTAATTTCACATTGCATTTCAATACCAATTCATCAAATAAGTTCAAGTTACCAATTAAATTTCATTCAGTTCACAGCTGTTATACATGTGCATATTTCTTCACCTCCAATAACATTTTAAAAATCTCTAGTAGTGAAAACCTACCTTTGAGGTTCTTTGAAGCTGATCACCAACATATGTTTTACGAAACTGATCCAAGAACCATAAAACTGCAAGCTCTATTTTCTCATTGGAACAGTGAGGCAATCCAGTATCCATTAAAGATATAAGCTGAAAAACTCTTTTCATGGAGAGAGAGAGAGAGAGGGAGAGAGAGAAAAGAAGCTTCAGTATAAATTCTTCAAGAAACATTAAGATACTTATAATAAATATATAATCAATGTAAAAAGTGGGGCATATAAAGAAAAGTCCTAAAATCATTTGAAATCCTACCTATGAAAAAGACATTATATTATTATCTAATTCCTTCTAATCCTTTTTTCCTAAGACATATACACATGAATACAAATCTGCATATGAACATATAGACATTATTTTACTAAAAATTTCCACATATAAACACATGGCATATACATATAAATGAATAGTATACATACAGATATAAATAACTACATGCATATATTTTAACAAAAGAATGATATTTAATGTGTAGTTTCACATTTTATTTTTCACTATTTCTAAATAATTATTTTATAATCACATGACTGTAAATTAAAATATCAAGAACTATACCCATGTTACATCACTCTAATTAGAGTCATAAAAGTTTTACCTAAACAAACCCAGAAGATGATTTTAATAAAATCAAACACTTTCAACACTAAACTATTATTTTACTATTAGTTATTTTAAAAATCATAAATTTTCTTATTACTATTATTAGAAATTATTACGAGAAAATCACTAATGGACTGAAGGTTAAATTTCCTAGAGAAAAAAACTTAAATATAACAAAAAGTTTAGTCTTGAATTTTCAAAAAAGAAATTCTTCAACACTACCTACTTTTATTAACCCATTTTGTTCTGTTGTCCCAGATGTGGAACACCTCTAAAAGCTTTAGTATATTACATGTAACTACTTAACATAAATTTATACACACATACTACTAAGTACATACTACTAAGAATTAGTGCATAACACTTATAACATTATTAATGTAAGTCCTAGATTACGATTTCCATCCATTTTAATGTACTCACATCAATTTTGTTGAACTATTTCCAGAACTGAAAATTTGGGACTTACTGATTTATAATTTTCTGCTGGGTGGCTGCCAAGGGACTTGCATTAACAAAATCAGCATATCAGAATACTTTTTTGAGACAGAAGCAGAAGTTGCTGAGGATGCAACACCCTTTTCCAAATAAATCTGCACAAAAGCAGCTACAACTGTCCCTGACCCACCTAATTCCTAGAATGCATACAAACACATTAAGAGTATGTGTTTTTACAAACATGGATGCTTTTTACAAGACTATATATACTCTTGGCAACAAATAAGGTTGAAAAAGGGCTATACATCCCCTCCCCCACACACTCTACTATGTGTGGTCTGAGCTAGCTTTCTCCATTTAACAATGTGTCTTGGAGGTCCTCTGTCAAACACAAAGGCTCCCTCACTCTCTTTGCAGCTGCTTAACGTTCCATTATAGGAGTGTGCCATAGTACTTTGACACATTCCCTTCTGATAAACACTAAGTTGATTTAAATTTTTCTTGTGACAAAAATGCTGAAAATACATTTTATGTGTATCTTTATAAAACACATTTCTAAATGGCATAGAATTCTGGTGTAGGCTTAGTATATATTTGTCTTATATGAGGTTGAAATTTTCATTTTTAAGTCATATGTATGTCCTTTCCTGGGACCTATTTGTGCATATTTTTGGTTGATTTTTTTTTCCTACCAGGTTTTCTTTATGATTTCTGTAACATTTTACGTAATAGAGAACTAGACTTTTTGCCTATAAATAAGCTGTAAATAATTTTTCATTTATCTGAAATTTGACTATGGTGCTTTTAAAATTCCCCACGCAAAAGTTTTTGTTCTTTTTGTTATGCTGAAAATATTGTAAATTTTTTTATTTTATAGATTTTGTATAACTGCAAGATCTTACTTGAATCTGAGGTATTTTACTATTTTAATCTTTCATATTTATACCTCTATAACACATTTGGACTTATTACTAAATAATTTTACAATGCACTATTTTTATGGCTGATAATATTGAGGTTCTGCCAAAATTTAATAATCTTATTTTGCATGTAAACTTATTTTTTTAAAAAATATTTATTTTATTAGGTGTAGATGGACACAACACAATGCCTTTATTTTTATGTGGTGCTGAGGATCGAACCCGGTCCCACCCATGCTAGGCGAGCGCTCTACCGCTGAGCCACAAACTTATATATCTAAATGAAACATAACAATTGCCCTCTCATCTATCCCTATGAAGATTTCTAGAAACAGAATGTCTAGGTCACAGGGTATCAATTTTTTTAAAACAGTGCATGTTGTCAAAGTGTTAAGAAAATATATTTTAAACCCATTTTATAGTGATCATTTGCTGTATTTATATTAAAATACTTTTTAAAAAGTTCCCTTCACGGGGCTGGGGATGTGGCTCAAGCGGTAGCGCGCTCGCCTGGCATGCATGCGGCCTGGGTTCGATCCTCAGCACCACATACAAAGATGTTGTGTCCACCGAAAATTAAAAAATAAATATTAAAAAAAAAATTCTCTTTAAAAAAAAAAAATTTCCCTTCACTTACCAACTATCTTCAGCCCTGCTAAGATTTACAAAAGAGAACCTACTGAAGAAGTAGGTTACTGTAACCATGTTTAGGTTTCTTCCCAAGATCATGTGTTTATCTGATTTTGGGAAGAGGGACAAAGATGACTTTTAAAGTCTGTGTACTGCTCAATTAGCAGATTATTGGTGTAATTTTAAAATAAATAGATGCATACATCAAATTTCATCTCTGGATCCAGTTGACATGTCAAGTGACTTAAAGAGGGATAGCTTGCTTTTAATTCTTTACTTTGTAGGACCTCCCTTCTACACAAGTTTTTTTTTTTACTCTATGTACTTTCTCATATTTACTTTTATTTCCTTTCTATAGTACACATTCCCAAATCCAAGGATGACGTAAAACCAAAAGACAAGTTTGTTGGCCAGCCTTTATTACTCATATTAATCTGGTGATTTACATCTCCCAGCAGGAAAGTAGGAAAGAATTCCCAGAAGGGTATATGATCCATTTGTCAAAGGAGTTTTGGTAGCTGTACAGGTTCAGCTGCAAGTGCCTAAAATCCAAAACAACAATGGCTTAAGCAATACAGATGTTTATTTCTCTCTCAAGCAAAAATCCAAGGCAGTGTCCAAGGCTGGCTGGTGCTCCGTGGTGCATCAGGGGCTCAGTTTCCTTCTGTCTTGTTGGTATACTAGCCTGCAGTCACTCTGCGCTCTAAGACAGCTTCTTCAGCTCCACCTGTTAAGTTCACACATTGCATCTAGCACTTTCACTTAACATCCAACTGCGCAGAACATAATCACTCAACCATATCTACCTTCAAGACAGGCCAGAAATTCTTATCTTTATTCAGAGTAGACATTTGCCCAGCAAAACACTTGGGTATTTTATTACTACAATGAAGAGAAGAAGAAATATGGGGGACAATTAGCAGTCTCTGCCGTGGTGTCCTTCAAAGAGTCATAGCCACCTCTAACAAGTGCATAAGATCAGTGCTTATATTTTACACACAAATAAGTATAATATCCACTCCCAATGTCAATGTAATAGTCCTACATCTATTTTTTTCTTTACCTTAAATTATTTTTGGTTTAAAAAAGCTTGTAAGAAATAAAAAAGATAAATCATTAAAATATAAATCTTTAAAGAATTTTAATCCACACCATTTCAAATACAAAGAAATGGATATTGAATAACACTTGTTTATATTCCCCTGGATTACCAATTTAATAAGCATTCATTAAGTCAACAAATATTTGCAGGTCTACTGAAATTGAAATCAAAAATATATCAAAGGAAAGACAATAAAATAAGCAATTAGAATAAAGCATAACTAGTTCTAAAATAAATGCTATAAATAAATTGCAAAGATAACTAATATTCTGGGATGAAACAGGGTAAAGGGTACTAAAAGAGGAAGCATATGTGGCCACATACTGAGGGGGGGAAAAAAAACGCTCATTTAAAACCTAAAAATGTTCAATATAGCTATGAAGTGGTGGGAGGTAAGGCTAGGGAGAAAGGCAGGTGTCAGATCATGAAAAGCCTGAAAAACCACGCTGATTTTTAATCATGGAGGAAAATCCATGAAAATCAGCGTGATGTCACCCCAGAGTTAAAGCAAAGCACTGACATAAACAGATCCATATTTTTGAGAATTTATCCTGGCTGCATAAAGGAAACAGCAAGGAATCAATTTAAAAACTACAGCACCAGTCCCAGGTAAAAGACGGCAGCAGACCCCTTGGGATAACGAGAAGGCAGCATGAATGCTAAAGAAAGGAAAAAAGGAAAAGCTGAGGACGACTCTTGGGATGCAGGCGTGGACACTGAGTGGACAGTGACAAGTCACAAGGAGGGAGTCAGGTTGAGGAACAGACAGAAGAGGTGAGTTTCATTTAAGCCACTGACCTGGACCTGCGTGTGGGATAGACCGTCCGCGTGAAATAATTCAGTGTTTGGAGGCCAAAAGACAAGAATCACTAAAACCAAAGAGAAATGCCGAGACACTGCGGGCTCGACTGAGGCTGAAAACAGCGCATCAATGACAGTGAAACCTATCTACAGAAGTGTGCAATTTCTTTTATCATCACTCAACAAATTAGTGAAAACCCTAAACTCCCCCAGGGTTAAGTTTGTGCCCTGTAGGGACTAAAATCCGGTAGTGAACGTTACCGTCAAAGCCTACTCCTTCCTTCCCTACTGCATGGAATCCAGTGTGGAGCGGTGGTACGCCCACGGGAAACACAGCATGGAATGAATGCTGGCAGAACGGGGACGTGGAGGAGGCCACTTTGAAGGAGATGTCTGAGCAGACTAAAGGAAGTGAGGAGTGCTGAAGGGACACCCAGAAGCGCTCCCAGTAGGAGAGGTACAAGTGCAAGGCCTCTGAGGCCAGAGCACAATGGGAGGCTCAAAGGGCAGGAGGGCCAATGGGAGAGGGAGGAAAGGAGCAGGGCAGCAGAGGATGCTCTGGGTGACAGCTGGTGTCAAATGTCACAGGAGGCCCTGGAGCTTCTGACTAGATGAAGGGGGAGCAATGAGACCTGCCAGGAAAGAAGCTCAAGTTGCCCACGTGAAACAGGGTTTGAGAAAAGCACTAGTGGTCAGAGTCTTCAGTGACCCATGACAGGTGACTCTGAGATGAGCAGAGGAGAGCAACAAGGGCAGACAGAGCCAAAGAGAAAGAGTCTGGAAGAAGCAAACTGAGAGGATCCGTGACAGGTAAGACAAAACCCTGGGAATATCTTAAGAGGTTCACATTCGGTTATAGCAAAGTCTACTAAAATCACGGCAAAATTAGGTTAACTCAATTGGACTTCTGAGGCCTGAGTACATCAAGTTAAAGTAACATATTTAAATATGCTAAAGTAATCCATTTTAATTGTAAATTATCATAACATTGTAAACTTTTGATGTTAAAACAGCACATAGACTTTTGGCAGGAGTTATAGGGTCTTCTTTTAATAGTCAGTGTCCTCCTCAGGGGTGGGCAGGTATCATGACCACATACAGAAGCCAATAGTATTACAGTTCTAGTCACCTGAAACTTCTTCATATGAAAGTGATATTTTACAATTTTATATGAGCTCATCCTAATTCAGAAACTCAATACTCTAATACACAATTACATTGTTCTAAACAAGGTGTGAGTCCTAGCACATACCCTACCTTGAATTTGTATAGCCCACCCTGCATATCCATCAACCCCACCACACCTCTCACCCATCCCCGATCCCTGGCACTTTCTTGTAGTCTCAGTAAGGATTCACAGTTCCTGCAGTTATAAATCCTCACCCCAGGGGAGAAAGAAGACCCACCACAGTTCCAGCCTGTAGTCCCAACTCCATAGGACCAAGAGAAAACTCTGGCTTCCCCAGTAGCTCTTCAAAGAGGTCACGATACACAACTAAAAAGTGTGGAAAATTAGAAACCCCAGTGGAAAATGTAAACCATTAGAAAGGGGTTGCAGAAAGAAGCCAACAGACAAATTGCTTGCCCTGAGCAGCCCCTACCATGGGCTGTTTTGAAGAACAGGGTTCCATGTGGCCTCTGGTGAAAATTCCTGTAAAAAGCAAGCAACCAACTATGTTTTCTCAGTAATGCACAGCCTTACGCAGTTGACTGTCAAAGTCCATGGTAGCTGTGTGCTGTAAAGTTGTTGAGAACACTCGATCAGTGAATGCTGAATCACTGTTCCTAAGGGAAACAGAGGCTGAGGTTCCTACTAGCATCTGGCTGCATTTTTGTCAACAGATCATGACTTTTTTTGTTTTACTGCTTAAGGACACCATATATAATATATAATGTTGATTTGCTAACATTGAACTTGGGTGTGAACGAAGCTTCTCCAGCTCAGGTATTTTCTCAGTGAGGTACATGACAGGGTTCTTTAGGAACATGGAGAAGTACTACAGTTGGGTAAACAGTAAGAGCAAACAAAGAGCATGAAAATATGATGTATGTGGCACCAACTGAACTGCAAAGGGACACTTGTTTGGACAATGAAAGCTGAAGCAAGAATGCAGAGGACTGACTTTTATGCAAACTCTGTCCCACCTGCACAGGACAGCAAAGGCACCATGCAGACTGACTCAGGTGTGACAAACACATTTATCAAATAGGTGAATTCACAAAAACACAATGTGGAATAATGAATTGACTGCATTTGTCTTCTACTGGCTCCCCTATTTTCCCTGTTCTACTATTCCTTTCTGAAAAATGCACATTAATGCCCACTTTCAATAAAGCCCATAAGCTTTACCTAACATTGTTTTCTAGGTAATGCAGGCTAATATACAAAATAAATCTTATTTAAATATGTTTGCTGTTTAAGGAAAAAAATGATTGTTTCCTAATTTGCAAATGTATATTTGCTTTTTTTTCTATTACATATTTTCTCAGAAACACTGACAGTGTATATACTCCCCTACTTAGTGACAAAAGCATTTTTTCAAAAATTCAAACTACAACCAAAAGAATATGTAGTGGCCATTTCGATAAATATGTAATACCATTTTAAAAGATGATACAAAAGCAAATTTTTTAGTTGGTTAAAAATTAACTAAAGCATTTTAAGAAAGCCTCAAACACTTATTATTCATATTTTCAAGTAACTCAATTTGATATAGGAAATAATAAATCTTTAAAATAACTGAAAATATTTATGTCTATTCAGGTTCAAAAGTTGAAATAATTTGATAATTTAAAAGTTGAAAAAGGTATGGAATGAAAATAAAATTTGTATTCAAAATTACAATAATTTAAACAGGAATATATTTAGTATAATTATGAGAGAGAATATCAACCAGGTATAATGGTTTTAAGGACTTTACTAGGGTGACAGCATTGAAAGGCCTGGAAAAAGACACAAGAAATTTATTTTTATTTGTTAGTGCGTTACAGTTATACATATTATTGGGGCTCATTCTGACATACTATAGAAGCATGCAATTTAATTTACTCCAGTTTAGACCTCAGGACTTTCCCTTTCCCTTCCCTCCTCCCTCTTCCTGTCCCCTTTCCTGAATTCTACCAGTCTTCCTTCTAGTTGTTTGTAGTTTTTTTTTTAAATTAGTGCATTATAGATATACACAAAGGTGGAATTCACTGCGGTGTATTTATACGTGTACACAGGACAGTTTGATCAGTTTAATTCCACGGCTTCTCCCTTTTCCTGAAGACCACCGGTAAAAAGACACAAGAATTTTGCATAAAATATGATGATATTTCAAACCTCTAGAAGGTGGAATTGGTATTAACTGGTTAACACCAATATTCTGAATAGCAGAATATTGAGATCTTTTATACTGAATTATTTATTACAAATAAACTAGAAAAGATAATTACCAAAGAATATCAGATAAATAATACAGTTAACATAAAAAAATCACAAATATAAATGGCAAAACAGGAGTAGAAAATACTAGCTGACACCACTAGTAGCCAAAGAAAAATAAATTAAAACAAAACATTTGTGCTAGGCATCATGCACACGACTAACACTCCATCAACTCAGAACACTAAGAAAAGAGGACTGCAAGTTCGAGGCTAGCCTCAGCAACTTAGCAAGCTCCTCAGAAACTTAGTGAAACCCTGTTTCAAACTTAAAAAAAAAAAACATCCTGGGGTAGTAAGTAGTAAAGCATCCTGGGGTTCAATCCCCGCTCCCCTCCCCTCTACTCCCCAGCCAAAAAAGAAGACATTGGTTACATAAAACTGACAACAGTAAGAATCCTATTATCTGGCATTCAACTGATGAAACTGATGAAAATGATAACTCTCATAGCCTTTGGGTTCAGAGGATAAACTTGCATAAGCTAGGTATATCTTATCCAAAAAAAAAAAAAAAAATAACAGAAGCATTTCAGATTTCAGGGTTATTTGGATTTTGTAATTTTGTAGACACTATGGAATGAGCATTCCTAACCTGAAAATCCAAAATCCAAAATGCTCCAACAAAATCTAAAATTTTGTGTCATGCTGGCACTCAGTTTCAGATTTTGGAGCATTCTGGATTTTGGATTTTCTCATTAGAGCTGTTCAACATGTACAGAAGGCCATCTGGTCATATGTACTGCAAGTCTGTAAAAAGCTACATACTCTCTTGACTAGCTGTTCAGCTTTCCAGAATGAACTCTAATGAAATTCTCTCAATTCACACAAAGATGAATGAAATAACATACCTGAAAGCAATTTATAATAAGGAAAAACTGAGAAACAATCTGAAGTTCCAAAAGCCAGGGTCTATTTAAATTACGGTACAATTTATAATATTTTAAGTCTATGTTAAATGTTCACAGTATTATATTTTATTTAAAGATGTATGTGTATGTGTAATACATCACTGTTTGCAAGGCAATGCTCTAAGTATTTTAAAAATATTAACTTATTTAATTCTTTATTTTTTTTTTAGTTGTATATGGACTCAATGCCTTTATTTGTTTTTATGTGGAGCTAGGAGGAACCCAGTGCCTCACAATTGCGAGGCAAATGCTCTACCACTGAGCTACAACTCTAGCCTCTCATTTAATTCTTATTAATAGTTCAAAATGATTATGGATTATTATCCTCTCCATTTTGGTTCAAAAAAACAATATTATAATAATTTTGGCTTAAAAAAGTTGGAAAGTACACATGTAGCATACATATACTCACATGCATTAATTTTAAAAACTCAAAGGGTCTTTACCAAAATTAAGGTAGTAATCTTGAAATTAACATGAGTTTTCATTTTATTTGAATTAAGTAACAAAAATGTGAATGACTAAGATGATATTAAAAATAAATCAGAATATGTGAAAAAAAATCAACTCAATTGTACTATTTGCACACAGAAATATTCCTCAGTTTAGAACAGAAACACGTAAAGGATAATTCAATCGCTTCTTATGAAGGCCGTGGTCATTTGGTGAAACCTCTAGCCAACAATCATAAAGAAACTATTACTTTTTGACCACACATATGTGATCCTAATTTTCGCATGATCCCAATACATACCAACTTTGTAGCTTTATCAGGTCCTAAAGAGCAAAAGCAACCTACATCTTAATCACACTGTTGCAACAAATGTCTAAAAAAATTACTTACTGGAGATTTGACTTCTTAAATTGCTTAACCCCTAAATCTTGGTTTTTGTCCTCAAGAGCAAGGAAAATAACACGTTTCTCAAAATGCTTTAGCACATAATACTAACTCAATGACTAATTTCTTAACTCTTGATTTCTGTAGGTACATGACCAATACTTACCTACAGGATAACTCTCCATCCATAGCATCGTGCTCATCTGTACTGGTATATGTTAATCTTCCTCCTACAACTGTCCCAACTAAATAAACGAGCCATGCAAGACGTCCTGATAGAAAACAAACAAGAAAAACATTTAGGAGCTATTGATAGAAATAAGGTTATTTTTCCAAAAATTACAAAATTAGCAAACTACCTCTTTTTCCATACAAGTTATCAGCTATTATAAATTCACTCTTGTTTTGGTGGTACAGGGGATTGAACCAGGGCTGACACACATGCTAGACAAGCACTCTATGTCCCCGGCCCATGAACTCACTTCTTTACAGAAAAGTAGAAAGCTGGGTTTTATCAAGGAAGTGTAACTGTGAGCATGGTACAGATTTTAGAACCAGATAAAATGACTTCTGAATCTCAACTCTAACAATTTGCTATGATTTTGTACAAGTAACCATGAAGACTTATGAAAAAAGTAAATTTGATAACAAAACAGTAAATGCAATGTTTAGGACCAAAGCTTTTATTCAGTCAGGAAATACTATCATAACTCAATGACCAGCATCTTTTCTGAATGGTCAACGTCACAATCGCACCAGTCCCATCATTTTGAAGCTACTTGTACTTGGAACATAATAGTGGTAATAAATTCACTCCCTTTGTATTTTTATGTATGATTTTTAAAATTCCAAGGTTTTCAGTGTACCATTCACACTGTTTTACCACTGAGCCAATCTTAAGGCCAACAACAGCGGAGGATTAAGTAGTGATGCAAATGGCAACACCTTCAGTTTTTGCAAGTCTTACTTTAGAGCAGCCAAAAGGGACAAGCATCTACATCCTCTCTATCACAAAAAACTGAACAAATGAAGATCAACTAACTGTGCAGTCTGTATATCAGCACCGTGCAATAGACTGAGGAGAAAAGCACTGAGGAGATAAAGTAATCATCAGAAAACAGACTCTAGTTCCATTATATGTGTAACAATCAAAAAGCTACCAAAATGAAAGCCCACAAGTATTCGAAAGTTATCTTATGTATTGCAGAAGTGTTCTGTGACAACATAAAAGTTTACAACAATGTCTGCTATCCCCTAGTGACATGTCCTCTAGAGCACTGCGTTCTCGGCCAAGCCTCCTGTGTCCTGGGCCCTAAATACGCCGTGGGTATTTTTCAGGTTCCTCACTTCTACCTTGAGAATATTCTCCCTCTCTCCACTGCAAAAGCACTAAGCTTTACATGTCTATCATCAAACACAGACACTACTGATGCAATTATCAACTCTTCTTCAGATTATTACTCCTTTTGAAGGTATTGGTTCCTGGCTCACTGTCACTCTTTCCAACAACACTTCTATCATAATCGCTACTGATTTCAATCTCTCCAAGGATGAATTTTTTTACTTCAACAACCCTTTGGTCTACTAAACATCTCCAGTCCATAAATCTATCACCTTTTTAAAAAAAAATATATATTTTTTAATATCTTTATTTTGTTTACTTATTTGTATGTGGTGCTGAGGATTGAACCCAGGGCCTCGCACATGCTAGGCAAATGCTTTACGCTGAGCCACAACCCCAGCCCCTCTATCACCTTTTTAAAAATGAACTTTACTGAAATATCATTCACATACCATACAATGAACATATCTAAAGCATAAAATCCAATGCTCTACAGTGGATTCGTACCCCACTGCCACAATACAATATGGAATATTTTCATCTCTCAAACTAAATCCCATAGTCATTGAAGTCACTATGCTTTCTGCCCAGACTTCACCCTAAGCAACCACTAAGCTACTTTACATTTCTTTATCCTTTTCCCATTCCACACATTTCATGCGTGGGATCACTTAGCTTATTTTCAAGATTCATCGGATTCCAACATGCATCAATACTTCATTATTTTTTATAACTGAATAACATCACACTGTTTGAACATTTAATATTGTCATAAAAGTTCTTTATATATATTCTAGATATAAGCCCTTTCCGAGTTACGACATATAAATATTTTCTACCATTTTGGGGTTAGTTATGTTTTCACTTTCTTGATGATGTTCACTGAACCACAAAATTTTTAAATTTTGATGTAGTCCAATTTATTTGTTTTTTTGTTGCCCATTTTGGTGTCCTAAGAAACAAAATCATGATTCTCCCTAAACACAAATCATGACTTACTCCTCTGCCTTCTTCTAAGGGTTATATAGTCTTAACTCTTACATTTAAATCTAAGCATTCCAGTCCTGACACCAAAATGGTGAATAAAGAAGAATTCAGGTGACTCCAGCCCCAGTTGTCGTCTGATTACAGTATCTGAGACATCCCAAAGAAGAACAATGCATCTGAGATTTATTCATGTCCAGAAATTCAAAGATAATAAAACAAATTGTTGTTTGACAAGTCACCAAGTAGTGACAAAAGATCACCAGAACACAACCCTCCAGGTAACCATTTACTCCTTCCTTGCTAGATTTTGTAATTTTGTTCTTAGTACTAATGGCTTTCTAACCTGATTTGTATTCTATATATTTATCTTGCATCATTACCTGTCTATTCCAATGGAATGGAAAATATACGTGATCTTGTATTTTTATATATTGAGTTTTCTATTGCATCTCCAGAGCCTAGAACAGTGCCTGGGCCCATAGCTATCTACAGACAAGGGTGATGAGTTAAGAAATCATTACCCAGAAAATACAACATGAGAGAAAAGTTAATATCAGTTCTGAAAAATATTAAAATATACTCATTATTAAAAATGACTGTTAATGGTGATTATATTTCTATTGCTTAATCTCAAAGCATAGTCAATCAAAGATGTGATACAATTGATCCTCATTGGATGTAGATTCCATTATTTGAGAATTTATTTGGTAAAACTTATTTGCAACCCCAAAACCAATACAGAACTGTGACATGTGACAAGCAGTGAAGATTCTGAGTTCAATATGAAACACTGAACAGGTGAACACAGTGACACTCTGCCTTCTCACTTCAGCTTCACACTACAGACAAGTCTTCTTCTCGGGGCCTATTTATCATAACTCTCACATTTTTAGTTTTTTGCTGGTGACTTCACTGTTTGCGATGGACAAGTGTCACACTTCAGTGCTATGTAGTGTTCCTAACTGAACAAAGCCTGCTATGTGTTTTAAGTATAGCATGTACGTGTCCCATAAGCTTTGCTCAGGCTTGAGTCACCACCGTGCTCTTGGCTGTGAGTTTAATATTAAAGCACCAACAATTTGTTTTTTAAAAGGTGTCTTTAATAGAAACACACATAAGACAAGGGTATGTGTTCCAAATGTCATGATCAGAGTCCCACAGGAGCAGTGGTTCAGTATTGGCTAATTCAGTGTTCACAGTGACTCTACAGACTATGACTACCAAATAACAAGAATCAGCTGTACTTTTCAGAATGCTGGAGATCACTGTCACTAGAGTATACTACAACTGTGTGAGGAACATGTTACAAGCTTTCTATAATGGAGTGAGCCTGAAATATGGCAAGCATAATTTTTGGTGAATGTAATGTTTTATTTACCCTAAGGGTGTCACTATTTTTAAAATACTCTGCTATAAATAATTTCTTGAAGTGAAAAATATAATGTAAATATAAATAATTATCTCACTTTTATATGTATCCACTGAGATTTTTAAATGTCAGTTGTCCTAAAGCAAGTTTTATTACTGCTAAAAATAACAACATTTACATAGTAGTTACTGTATACTAAGCAGTGGAGTTATGCAATATTTAAGAATTTTTAAGTTCTTTCCTCTTTTTCAAAAGTCTGTTATAACAAAAGCCAGTTATAATTAGCTATCTATGCTTTCTTAATGCTGTCTGCAAACAACCCTTTAAAATGGAAAAAAAAAAAAAAATCCAAGCAGAAGACATTCAGAAAAAGCTGACTTAGTACCTATTGTACGTCATGTTATATGGTAGATATAATTCAATATGAATATGTATGAGGGAGAGTGAAATGGGAGCAGAAACTTCATGCCTAAGAAATTGAACCTGACTTCTGCAATGGCAGACCGACCAATGAATTTCTCAAAATTTAAATGTTTGTTGCTTAATTCATTTTATTATGACCTTGAAATTAAGCCGTAAATATCAAAGAATGTCAATGCATGTGATGAGTTTAAAAGAACTTTTTTCTAAATTTATGGTAAGTTTTGAATGAAAATTTATTTATTTGGAGAAATAAGAGTGTATATTACATTTTCTTTGTTTGGGAAGTAATGGTTTATGGAACTGAAAAGTAGATATTAAGACTTAGAAACTTATGCTGAGCTAAAATTAGTATTAGAAATGAACAATAATATATAGAAGCATTAGTACTAAGCTATCAAATATAATCTTGGTATTTAGCCGGATAATATGGTATTTTTTACACACATTAAACCATTCCCTAAACCTCAACAATTTTAGACTAAAAGTGTTCAGAAATTTTAAAAAAAATTAATTAGTTATTTTGAGAAATAAGCCAGACACAGAAAGAAAACTACTGCAAGGTCTCATTTATACTAGGAATCTAAATAAATGTGGTAGGGGGTGGGGACACGGACACACACACACACAGACTGGTGGTTACCAGAGGCAGGGAGGAGAGAGATTAGGTCAAAAGGTACAGACTTGCCAGTTACATGGGATGAGAGCATCTAGAGATCTAACACGCAGCAAGGAGACCACAGTTAATAATACTGTACACTGAAAATTCCTGAGGGAAGATTTTAGGTGCTCTTATCCACCCCGCCCCCAGACACGTTATGCTTTGGATATGAGGTGCCCCTCCAACCATGGACTAAACCTCTGAAATTTGGGCCCAAAATAAACTTCACCTTCTAAGTTGTTCTTGTTATGTGTTTTGAGTCAACAGCAATGGAAAGCTGACTTAACACAAAAACTGGCACCTGACCATGTGGTTTTCAAGCATTTGGAACTGGCCCATTGGAGGAATTTGGGAAAGTTTAAAGAAGCAGGCTGGAGAAGAATGTTGTAAACACTCTGATGGGCAATTCTGGTAGGAGTTCAGGAGACCAGAATGCTTACAGGAATGTGAACAGTAAAGACTGTGCTCAGGAGGTTTCAGAGGGGAATTGAACTTGTGGCCACACATTACCACCTGGCAAAGAATCTGTCTGCATTTTGCCTATGTCCTGAGACTTTTGTGTGAGACTTCATTTAAAGGTGATATACTAATTAATCTGTCAGGAAATTTCAAGGCAGTAAAGCATTCAGGTGGTGGTATGAGTATTGCTGATGGCTTTTAACCAGGTTTACTGTGAAAAGCCAAGAGGAATGATTTGAAAACTTGTAGTCTGGCCAGAGAAGATGCCCATGTGAACTGGGGCTAAGGAAATTACAGCTATTGAAGAGCTTATTGGAGAAGCTAAGTACTCTGCATAGACATGATAGGACGTATGCCTGAAGGGCACCTCAGGAATCAACAAGACCACACCTATCAAAAACTCAAGAGTGTGAAACAGAAAACTTCCTCCTAGCAGGGAATCCTGCTAGGAAGTTGTTTCCACAGTTTTTGTTTCATAGTGCTCAGCTGCCCAGGCATTTGGGATGCTGCTGCCATGGGACAAGGGGACCTGGCTACTATTCAAGGTGGCAGTGGACCTTGACATCACCCACATGGTGTTGGTTCTGCAGGAACACAGAATGTTAGGGTTAAAGGGTCATGGAGACTTTCACCAAGATTTCAAAAGACTACAAGCCAGGCAACGCATGGTAGGGTCAGAATCACTGGAGGTGGCCTGAAAGATTAATGTGTAAAGCTGTGAGAGTGAAGCAGAAGCTTGAATGCAGCTCCCTGGGATTAAGAGATTCCAGTAACACAAGGGAAGCTTCTGGCTGCAGTTAGAACCAACCTAAGAGAGAGGTCATGTGAACTGCAACCAGCAAGGATGTAGGAACGGGCTTCACAAGTCCTTGAAGATCACATCTTACCGCCATGCACCCCAGATGCTGGACATGGAGCTACAGACTTTGCCCCACTGAGTTTTGGTCATCTTTGGGTCTCATTCCCTTTAAGCCCCTCTTCCTCTATCTTAGAATGAAAATGTTTACTGTGCCATTGTATTTGGGATATATGTCATGAGCTTTAGATTTTTTTAAAAATATTTTTCAGTTGTCAATGGACTTTTATTTATTTATATGCGATGTTGACAATCGAACCCAGTGCCTCATGCATGCTAAGTAAGAGCTCACCACCAAGCCACAACTCTAGCTCCAAGCTTTTGATCTTTACAAGAGCTAAAAGACAAGAATTTGCCTTGAGTCTCAGATGAGACTTTGAACTTGGACATCTAGGCAATACTGGAACAGTTAAATTATAGGAACTCTTGGAGATGGACTGAATGCATTTTGCATTGTGAGATGGACACGAGTTTTGGGGGCCAGGGAATGAATGTTACAGTTTGGATATGAAATATCTCGCTAAAAAGCTCATTCTGGCAATGGAGCAATGGAGTTGGCCAACCATGAACTGAACTTCTGAAACCATAAGCACAAAATAAAACTTTCCCTCCTCTAAGTTGTTTTTGTTGAGTGTTTTGGCCATAGTAACAGAAAGCTGGCTAACAATAATGGATAATATATTTTGCTTAACTGTGGTATTCATTGCACTATGCATATCAAAATGTCATGCTATATACCCTAAATATGTATTTTTTTAAAGGGATCTATTTTGGTAAAAGAACTGGATTCACAACATTTAAAGAACCACATAAACCCACAAATCTAAGTTACACTTAGGGAGAAAAAACCTGATACACGAGTTCCCATCTATAATTTTTTAAAATTCTCCTTGTATATAAGAATAATTTCTATTCTAATTTTCCATTTTTCTAGTATCCTGAAATGTTCAAAGCACTTGTTTTAGCAGCTGTTCAAGCACAGAACATTTTTTCCTTAACAAAATAATTATTGCTGTAATAATCTGTAATTATGGTTTATAACTGCAATAATCCCAAAGAAATCAGTCATTATCATAGATCACAAGTAATCGTTAACTACTGTTAATGACCTATTTCTTAGGGATTATTGTTTTCGTAAACCATGACCATATCACCACAAATACAAAAAAGCAAGACAATATAATACAAATGAGATCATAATAATAAACTTATTTTGTAACATTAAAAGCCATTAAGCATCTAAATTAAAGCACACATAACGAGAGCATATAATTTTCTTTGTTCAACACTAACTGAAGTGTTTACTCTGTACAAAAGAAACTGAATACTACTACACACAATGTACAAACTAGAGCCATGTTAGGCAATTTTTTCTTGATAACAAAAAACAAGTATTTTTTAGCAAACAGCAGAAATCTTTAAAAGGCAGAGAGATTTCTTCTCACTGACCTTTTGACTGAAAGGAAGGAAACAAATACTTATTAAAATTTTTCTATGGATCATGTATATTTGAAGTGTTATTTTATGAAAACTAAATAATGTGTCCAACCATAAAAACTTCTTCTGGTCTGACAATTTATCCAGTACAGACCTATTAAATATTGTTAAATTATTACACTTCAGTTAAGGCCACTCATGTATCTTTGAATGTATCTATACTTTCATTCAACATCCTTTTGAAGGAAAACAGGTCTTAGATTTTACAACTGAGCTATTTTACATTTTATTGTAATATTTAGTGTATATAAATGCATATCTGTAATGTATATGAAATAAGACAAAATAAATAAAATACCCCCAGAACCAATAGCATTACCAATACTATCACACTGTCTCCACACCATTCCCTGAGCTTTCCCCTTTACCTACCACCCTGGAGGCAACCAGGATCCTATACTTGGTGCTTGCTATTTTTTGAAATTTTAGTTTTATCACTTATGCATACACTTGTTTGGGACTTTATTAAAAGTTTCATTCTGTAAGTAACTTCTTGAGAATTGCTTTTCTTCACTAAATACTTGACATTTATCCTTATTGAATACACCTATAGTTCATTCATTTTTATTGCTATATAATATTCCATTGTATAAATAAATTATAATCTGTTTATCCATCTTCAGGTTGATAAGAATTTGAGCTGTTTCCACTTTTTGTCATTATAAGCAATAATGGCGTGAACATTATTTCATATACTGTATTATCTTATGCAGAGAGGACACATATAAAAGTAGAAGTACCAAGTCAGTAGGTATTCAAATATTTCACTTTTAAGAGAACATCAAATAGATTTCTATTCCATTTACAATGGATTGCTTTTATACTCCTACCAAAAGTGCATAAAAATTCCCTTTGAACCACATTCTAAGAATTCTTGTTTTCCCAGTGTGATGGGTAAAAAACCATAATCCATGTAGCTGATTAGTAAGGAAGCCGAGCACTCTCTCATATCTATGCACCATTTGTGTTTCTTTCTTTTTTTTTTTTTTTGCAAAATGCCCATTAGGGTCTATTGATACTTTCATAAAGAATTGGTGGGTAGGTGTGTGTGGGTGTGTGTGTGTGTGTTGTAAACACCTTTTCTCAGTTCTGATCTTTTAAAAATTTTACCTGAGTCAATTTTAATAGTTTATATCTATTAATTTATCCATTTCGGATTTCTTAATTTACTGACATCAGAAAACACTAAGAATGACTTTTATCTTTTAAATCTTTGCTGTGTCTACAATCACCTTTTGTTCCTAATATTATTTATTCATAGATTTTCTTTTCTTTTAGGTTTAGGGTTCTGTGTGTGTGTGTGTGTGTGTGTGTGTGTGCGTGTGTTTGGTACCAGGGACTAAACCACTGGGCCACATCCCCAGCTCTTTTTACTTTTTATTTTGAGACAGTGAGGCCTAAGCAACTTAGCAACACCCTAAGTGGCCAAGGCTCACTTTGAACTCAAGATCCTCCTGCCTCAGCCTCCCAAGATGCTGGGTTATAGATATACACTACCAAACCTGGCAATCTTATTGGTCTTTTTTTAAAACATCCTTTCTTCTTCTTTTTTTATAAACTGTCAGTGGACCTTTATTTATTTATTTAGTATATATTTTTTGTTGTAGATGGACACCACACCTATTTGTTTATTTTTATTTATTTATTTTTATGTTTATTTTTATGAACCCAGTGCCTCACACATGCTAGGCAAGCGCTCTACCATTGAGCCAAAACCTCAGCTCTCTTATTAAGTCTTTAGAAAGATCTAGCTTCTAATATTTTTATTCTGAGTCTATGTTTTTTAGTTGATTTCTGCTCTTTGTTTCTTCCTTCCTTTCTCCTTCCACAGAATTTAATTTGTTCCTTTCATTTCGACTTCTCCAGGTGGATGCTTAGGTCACATCATTTTAGCCTTTTCTTCTTTTCTAATATAAGCTTTTGTTCAGTGTATTTCCTTTAAATTAAATTTCCTACTGCATTCCAAAAAATATTATAATTACATTATTGTGTAGCTCTATTTTTATTTTTTAAATTGTAATTTTTAAATTAGAAAACAAATATACAATTTGGAATGGATTTGAGGCAAACTGTACTACAAGCAGGTTTTTTTTAAGTGGCTAAACAAAGTTTAAAAAGCAAGTAATAATAAAAGAAAATGTTTCTAGTACAGGATCAGCAGCACACACAAAGTGTACAAGTACCTGAATATAACACTCATTGTGCAATAGTGCTACTTGTAAGCACACATTATTGACTGTCTACAGACCATGGAGGATCACAACTCCACATTTCAACAATATGCTGACAGTTCCTAAAGAAAACTCCCTTCAAAAAGGCAATAACCTAGGTATTCCCTCTTTTGACAAACTCAATCTAAGTTTAGATGTGCCAAAGGGCTTGGATATACAGAGTAAGACGCATGAAACACATCATTTGACCAATTTTCTAAAGTAAGGTTTGAAGACAGTGACAATTAGGGTAGAAAATACAGAGAAATAAAAATTCTAATTACATGCGTATTTTGTCACAGTAGGTGGAAACTTTTCACAGGTATGTTAAGAAGAAAAAGCAAACAATTTTGTACAAGAAAATTTGCAGATTCTGTAAAATTTCTTCATCTGCTGTCATCATATGCACAAACCTGTCATAGTTTACTTGAACAACAATGCCAATATCTGCTTCCCTGGTCACTCCCTCAGCCTCTTGTTAACTGCTGCCCAGGGTCAGCACACAGTGACGCTCTGTTACACTAAGAGAGCCACTGCCATCTGTCTCAAAAACATCAAATGCTTCTCTAATTTTTTTTCACTTACTCTTCCATCTTTTTTTCACCACTGTCAAAAATTCAGAGGAGTGAGCTGTGTTGTGTTACATCGATATCCAGATCATGAATCATGTCCTGGGACTCTGCCTCTGAGGGATTCAGCCCCAGAGCTCTCCTGACAGCCTCCAGCCCCCTGCTGGGGCAGTTCTGTCAGCACACTCACCCAGCAGCGGGAAGCTCCTTCAGTTCTGCACTCTGCTTTTTGGTCAGCTGCTCAGCCACCACAAGCCTCAAGCTTCTCAGACGCACCCACACACTCCATTTACTCACTTCACTGCACTAATGTGAAGCTCTAGTTTTAAACTGCCTTAAGGATGGCTTCTCACATCTCTAAATTACTTGGAAGTGTATTTTTAAAACTCTTAGTAAAGATCTGTTGGTAGCAAACATTCTGCAGGAGTTATTTTTGCCAGACTATTCTCTCTCTCTTTTTTTGGTACCAGTGATTGAACCCAGGGGCAATTAACCACCAAGGCACATCCCTGGCACTCAGTATTTTGAGACAGGGTCTAGCTAAGTTGCTGAGGCTGGCTCTGAACTTGTGATCCTCTTGCCTCGGCATCTGTTGGATTACAGGTGTGTACCACTAGGCCTGGCCTTTGCCCAATTCTTTAAGAATGATGCTTCGCCATCTTGGTTTCCATTGTTGCTGCTGAACAGAGAGCCACCATTTCACATGACTCTGTAAGTGACCTTTCTTCTCTGGCCACCTGTACTACCTTCTGCTGGGGAGTACCCAGTTGAACAGGGCGGTGCCGTTTCTAGTTTTGGACTGACGTATGCCAGGCTTGCTGTACTAGTGGATTCACATTCTCCATTAATTCAGAAAAACTCTGAGAGTCTCTTTGGTCATCACCTCTGCTCTGCCCTCACTGTTCTGTCCTTCTAGAATTCAACTGGATGTACTGAACATATGTCATACCATCTTTTAAATTTTCATTTTCCTTAATCCTCCGCATTCTTGAAAATTTATTTAGAACTGTTAGTTAACAAATTTCTTCCTTAGTGGGACTAATTCACTATTTAATAAACACTTCCATTAAATTTTAGAACACAAAGTTTTCAAAAAAATTTTTAAAGTTTTTTTCACATCGTCCTGGTCAATTTCACTTTTCACACTCCCTACTGTTTGTTCATGTGTGATTCTATTTTTCCTTTAAACATTTCATATATAATTATTTAATATCCTGGGATGCGCTTGTGGCTCAGGGATACAGCGCTCGCACAGCACGTGCAGGGCCCTGGGGTCAATCCTTAGCACCACATAAAAATAAATAAAGGTATTGTGTCCAACTACAACTAAAAAAGAAATATGAAAAAAAAAAATTTAAAAAAATCCTTATAAAATTCCAACATCTGAAGGGTCTTTGGGGGATCCTAATTTTTGTTAAAAATACTTATTTGGTTGATTTAATCTACAGATTTCCAAAGCCCTAAATTATGGCTGTTATTCTTCAGAGAAGACCTGAATTTACTTTTCTGGAATCCAGGAATCTACCAATTTGGGGCCACGTCATCCCCTTGCAGAGGCTCAACCTAACGCAGGAGTCTCAGATGTGGTACCCTGACCTCAGGCTCTGTCATCAATTTTATCACTGATATTGATAATCTACCTTTCAGAGCAACCCTGACCCTGCCTTTGCTACTGACTCTCTGATTGGCATCCAGCTTCTGACCAGGGAAAGTAGGGAATGGTCAGAGGAAAGAGAGGAGAACAGAGAAAAAACCTGAGACACCAAAGTCACTGCTGACTCTTTACTTTTAAAGAAGTATTCACTGTCCAGAACACAAACTAAAGATGAAAATGTGATTTTATAGGTCGCTGCCTAAACATGATCCAAATTATAATATAACATGATCCAAATTAATGTTTATACATAGAATATAAATCCAAAAAGGCTCTATATAATGCTGCACTATGCCATCAGGTAAAACAAAACAAAAACACTACAACACAAGCTTACAGGATCAGCACATATTACAAAAAGATACTCAACTGGAGACAGGTGGGGACTGAAATCCAGCCTGTCCTCCACTCACCCACGTACATCCTAGTGCTAACAGACCTGTCTGCAAGAAGTGCAATCATTTTTCTAATTTACACAAAAGCACCAATGTACTACTGGGTTTGTAAGAGGGTAAAATAAATCCTTAATGGTCAAAATGATTTGAGGACTGAACTTTAAGAGACAAAGGCACAGAAACAAGCAAAAAGCTTGAACTTCTACCCTGGAAGCCAAAGGAGAAGGTCTAGGACGAGTTCTACCTGAGAAGTCTAATAAGAACCCTGTACCTAAAGCTGATGCAAACAATGACCCCCTTAGTGAAAAGGTAAGCTTGGGGCGGAAAAAAACGTACTCTAGACAGAGAAAGCAACGCAGAAACCTGTCTGACCTGACTTCAATGCTTGGTGGACAGGAGGAAAAAAACATTCTAAGTCAGACCTGACAGGATTTGTAGCCTTAACATAGACCACCAGTGATATGAAAAAGCTTGTTCTAAGTTTAAATGCTAATTAAGTTGATAGCCTCCTCTTCTCCCCACTCAGTTAGTGAACTAACACTTCAATTAAAAGACAAAACATGCTTGCAATGGACTTTTTAAAAAGGAAGAACTATATACTATCTATTAAGAGACAGTTTAGATATGAAGACACAGACAGACTGATAGTAAATGGATAGATTTATGCAGTAAGAGGGCAGCAGTTGTAGTGATACCAGATAAGATAAACAGTAATACCAGATAAGGAAAAAATAGACAATTTTTTTTTTTTAAAGAGAGAGTGAGAGACAGTGAGAGAGAGAGAGAGAGAATTTTAATATTTATTTTTTAGTATTTGGCGGACACAACATCTTTGTTTGTATGTGGTGCTGAGGATCAAACCCGGGCCGCACGCATGCCAGGCGAGCGCGCTACCGCTTGAGCCACATCCCCAGCCCAAAAGTAGACAATCAAAACTAAAAACTTGATCTTTAAAAGCTAGTTAGGAAGGCAAACCACAGATCAGAAGAAAATATTGCAAAACATGTGAAAAAAGGATCCTCTATAGAATGTAAGGTATTCTTACAATCCCACAATAAAAGCATATGGAAAGGAACCAATTGGCTGATTTAAAAATGAACAAAAGAGGTGAGGTGAACAGACTTTTTCACAAAAGAGTTCATGCTGAACACATGAAAGCTACTCAACATCATTAATATTAGTGGAATGCAAATTATAAACACAATGAGATACCATTAGACACTCAGTAGAACAGTTATAGTTAAGAGGACAGAGAACATCAAAGGAAAATAAGGACGTAGAGTAACACTCTTAATATGGTTAATGGGAATGAAATTTTATATACATATTTCATAAAACAGTACAGCAGTATCACATGCTACTAAAAACACATGTCCCCTATGATACAACATCCACCTTATTTGCCGCTCCTGACCTGCATGGGCAGCTGAACTTAAGGTCGTTCATGTGAATTTGCAGGGACACCAGATAAAACACAGACACAATTTACCTTTACACAAGCTTCAGGATGGCTTCTCCACTCTCAGCCTCAGGCTCCCCAAAAGGTAGAGCAAGAGAAAGTCACAAGAGGCTGGCAAGAGGGAGCGAGCATTTTCGGAAGTAGTCTTTTATTGGGGGGAACTCTTGTTCTTTAGAATGTTCTATCCAAAAAAGGCCAGAAGGGGCATGGTTACAAAGGTCAGATGAGTGTAACTCAACCCCAGGGGCAACGCCTACATCTGAAGACATGCCTTTGCTATCTCAGCTGGGACAACACACAGGTGGTGATTGGTCAGAGCCTCTTGCTTCAGGACTGGAAGGCATGGGTCATTCAGAGTGGCTCCTCACACTTACCTAAGAGAAATAAAAATCTAAAGACACATAAAGACTTGTCCACAAATGTTAACAATATCACTATTTATATCAGCTAAAAACTGAAAATACAATTCAAGTGTCCATAACTGGTGAATACATAACTATGATAGTCATACTATAGATAACTGTGCAGTAATAAAAAAAGAACAAAATATCAATATAGTAACACATTTGAATCTCAAAAATATTATGCCACACAAGGTCAAACACAAAAGACTACTCATTGTATGATTCCATTTACATACAAATCTAAGAGAGACAAACCACAGTGACAGAAATCATACTAGCCGTGCCTAGACCTGGAGTTACAGGAAGCCATCAAGGACATGAGATAATTACTGAGAGTGAAGAAACTCTTCCATCCTGAATGAGGTGGTAGTTACATGGAGTTACACAGCTGGGTATAAATGCTAAATCCATCAAACTGCACACTTGAAAATGAATAATTTAAAGGAGAAAGATACTTGTAATTGTCATTAGACAAAGTTTAAAGAGCTCTTAGAAAATAAAGAGGGAAAAAACTAATAATCCAACTGGAAAATGAGCAAAAGAAATGAATACTTCATTTACAAAAATGGACGATCAATTGGTTCTTACATAAATTTTAACATTTAAACTGATATGAGAAACTCAAATGTTAAATTATGCTGAGAAAGCATTTTTCATAGATAGGACTGCCAAAATTCCAAAAGCTTGGTAATGCTGTCCTATGAAGGGTACATGGAAACAGTCTCACACATTGCTGAAAGATAAGTAGGATAGCCCTTATAGAAAACAACTTGGTGAAATTACAAATACATTAACCATTCCACCAAGAGCAATTTCACTTTGATAAATTTATATTATGAACTTGCACACACATAAAATATACAAAAGTTAATCTATACAGCAAAGTTTTTAATAAAAGACTATAAATAACTCAAATGACTATCATAGTAGAAAAAATAAATTATGACACATTAAAAAGTAAAATATTACAGACCTATAAAATATAAGAGCTCATTATACAGTAATTCGAAAACAGATATAAAACACATTGTCAAATGAAAAAAAGCAACAACAACAAAAAAGAACAGTGAGTATGGTATAGCATATTCTATATAAATAAGGGAAGATAAGACTTTATGTAATTATTTCTGTATATGCATATAGAAACTGGAAAGATAAAGCTAGTAAGAATGATCACTTGCAAGAGTGAAGATAATAGGAAAAAGAATGCATTTTAATTTTTTGACAATGTAAATAGAAAGAATTTGATGAATTAATTGAAATCAGTTCAATGTGAAAATGTTTAAGAGAATGAGTAGACATCTTAAAATGATATGCAAAGACAGGTCACAAAACTAAAAGACAGTATTTACAATTCTAAAACCAAAAGGATTTGTGTCAAAAACATAAAAAGGGACTGGAAGTGTGGCTCTGTGATAGAGCCCTTGTGTGGCACCCATGAGGCCCAGGGTTCTATCCCCTGCACTGTACACACACAAATCAATCTGTGTGTCTACCTATCGGGCTCTTAAAGTCAGTAATAGAAAGACAAATAACCCAAAAGTAAAGAGGAAATGAGCAAAAGATTCACATCTATTTCACTGAGGGTGACAAAACAGTAAGTAAACATGAGATAATGCTAAACTCTATCAGGAGAGAGCAAAGTAAAACATTCACCAGGTATATTCTCTCAACCAGACTGGCAAAAACTCAAGTCTATAATTTGAGCTGTTGGTAAGTGTCTAGGTCAGAGATCAGTCAACTACAGTCTGTGAGAGCCTCCAGTTTTAAAATAAGTTTTCTGGGATCACAGTCAAACATACACTTTCTAGCTGCTTCTAGCTGCAAAACCAGAAGTGAATAGCTGCAACAGAATCCTAAAACATTTCCTATTGGGCACCTTAAGAACAAGTTTGCCAATTCCTGATATAGATCGATGCTAACTGCTGCAGACTGTTGGTGGATGTAAACTAGGAAAAACACTTTGTAAAAGCATCTGACCCTGTATACTGAAGCTTAATATGTAACACATAAACGCAATAGTCTCTCTAACACTGAATGTATCAGAAAAAATAGAGAAAGCAACAAACACCCATTGACAAGAGAATCATAAATTGTCCTATATTTAAACATTAGTGCAAGGCAATAAAAATGAGAGCACTACGAACATCATTATAAGCTCTCAAAACGCATTACTACTACTAATAAAGTTATAGAAGAATAATAAGTACAGTGAAACTCCATTTGTATCAAGTTCAGAAACATACAAACCATGTATTCTTTTCAGAATATACAGTACAACTATGAAGAAAAGGCATCAACTGCTAAATACAAAATGCAAAATTGTATCTTCTGCTGGTAGGAAGGAAGCTGGAAAGATGAATAGGGGGTGCTGGAAAGATGAATAGGGGGTGCTGCAAAGACATTGGCTCTGACTTACCCTCTAAGACAAGTGATCATGTTTATTAATGCTATTCTCTAGGTCTACATACACAGATGAATGTCTTCTTCTATGAATTTGATGGTTAATAACTTTCAAAGCTCTACTAAAGAAATTAATAATGAAGACATCATGTTGCAAAGTATTGGTTCTCCCCCAGTTAATTTCCATAATTATATTCCAGTAAGAAAAAATATTTAGTACTCTCCTAAATATACTCCCTCAGCAGTACTATGCAACTTCAAAATGTGATACAAATAAAAGGCATCTTAAGAAAATATTATGCAAATGTAAAGGACAATCTAAAGATTATAAAGAGTTGAGATAGGCAATCACTGGACTTAAATTTGACCATGATCCCTTATCAAATTCACTTTCCAATGCAAGATAAAGGGAACAAATATAGAAAAAAATTTAAAATTGTAATTAAATAGTCTTCTATTAGAATTGTATGCATTCAGTTCCATTCTTAAAAAGCAGCTCACTTAAAAAATGTGAAAATGTATTTTATTTTTATTCCCTGCCATATTCCTGAAAGAATCTAAAGAAATAGAAATAAATGCTTCCTCCTTTAATAGGGGATTAAAGACAAAATCATGAGAAAAGTGAGAAATAAAAAAAAAAAAATTTAAAGTCATGGTGAAGGCTAATACATCAAGGTAAAACCATAAGGAAGTTTTACACAAGTTGTTTATACTGGCTGATATCTGCAATCGACTATAGAAAAGATGAAAACATATAGTTAAAAGTTTTGTACCATCTGCTCAAGGATGATTTTCAACTTCTTTTTTTTTTTAAATGAGAACATGTAATTTTTTTTATAGTTTTATTTTGTTTATTTTTATGTGGTGCTGAGGATTGAACCCAGGGTTTCGAACCCAAGCCTCGAACCCAGGCCCTTGAACATGCTAGGCAAGCGCTGTAGCACTGAGCCACAACCCCAGCCGTTCAATTTCTTTTGATATTGATTCCATAGAGAAGTATTCCTAAGAATCTTAAAAAGAATTTAACATTAACTATCAAGCAACCAAAATATCTAGCAGGTGAATAAAATTAATGATTTATTAGGGGACCAAAAACTGGAGGGAAATACCTGAAAATAATCTGCAGTAAGATTATTCAATGAAGTAATTAATGATACCACTTAATATTCAACATATTACTCATGAAATTTACTGACCTTCCTGAATTGCCATGTCCACAGTTATCCCAGAAGCTGAATGCAGAAGTTTTTGGTAATTCTGTGCATTCTGGTCAAATAACTGTACAAGAAGAGAGCACGTCTTTTCATATTCACATCTGCTGACAGTGCACAACTGCTCCAGCTGCTGAAACACAGTAGCAGTATCATCCAGTGGGTCATCTAAATGGTCTCTGCAAACACATAAGCATGTAGATAACATGAGAATGTATTTTTATTCACCACAAACTTTACATTAAATAAAACTATGATGGATAAAGAAATAAGAAGGGCTGGGGTTGTGACTCAGTGGTATGGCGCTCGCCTCACACAAGTGCGGCCCTGGGTTCGATCCTCAGCACCACATAAAAATAAATAAATAAAATGAAGGTATTGTGTCCAACTACAACTAAAAATATTAAAAAAAAGAAATAAGACAAATGGATTTGGAAAACAAGAAATAAAATGTCTATATATCAAGATGACTTGATTATGCACACAGAAAAAGCCAAAGAAACCGCAAAAATGCTACCAAAATAGGTGAGTTTACTAAGATCACATAGACTTCAATGTAAATTTTAAAACTAAAACTTCTAGAAGAAAAAAAGAAAATCTTTGTGATCTTGAGTAAGATAAAGATTCTCAATGTAACACCAAACACATGATATAACACATAAGAAAAGAAAGGATACACTGAACTTCATAAAAATGTAAAACTTCTGTTCCCCCAAAGACTTAAAATAAAAAGGAGAGAAAATATTCTCTGAAACACATGTATGATAA
Source organism: Marmota flaviventris (assembly GCF_047511675.1). Classification (NCBI taxonomy): domain Eukaryota; kingdom Metazoa; phylum Chordata; class Mammalia; order Rodentia; family Sciuridae; genus Marmota; species Marmota flaviventris. The sequence goes on from NC_092502.1 coordinate 11,224,584, forward strand.
GACTTCTGAACAGAATAAATGGACCTCTCAAATTTCAGTAAGAAATAAATTACCCTGTTTAAAAAAAAAGAGCAACAGATATGAGAATTTATAGGCACTTTGCCAAAGAATACATACAGATGGTCACACACATAAAAAGATGCTCAACATTATTACTCATTAAGGAAATGCAAATTAAATCCGCAAAGAAGTACTACTATATATCTTTTATACATTGCAGGTTAAGAATTCAAAATACTGGGGCTGGGGTTGGTGGCTCAGTGGTACAGCACGTGTGAGGCACTGGGTTCAATCCTCAGCGCCACATAAAAACAAATAAATAAAATAAAGGTATTATGTCTACCTACAACTGAGAAAGTATTTTAAAAAGAAAGAATTCAAAATGTTAAAGCAACTTTGGAAAATAATTTAGTAGCTTTTTATGAAGTGAAATATACACTTAATGATGCCACTCTGGAATCTTACACCAAAGAAATGCAAACAGGAAAACAAAACATATCAGTTACTGCCAGAGAGGACTACAAAGGGTCCCCCCTCCTGTCCCCCCGCCCCCCCAAAAAAAACAAACCTGAGTTAATGGAACTATTCAGTATCTCAATTGTGATGTTATTTATAAAAATGCATATTCTTGTCAGAATTCACAGAACTTTACCCTAAAGAGGGTAAACTTTTAATTTAATTAAAAAAAAACTCCAAGATGAAAATACAACAGAAACATTCAGTTTTTAATACCTCACAACTATGGCAACAGAGTCCAATCGAGACGTGATAAAGGCCTTTGTGATTTCAGGTGCATAAGTGTCTAGTAAGTGGGGCTCAGTTGATTTCACAAAAGGAACTGATGCTACCATCCTCTGCCACAGAGTTAATAAATAATGAACACTGTTTGGAGCGAACTCCCAATGCTACAAAGAAACAGAGCAAAAGAAATTTAAAATAACTTAACAGCTTTCTAGAATAACAGATACAAAGCAAAATTACTTTTTAAATTAACTTTTATTCTGATTATATGACTAATGAATGCTTAATACAGCAAATTTCATAAACGCAAAAATGTTAAAGAAACCAATATCCCACAATATTATTCTGTTCAGAGATTATCACTATTAAAATGTTACAATATGTTTAAGTGTTAAACTATTTCCTTTTAATCATTCCATGAATATATTTTTTATAGAATTAACATCATATAGAAAATATGGTTTAGTAATTCCTATTCCAAATTTAAGAAAAGAATTCAACCACAATACAGTATGTAAAAAATTATTTTATAGAGGTTTATTACAGCTTCTAAGTTATTCTTCAGTTATTAGACACTTTAAGTGATTTTTCAATTTTTTCTCATTAAAAATGTTACAATTATTTCTTTTACCTAAAAGTTTGCAAAGACCATTTTCAGTAAAGCACTTCAAGTAACAGGTATTTAAAAAAAAAAAAAAAAAAAACACACAAAAAAACACCCCCACTAACCTTTATCAAGAAATTGTTCTAAAACTAAGTACAGCTTAACATCAATTTTTTTTTTTTACTTACCTGTAGGCTAGTAATAGTAAAATTAGCAATCAATCTGATAACTTCAGGATACTCCTTGACCATAACTAACTCTCCCAGTTGATAATTTGTCTTTAAACGAGCCAAAAATCGACAAAATTCATGATAATTACCTGGATCAGACAAACCCTAAATTATGAGACAAAAAGTAAGTCTTTTAAAATAAACCAATCTATTGATAATAAAGCTACTAAATTTCAAAGAATTTTATTAAGTATTCTATTTGTTTTCAGAGGTACCTATAGTATCTTACATCAACTAGGTAGGCAATGTAAGAAAACAAATGATTCTTGCTAAATTTAATATTGCTGTCAATTATTCATAATAAGGAATCTAAAGTAGAATTTTTGGAAGAAGCTTTGCACAACAAAGACGAAAATATATCTGGGAACCTATTACACAAAAACAGAGTGTGTGTATTATAGCCTAAACAGAAGTCAACAAAGGTCTTGAAAAGTATTCAAGATGAAGGGCTGAGAGAAAAATATTTAAGATGAAAAACAAGAATGGGCTCTTGAAACCCGAGAAGGGAGTACTAACACCAGACTTAAATAGTGTGTGTACACACAAGTAGACAATTTCTTTTTATGGAACACTTTCTGAATACAGGCATTGTGCCCTGACTTAACTCCCTGTCTTTAAGTGTTACTCATTCAAACAAATTACTGCCATGTAGGGAATCAAGTTTAACAAGAAGACAGGACACACAGGTAACTTGTGAGGGAGAACAGGTTAAAAAGGAAAAGACCTTGAAAGTTCTCTCCAGTTGCTACAAGCTGCTTGAAAACAGAACACATCTCCATAGTTAACACCTGCTATCATCTCCACAGTTACCACTCTGTAGTCTCTGTAGCTAGCCTGATAGAGAATTCTATGCAGTGTTTGTTTAATACTCAACGAGTCTAAGAAATTTCATTCATAGGTACTCCATGAAAGAAGCAGCCTAGTGGTAGAGTGCCTTCCACAGCATGTGTGAAGCTCTGAGTTCAATTCCCAGCACTGCAAGTGGGGTGGTGGGGGGAGTTTTGCTGGGCACAGTGACACACACCTATAAACCCAGGGGCTCCAGAGACTGAGGCAGGGTATCATGAGTTCAAAGCCACCCTCAGCATCTTAGGGAGGCCTTAAAAATTTCAGCGAGACCCTATCTCTAAATTAAAAATATATTTTAAAAAAAGATTGGGGATGTGGCTCAGTGGTTAAGTGCCTCTAAGTTCAATTCCCCAGTAAAAAAAAAAACAAGAAAGGAAGAATGAATTTTAAAAGTGTCTAATTATTAAGTATGAATTCCAAAGAGACATTTTATAATCATAGTTTTTTTAATACATGTTTATAATTCTAAAACAATATAATACTTAAGATCAGTTTTTACAGTGAAACACTGACATGGGGATGCTAAAAAATCAATAGAATTATCTAACATGGGTATAGTAATTTCCACAATTTTGGTTGATGACAGGAGAATTAAACAACTAAAAACTTTTAAATATGTTGGTAAAAATTCTATTTACCAGCTAAACAGATAAAATTCACAGCTACGCTAACATTGAAAAGATAAAATACATGTTTAACTCAAACATTCCTGAGAACAACTTGCAAAATAATCAGTTTTGTGAGATAATCACATTTTATTTCTGTAGAAAAGTATTATCTGTGTCCCCACCAAAAGTGATTAATAACCAAGAGGTTTAGGTAAACCTCTTTAAATTACCATTTAACCTTTTAAAAATCTGTAGTTTAATTACAGATATTTTAAACCAGAAAAAAAAAAATAATGAAACAAAATATTTATCTAGGTATCCAAAATCACTAATTATGGCTTTGCAATTCTCTGAAATAGGTATTGCCACTAGATCTCTGAAGTTAATGTGGAAGAGATAACTCATATTTGTCCACAAGAGGGCAAAAAGACATTATTTCATAATTTAAAGCCTTTTATCCCAATATTAATACTTAAATTTATATTAAGTCCTCTAGTTCAGATGGACATAACCCTGAATTAATCACTTCAATAGTTTAACCAACGTGGGCAAGGAAATGTAGCACAATAGTAAAAGACAGAAACATAATAAGATATATGACCTTTTTTCATATTCACCTAAAAGGAAAAAATGGAGAGGAACACAGAAGTCTTCCATGGAAACATCCATTTTTAAAAAACTGCCCATTTCTACTACAAATGAGACCTAAGTAAGATGAATGTAATACTAAATATTTTCTTCCAGAATCATAATAAATTCATGATGAGTTTATTATCTGCCTTTGAGCAGAAATATTATTTCTATATGCTAAGTATTAATTAAATTACTTCATAAATACCTGAGGGTTTTCAAGTATCCTTTTCACTCCCTTAATTAAATTACCAAGGTACTTGGCACGTTCAGGACTGCTAAATAAGGACCTTCGTGTAGAAGCAAACTGAACTAAACACGCAAGTGCCTAAAAACAGAAACAAAAAATTCATTTCAATTTTAAAAGGAGCTATGACCACATATAAGCAAGACTTAATTTAAAATGTAATTAATTTTAATGCTAAAAGAGCATTACATAAAATAATAGCTGAGCACCATCATACCACCACTCACAATCTTTCTATCCCATCAAAAAATTTTTATTTGTATGTATTCTCATCTAATATGCTTTTCTATACCAAATTTGCCAGAGCAGGGCTTAAACATGCCTACATTAAGAAAACTCCCAATTGCTTATGATGCCCCCTCCGCTGTGAGCCAATGAACCAGATGTTCTACCAAAGAGAAAATATGATCTTATGGTACAATATGTTAAATACTGTAAAATTATTCATTGTGATTCCTACAAAGGTGAGGGAAATCCCAAAAGTTTACTCAATCCAGAATATCCTAAATTTATTTAGTCATGGAATATTTTACATCATCCATTAGTATGTTTGGAAAATGCTAGAAGAGTTATTTACTTTCTAATGATATTTACTAAAATATATATTTTTTTAATTTATTAAGTAAGGCCCCAAATTGGCAACTTTCAAGCCAAACTGGCCTGTGGTTCCCCTGAATTGCCACTTTTTTTTTTTAACCCATTAAGTCCCAAGTTTTCGATTCTGTGAATGTTGAAATTAAACTGAAACAGGTGCATTAAAATGGGCTGGGAATCAAAATCTAGAGCTTAACTAAAATCAGTTGTCAATAAATATTTTAATTTGAAATCTTCACATAAAATGTGTGGCTCTCTTGGCAAGGGTAAGAATAGGTAAAAAATCCAAAAGATTGCCTTTTTAAAAGACATGCTTATTTGCCATTGCCTCTATCAGTTAAAAAAAAACAACAACAGAAAAAAAAAAAAAAAAAACACCCAAGTTTAAAAAAATACAAAAGCCAAACAAACTTAAAAACCTCCTCCCCTTCAGTACTCTGATGTACAGACTTAGGAAACACTAATATATTAAAAGCAAAACACCCAGGGTTCAGGACATGTAGAACTGTTTTGTTGTTGTTGTTTTGTACTGGAGGATTAACCTAGGGGCACTTCACCACTAAACACATTCCTAGCCTTTTTGTTTGTGTTTTCATTTGAAACAGGATCTAAGTTGCTTAGGGCCTTGCTAAATTGCTGAGACTGGCCTTGAACTTGTAATCCTCCTGTCCCAGCCTCTCAAGCCACTGGGATTACAGATATGCCCAACCAAGCCCAGCAGGAACTGGGTTCTGATCTTAGTAACAATGTGGACTTACTTTGTTACCCTGGGGTGACTTCCCTTAGCCATTCTGGGTGTGCTTTGTTTTTCTGGTACACCTGGTGAGGACAGCATTAGGAACCCTGCAGAACCACTGTGATGATCTGTAGCTACTGCACTACCTTGAACTCTAGATTCAAGGACAGACATGTTTTTTTGAAGTGTGGTTTTGTGAATCCACTCCTCCTTTCTAAATGATAACATCTAAACAAGCATACCACTGGTATATGCTTTAAATCAGGAACATCTTTTTTTCAGAAAATGGCAACATTATTTCTAGAAGCTTGGATATTAAACCTATAATTATTTTTTAACATTACCATATCTATTACAGATGCTGCAAAGATGGAACCCACAGTCTCAAAGTTCTATACAACAACAGAGTTTCAAGATTTTTTGAACATATAACAGAACTTGATTAAAAAAACTTAACAAACAACAGTAGTCCTGAGCAAAAATCAAGTAAATAGTTCCCTCTTTGTGTTTCATTCAATGATACCTGGTGGACGCTGTCTGCCAAGCCCAGGCCCTGGAGGGCTGAGGGGTGTTAGAAAGTGGGGAAGGTCCTGGTGAGGGAGCTGATAGCTGGACTTCAAATCTATGGGAACTGACTAGTAAGAAAGGTATATTTACAAATTGGTGTGTTGTTCTGGCTCTGGCAGGAGCAAAATCAACAGTTCCTGGTTCTGGCTCAACCATTAAATAGAATGGACTACTGACAAAATAAACAAAACCCAACAAAGAGCTCGAGTGAGATGCACCTAGGATGACACAAGAACTACTGTGACAAGTCGACCCAATCAAACATATTAGCAGAGTTTTGTGGATAAATAAACTCCATCCCTTATGTTCATTAAAGATCACAGCTACTTTTCAATCAAGTAATGAATGAGTTTTACTTACTAACTGAGACAGCAGTGGTGGAAGTGAATGATACAAATTGAAGAAAAGATCCAATGTTTCTGGTTCCAGGAAAACTGAGAAAAAAAAATTGATTTCTGATATCATTTCTTTCAATCCAGTGATCTTAACAAATAAAACAAAATCACACAAACTGAGGACAATGAGATCTTGGCCACTCTTTGCAGTTGAGCTATTTTAAATTCCTAGCTACTTTCCTCAGAAAACTGAGATAATAGAGATTAAAAACTAACTAGCCAAGATGATATAGCATCTACAGTTCTAAGTAGGGCAATCTTCCTAACTACTTTCACTTATATTAAAATAATATGAACACTGTTTAAAATTTCAAAAATTATCAACAAGCAAGCAGTACAAAAAAGTCTATAATATGAAAACAACTATATCTAGCCCCTTCCAACCACCTTTCAACATATTTACCTATACTTCTAAGTAATGTTGTACACTATTACTTCTTTTGGCTGTTTCACTTCAGATATACGCTTAAGTATTACCCTGAGCCTAAGAGGCTGTAGCTGCTCAACCCCACCCTGCAACTCCACCTCCCCAATCTCCACAATCCACCCTCCCGTTCCATTACCAACATGATTTGTGACTAAATCAACTTTGAAGTATTTACATTTATCATGACTACACAAAAAATATAAAAAACATTAACAGCCAGTCCTAGAAGTTTACTATATCACAATTATAATTCACTCTGTACTTAATCACAGCATTTTTCCTGTGTGTAGCTGTATGTGTCACAAACTCCAAATGCTCTCATTAGCAAGATGTTCTCCATATGGTCAAGAGCACCAAACATTCTCATTTCCACTCTCCCAGCCCTACCTCTCAGATGCTCCCACAGAACTGGCTATTTCCTAACTTTGTCACACAACGGTCTCCTCCCTACATCTATTCATTCCATCAGGAGTTGAAGTCTCTGTTCCTGCATCCCCTTCTTCCACCTTCTTGGCTTACAAATCAAGTAGCTTCCTGAGAGTAAGTACAAAGGGGATGAATTTGGGGCGGACTTGCATGTCTGAAGAGGTCTTTAATCTTGGTTATACTTGGTAATTTCCATTTAGTTGGAAAATAATTTTCCTGCAGAAGTCTGAGTCTTCCAGTCTACAATGCTGCTATGGAGAAACTGACTATCCTTCTGGATCCCAATCCTTTGTAGGTGACTGACTTTTTTCTTTCTTGTACATTTTAGGAATTTTTCTTTATCCTCTGTATTCTAAAATGTCATGATTATGAAGCTTTGCACATACCCATTTTCACTCATGATGCTGGGTACTTGGTGAGACAGTTTAATCCAAAAACTCTTATGACCTGCAGTGCTGAGAACATTTTTGCAAATTTCCTCCTGTTTTCTCTGTGCTGTATTTTGGCCCTCCAAACCTTCAGATGCCAGGCCTAATTTTATCTTCTAGGTTTTTTTTTATATTTTTTTCTCCTTTCAAGCATCTTGCTTCCTTTGTTCTACCTTCTAAATTTCATTAACTATTCAGAACATTGTCTGAATTTCTAATTTTTGATAATATCTTACTCTTGTTCCAAGAATGTATTATCTTTTGTCATCTCTTTAGGAATAGTAATTATACCTGTTAGAAGCTAACTTCTACTCTTCATCTTGTCTACTCTTCACCTTGTCTATTTCTATTTTTTTTTAACTGAACTTTTTGAGATAATTCTAGATCCATATATAGTGGCAAAACCCGGTACAGACTGACCTCATATTTTACTCAATATTTCACAATAGCACAAGGGAATTAACCTGGATACAATTCACCAATCTTATTAAATTTCCCAGTTTTACATGTACTTGTTTGTGTACACCTGGATGTTTTTAGTCTGTGCACTTCTTTATTCTATGTGTTGGTTCATGAATCCAATTACCACAGTCAGGATTCAGAACATTAAAACCCTTTTTATTGATTTAGTCTCTGACTTCATACTAGAAATTCTCAAAAACCCATGCTGCTTTTATGGCTTGGATCTGCAATGTTCCCCAAAAGGCTCATGTACTCAAAGGCATGGTCCCTAATGCAGCCATGTTCAGAGGTGAGACTTTCAGGAAATGATTGGATCAGGAAGGTTCTAACCTCATTAATCCACCTGATGGATTAATGATTTGAAAGGATTATTGGAAGGCAGGGACCAAGTTACAGAAAGTAGGTCTGGCGGGGGGGGCTCTAGAAGGGTTTCATTGGGTGTGCCCCAGAAGGGTTTATCTTATCCCAGTCCCCTTCCTTCTTCTGTGTGCGTGTATGTGTCTATCTCCCCCTCCCCCGACCTTCACAGCTACTAAGAGTGAGCAGCTTTCCTTTACCATGCCCTTCTGCCAGGATGTTTCTGCCTTGGGGCCAGATGACCATGAACTGAAACACCCCCTAAATTGTTTATATCAGGTATTTTGGTCACAGTGACAAAAAAACTAACAGTGTTCCTCAACTATATCAGGTATTCCTGATTCTGATATATTCTGATATATGCTCTAGTTCAATTTTCTCAGAAAAAAAGCTTGGTATTGTGAAGCAAGGAAACAGTGCAGATGAGGGAGGGAGGGAAAGGCAGTCACCTAGCTGCACAAGTGGCAGAGACGAGACTATTCAGAATACAGTCTTTTAACCAAGCCCTTGAAGCCTCCTTCCCTCCCTGACTTCAGGGGTACCCTAAATATCACCTTTTTTTCTGGAATGAAATCATCTTATTTTTTTGTACTGGAGGATTAACCTAGGGGCACTTCACCACTAAGCACATTCCTAGAACAGAGTAAGTTGCAACTCTGCTAAGTCACTTACTCTAATTCATTCTCTTTATTGCTCTGGAAAATATGTTGACATCTCTTGTCTACTATTAGATCCTTTCCCATTCTGTTCATATGAAAGTTTCCAAACAGAGCTCTTGATTTTTTTTTCTTCCCAAAACTGTTTTCCATCTATCTCTAGAGCTGTCTTCTTTTTTTTTTTTCCAAAATCAAAATATGGTAGTTACTATAATACATCAGGGGAAACATTTTGAAATTGGGTATCAGTAAACACTTCAGGTAGCAAATTCTTTTGGGTTGCAAAGCACTTTTCTGATTGCCTAGCATAAAACAAAGACAACACACCCTGGGCAAATATATTGCTTCCTTCTGCATCATTAGGTTGACCACCCCTCATGCTCTTTATTCTTACTTGTTCTCCAGGTTGTTGGAATCTGTACTGTGCAAAGATCATCTGCAGACTCATCTGCTGAACTGCCAATGAAGTCAAAGTTGAGGCAGTTGAGGACCAGTTTCAAGACCTGCATCACCAGATTCTGTTGAAATTGATCTTGAAGATTTAAAGGTTTGGCCAATACCTGAAAAAAGGTTAAAAACAAAACACTATGAGCTGAGTGCAGTGGTGCACACCTGTAATCCCAGTGGCTTTGGGAGGCTGAGGCAGGAGGATCAAAGCCAGGCTTAGCAACCTAGCAAGGCACTAAGCAACTCATTGAGACCCTGTTTCTAAATAAAATACAAAATAGGGTTGAGGATGTGGCTCAGTAGTTCAGTGCTCCTGGGTTCAATCCCCAGAACCAAAAAAATCCATTATGAACACATCAACAAATTTTAACTTTATGAATTTAAATAATTCTTCAATGCCAAATGGAAATTAGTTAAAAAAATTAACAAAATTATATTACTCCAAATATTAGGGGAGAAAAGTAAAATCACTATCTTCAAATTTCTATGATTGACTACATTCAAATGTAATTTTGTGAGATAAGAATAAAAACATTTATACCTGATGCCGTACTGCAGGTCATCATCTAAAGTTATAAGGCAGCACTAAGAAAAATACTCTCCACAGTACAACTGCATAAATGTATACATAATTATTACCTTAAAGGTGGCTTTGCACAAGCCAAAGATTAAATGTTCTTCAAGAAACACTAGGACTAACTTCAATTATAACAGAGACACATTGGGTTAACAAAAGCTGTCAGAACTGTGATTATGGGAGGACACTCACAAGCTCTGGAGAGCAATCCTGACACCAAAACAATGCCCATTCTGACATATCAACAGAATATACCATTCTAGAGTTGCCCCATGAAATATCTGCAGAAGAAATGATGTGAAGTTTGGGATTCTCCAAGAATAACAAAAAAGAAGTAAAGTGAGCAGGTAGAGATAGGAGAGATGAAACAAGATTAGCTGCAAGCTATTACTGTTTAACTGAAGGGTTCTTGAGTGGCAATTATGTCTACTTTTGTATATGTTACATGTTGTATTACCTACTTTTGCATATTATTTTTCCATACTAAAAGAAAATGTTTAAGACAATAAGGTCTTTTAGTCTGACCTAGTAGGGTACTTATCATGTTACTGTCAAGGGAAACATTCCCTAATCCAAAAACTTGAAATACAAAATGCCCTGTAATATAAAACTTTTGGAGCATCTACATGACAATCAAAATGATTTGGATTTTTGTGAATTTCAGGTTTTGGATTTTTGGATTGGTGATACTTAATAAAGTCTATGCAAAAATCCAAATCTGAAACATTTCTGATTCTAAGTAGGGTAACAGGTACTCAGCTGGAACCATAGAACTGACATAAGGAGAAACTAGTTCTTATAGGAAGTGCTGTACTATGAGAACTAACAAGCTTGAGTGACACAATGGATTCCCTATGTTGATAAAGAGAACACAATGCAGTTATGAATCACAATATCACTAATGTTCAATAGGGCACTAAGTAAAAAATGGGAATTCCTATTTACCTAAGAAATTGTTAAACTCAGCTAGCTATCTTAGCTAATCTAAGAAAATTTTTGGTGTTTAATGAATCAAACTTAATTATTTCATTTTTCACCTACATCCCATCAAAACATGGGCAGGCAGATAAAGAAATGAAGACTCAATTTAGCTTCTTCAGTTAAGAACCTACAAGAGAAAGACAAATTACTACCTAAAGTTACTAAATTTCCTTTAGATTTTATTTATATACCTAGGGAGTAAAAGCCAATTTTTTGGAACCCCTTAGAGATTTGTACAAATATATCATACTTACATTAAGACTGTGCACAATAATTCTTTTAAAGGCAGAACTGGGGGCAGAGGGAATCCACTTGAAATCCTTTTGAAACTGTTAAAATTTCCTAAATAACTAGAAAATTGAATAACTAAATAACTTACCTCTTTAAGAAGAGAACACGCTAGCACTAATATGTCTTTGAGAGAAGTGTCACGAAATGAAGTAGCTATTTTCCTGTGTTTTGCTGAAGGTCTAGAATAATCAACCTTAAAAAAAAAAAGAAAAGAAAAATTAGTTTAACCAGACCTACCCCTCTCAAATACAAAAAAAAACAGCAAAAATGTACTCAGATAGAAATAGGGACTAAAGAATCATAAAGTTCAAAATTAAAATATCTTTTCAAAATCTACCAGGATAAGTGATTTTACTCAAGAAGTTGGTTTCTGGACTCTTTTCATTCAGTGCTCTTCTGACAAACCACATGATCTAGAAATTAAAAGGCAGAGCTGATCACACTTTCAGAGGCAACACAAACACTGACTAAAATACTAGACCCAAGACCATCAGCTCCTGAACCAGGCACTACATTTCACATCATGCAAACAACTTCCCTGTCCCTTAGATGCCACCTGCAAGGTGAGAAGTCTCTGAGCTCATCTTCAAACCCTAGCACTCTGTGGATCAGCCACTAGATGAGAACAGAAAAATTCTTCTGTATGAAACTGGTATCTTCGTATATACCACATGTCATTGGTTCATGTTACTGGTGTTATGAATAACATGTCATTTGTATTCTGAAAACCACTAAAAGAGGATACTATAAACAAGAAATCTGATTTATAAGGTAAGCAATACAATTCCTCCAAATATTTTGTTAGCTAATGGCATACAATTTTTAGGAATAAATAACTAGAATTAGCTCTTGAGTCTCTAATCTAAAATATAGTATGTCCAAACTACACTATTAATACTAGCAATTTTTCCATTTACCGTAGGAAAAAGCAAACAAAATTGAGGTCTGATGCCCAAATGATTATCAGCATCAAGGTCTAGAGCTGCTACAGCATTATTATTTATTCCTTTTGCTATTTGGATGAAGAAAGTAAACCATTTTCCTTGCTAATGTTTACAGATTTGCAAAAAGCAGTAAGCTAAAAATTGATTATCTGACACTTCCTAATCTCCAACATATGATTTAGACTACACTTGTACTTATAAAACATGAAGCATACAGAAGTCTGAAGTGATTACAGAAAGTAGTTACCGGAATCTATATCCAATATCTAAGATTTGAACTACATTTTCAGTGTTCCTCCCTTAATTAAAACTTCAAAATATCTCCTACAATGCTTTTCTTTAATACAAATAAGAGTATGTGGCATTACGGTTTCAATTTATAAAGTTATTCTTCACATATTATTTCACTTTATCTTCAAAACTACATATTATTCTTTTCTTAGCATGTGAGAAAACTAGAGTTTATAGCATATTATCTTAGCCTAATCTCTGAATGACCACCATGCCCACAGCATGGAGAAAGGAAATGAAGGGTTTTATTTATATATATATTTATATTTTAGTTTTAGGTGGACACATTCACAATATCTTTATTTTATGTTTATGTGGTGCTGAGGATTGAACCCAGTGCCTCATGCTTGCTTGGCAAGCGCTCTACCACTGAGCCACACCCCAGCCCTGAGGAAATGAAGGTTTGCTGAGGGCATCTGTACACTGGGAGCCACACTGTTGTTCACAAAATCCACCTCATAAAGAATGCCAGTCTCAATTTTCAATTCAAGAGAATGATATACAAACTTAAGAAGTTTGTACAAAGGAGTCAGCAACAGAGCTAAAATATAAATCCATGACTTATCCAGCATCTTCTTCAAGGCTTGTGTGATGACTATTTTATTTGGGCTATTCAACACTGAATGCTTTGAGATGTGGCATGCACATACACTTCCTACTGCACACCTCTGTCTCCACCCTGCAGGCACTGAATGAACTTACAAGGCACACATCTGACAACTCTAACATTGGATTTTCCTCATGTACTGCAGATCACCCCCAGACTGCCTCGTTTAGGAATGCTTAATAAATGCTAGTTGAATCTCAAAATGCCATAAAATTAGGCCAAGTCAAATATCTCCACAGAAGCCATATTTTTCCATGATATGAAGCCAAAGATCACACTTCAGACCTTGGAGCTCTTCTTCAAAGGAACTTGGTTCTGTGGAAGATGAGCCTGGAACATTCTGTGCCAGAAGGAAGAAAAGCATTCAAAGAATGTGACAAATGCTCACTGGACAAAAACGCCAGCCTAAAAGGTCTCTTACGGACAAATTTTGGGAAAGCTTGAACATCAAAATAATGTTAGTAATGAATTATAGCCTATTAAATAAACTTGTAAACCAATCAGTAAATTTTCAGTCTGATGAGGAATATGATATTTTCAATGTCTTAAATTGCCTCTCCAAAAATTTTTTGATTACAACAGAAAAAAGAATGAATCTATAAGAGACCATCTTAATTAAGAGATCAATATTGGCTGGGTCCAGGGACTATGCCTACAATCCCAGCTACTTGTAGGACTGAGCTAGGAGGGTCACCAGTCTTAGGCACGGACAACTTAGCAAGAGCCTGTCTCAAAATAAAACCAAAAACGGGACTGGAATATAGCTCAGTGGTAGAATGCTTGCCTAATGTGCAAGGCCCTGGGTTCAATCCCTAGCACGGGAGAGAGAGAGAGAGAGAGAGAGAGATAGATATCTTAGAGTGAACCTTCTCAGTTATGTGACAAATCAAGTCATGCATGCACTTCCTGGCAGGAGAAATGAGAAGGCCACAGGATCTGTTCTGTGACACTCCTAACAAAAACACATGATTTGAATCTAATGACAAACCATCTCAAAATGAGACATTTTACAAAATAACTAGCCTGTAAACTTCACAAGTGTCAAGATCATAAAAGTGAAGGAATGACTGAGAGTTTTTTCCAGATTGAAGATGACTAGCAGAACATGAGAAAGAAATACAATGCATGATAAAGTACATTTTGGGGATAACTGGTGAAACTTGAATAGGCTATGAGAATTAGATAACAGTAATATATCAGTGTTGACCTGCTTAAATTTTAATGATGGTATCATCGTGTAGGAAATACACTGAAGTATTCCCTGGGGGTGGGGTATCATGTCAGCAATTCAGCATCAAATGGTCAAGAAAAACTTCTGTGAACTCAGAACTTTTCTGTAAGTTTATTTTAAAAAAAAATACTTGGTTGATCTCTGAATAATACTTTTATTACAACTCCACATTATCTAGTCTTAGTTCAGTAACACACTAAACACAACCCTCATTGCCAGAGCAGCGTATATTCCTATCTTTGCTGTGATGTAGGAAATCAACGAAACTGCAAGTTTCATGATTAGTAAAATGTGTAGAAGCTGGATGGTGAGTATGAGGGGTTATTATATTTGTCTCTTTACTCTTTACCTATGAGGTTAAACTTCCATACTAAAACTATGGACCATCTCTGCCAATGTGTTATTATTACTAGTGCTGGAGGGAGCGAGGGAGGGGAGGGAGAAGGGCAGAGAGATATATACAGACAAATAGCAAAGATATCTTCACATAACTGGGGTGGAGGAAATCAGGGAGATGACAGGCATGGTAAACAGAGATCACTTTAAATTTTAGAAATTTTTCCTTTTAAATAAAGAAAAAAAAATCTAAATCTGATTGAACATAAATAGAAAAATAATTATTTTATTTTAAAAATATATATATGGCTATACTGACTCCAAAGGGAGGTGGCAAGTGGCCCCGAGGATACAAGTTCTCCTTGCACACATACACATAACACACACCACAGAGGAGGGCAGTTTTTAAATTTAAACTCCATAACCCCCTTTATTATAAAATTATCCCATGCAGAACCTAATTTCTGCTTTTGTCCCGTTTTGAAGCACACTATGCACAAAACTGAACAGGAGTGACAATGTACTCAGCTGCTGAGCTCATAAAAATTGGGGAGAGGGAGAGCTTCCTTGTATAGAGTGAAAATTCCAGCTAGAAAGTGGCCTGTTTCAGGATGAGTCCTACTGGGTATCCTGCTGAAAATCAATTCACCAAATCACTTGTCTTTTATTTGTAAATGAGTAAAGTTTTGTTTCTCTTTGTGCATATAATTTATTTCTTACAGTTAACATATTACTATATATGCAAAAGATAAAACAATAATTCTCCAAGTGTTCATGGAGCAAGGACCATGTCTAACTCTCTGCTCTTCGTAGTACATTCCACTATTGCTGATATTCCACTACTTAATTATCCCACCAATAAAACAGACATACACAAAAAGACTTTGCTTAGTCAGAGTTTTTATGTCACAAAAAAAATGACTCTACATATGGCCACAAAGAAATAGCAGTAGTTAAGCAAACTTTACGTTCCCATTAGATGGAAAGGCTTACCAGGTTCATTTCCTGAGTCAATTCAGAGAGGATTATTACTCCTATTATGCAGTGCTCCACAGTACCCTTTGGAGAAAATAACCAAGTTTAGCCTACGTGGAGACATGTGATTGGTTGGTTCTTACAGTGTAAACTGGGTAACAGTTACAAAATACTAAATACCAAAACATCACACTTACTTAATAACACATATATTAAAATATGTAGAAAAGTCACTGAGTTCTACAAATAAAAGGATTTCAAGCT
This sequence comes from Marmota flaviventris, assembly GCF_047511675.1. NCBI lineage: Eukaryota > Metazoa > Chordata > Mammalia > Rodentia > Sciuridae > Marmota > Marmota flaviventris. The sequence goes on from NC_092502.1 coordinate 11,240,485, forward strand.
CATTTTTTGAAAGATAAATTTCAGTACCCAGAGTTGAAAGGGAAAATGCTCACCTACCTTAGAGCTACATAATATCCTACAAAATATTTCTGGCACCTGAGACTTACCATAAACTAAGCTTCAAATTATGAGTTTAGAAAAAAAAAATTATGAGTTTAGTTTAAAATTTTTTTAAGACTATAAATAAGTCTGAGCAAAAAAAAACATGCTCTTTAGCTCTATAAATTTACTTTGACACATACTGTGACAGCTGCATTCAATAAGTAATTAATAAATAGCTTAGGAACTAATTAAATCCCTTGATCTAGTATCAGATAAAATCACTTAGACCCTTTTAATATTATTTAGTAGTGTAGAAGTATGGATTCATTGTGTCTATAATGAAGGCATATAAAGCACCCAATACAAAGGGTAAATGTATAACTGTTATTCTGGTATACATTTTCACAGCCTCTACTGTTTTTAATATAATTTCTTCCAATTTAATTTCAAAACTTTTTTCATATCAAAATTGATTTTATATACATATTATTAACAAATTACCCTACTGCAAAAATCACAGTGGAAATATGAAAATAGTAAGTGTAACTTTGAATTACAGTGCAATCATACTAAAACATTAACAGATGGTACATTTTTCAATTTTTTTAATGCCTTTATTTATTTATTTTTATGTGGTGCTGAGGATTGAGCCCAGGGCCTTGCACATGCTAGGTGAGTGCTCTACTGCTGAGCCACAACCCCAGCCCCCACGTTTCAAATCTTTTTTTTTTTTTAATTATTTTTTAGTTGTAGTTGGACACAATACCTTTGTTTTTTTGGTGGTGTTGTTGTTTTTAATGTGGTGCTGAGGATCGAACCCAGGGCCTTGTGCTTGCTAGGCGAGCGCACTACCACTGAGCCACAATGCCAGCCCCATGTTTCAAATCTTAATGCTGTAGTTGGCCATCCCTTCTAACCCTCACAGAATTCTAATAATAATGCTCACTTGTGTAATGAAGTTCAGATTACCTCATAATAACAATGAAACGAACAAAAGAAAAACCCCTGAATTCTTCAAGGCCTGATGAGGGTGCCTGATGGAGCCCCTAATTTCCCATTTCCTGAGGCATTCCTTCCCTGTGTACAGACTTGATGTTTCTCAAAATGTGGCTCCCTCGCCAACTGCTGGCCCAGTTGCAAATTCGACTCTAACATGAAAATGGCTTGGTACTGGTCTAAAACAAAATAAAGAGCATGTACCAGAATAGAACACAGGTAAGTAACTACATACTGTTCAGTTAAGCTGGCTTTTTTTTCTTTTTCTTTTTTTTTTTTTTTGGTGGGGGGGTGGTGAGTCTCTCTTGATGACAGAAACACAAAATTCATTTATGGTTTGACGTAAACTCCTTGTTGCAGAGCAGCAACCTGAACAGCAACCTGCTGCCATAGGTGACAACTCTTAGATACGCATGTAGAAAGGAGGCACATACACATGCTGGGAGTGTGGCAGCAATGGGGCTGCAACACTAGAGAAAGTGGGTGCCCAGAGGTCAGGACATTACAGTTCTAACAAACCTATAATTTTCAGAACAAAATTCCCACAAGGTGCTAACACCCAAATGAACTTTGTGGTACTATTTTTAGAGTACTAAAACAATAAATCGTCTTTCCCATGACTCAAGGCTAGGTCAAGTCATATACCCCAAAACAGTGCTAAATAAATATTCTTTTATGGTATTATAATAAACTTTCAAGATAAAACATTTTGTTTCTTCTGGTCTCCCAAAATTGACAAAGGTACATGCTAAAGCCCAACTTAAAGCTGAACTTACCAGATGCTGAAGAGGGAGTCTGAGAAATGCTAGCCAACAAAAATTATTTCATTTCAGTTGGTTTTCAACTTCAGCTTTATTTTAAAAGAACTCCACATCTATTTTTGTCTACTGTCATGACTATTACCAGTCTTAGTAAATGGCAAGAGAAGGACACTACAGTACTACTCCAAATTACAAACACAACTCTGAAGTAAGAAGCTCTGTCTCTGAATAAAATCTCCTCCTGTGCCAGTGCACGCTGCTCTCCTAGGGGATAAGAATGTGCTTAACTCCTGTCAAGTTTCAGATGATCAAATACTTGTTCACAGGGGTCTTAACAACGTGAATAAAAGAGAAGCTATGGGAGACAGTATTTCAGTCTGAGTTTGCAGTACTGCACTATGATGGGGTTACATCTAACACAGGGGGTGACTTTCAAAATTATTCAATGAGAAGGAAAATCCCAGAAAGTCAAAACTACCCCTAATCGCTAATAAACCTGTGCTGAACCATCCCTCCATCAAAACTGCCAAATAGCCAGGCACAGTGGCGCATGCCTGTGATCCTAGCAGCTCTGGAGGCTGAGGCAGGAGGACTGCAAGTTCAAAGCCAGCCTTAGCAAAAGTGAGGTGCTAAGCAACTCAGTGAGACCCGTCTCTAAATAAAACACAGAATAGGGCTGGGGATAGGGCTCAGTGGTCAAGTGCCCGGAGTTCAATCCCTGGTACCAAAAAACAAAAACAAAAAAACCTGCCAAATATTCCTCAAGACCCGTAACACATCACTGTTTTTTCAGATGACACCAGCTAAGGTAATTTTCTTTTAGGTAGGAATGTTTGTATGAAAAAAAAAACACATTTTTTCTTCTTTTAATATCCGAATCATCTTAAGAAAGAAGCATAAGGAACCAAGAGCAGATTCAGAATTCCTACAGCATCCTGGTTGCAGGTAATCACTGTAGGTTCTCTTGATTTTCCTTTTCCCGGTCCAAATATCTGAATTTATGTAAAATAATAACATACACTATGACTTTAATAATTTAGGTTTAAAATATTCTTGACAAAATGAAGAGTTAATGCAGTATAGTATAAAATAAAAAAGTAAAAGGTCAGAACACTTGTTGAAGTGCTAGTTACACACTTTACTAAATAATTATGTGATCTTATAGAAATCATTTAACCTTTCTAAGCCCCAGTTTTCTCATTTAGAAAATGAAACCCATTTCCCAGGGTTGTAATGAGAATTAGATTAGATCATATATGATCTAATGATCATATATGAAAGCCATTATATCCATGGTTTGTATATATGCAATATATATATGTCATAAATGAAAGAACATACATTTTTGCAATTAGAAAACACAATTATTTATGTTCTCCTGGTATGAAAATTATGTAAGCAAGCATGAATTTTATTGACAAAAACAACAAAGGATCCAAGGATAAGTAATAAATGATAATTAATATGATGTAATGCTGGTAGCCACAAGCCAAACCATAAAGCTTGAAGAAAAGCAGAATTCTAAACCAAAAAAGGCAAGTAATGGTGTTAAAGTAAGGTAATACTGACTTCTTACCTGAAGAAACTTCTTCACATCAGCAATAATTTCTCTGAAGACAAACTGGTCTTTCTGAACCTCAAACCACCCCAACTTAGTGATTTTAGCAATGACTTGAATAAGAGCTTGGATGACAAAGGGAGCCAGCTTAGGTTGTGATGCCACATAATTCAGAATGTAGTTTCCTACAAAGAAAATATTCTATGATCATTTGGACTTTTTGAGAAACATAAAGGTAATCATGTGAGGACAAAGAGGAGGCAATGACAGGTCTTTCAGAGAGATCTCTTCCCATTCCTTGATATGTGTCCTTATTTACCTTCCTTCCATAAAGCTTGGTTCAAAAAAGCAAATTTGTTCCACTGCATTTATTTATCAGGGGATAACCGGAGCAAGATACGAACATCACTTTTGTTTCTAAATGATTCTATCTACTAAAAATGCTGGGTAAATGCAGAAAACTGTGACCAAGCCAAATGGACCGAGCTCTCCGTGACATGTGTATGCCTGCATCTGCTAGCCACCTCAGGGCGCCTCACATGTGAGCGGCCACACCCGGCCTCATCTGGTGGTAGGATTTTCCATTCTGTATCAGATAATCTCCTTTCCATCACTTCATAGTCACACAAAAGCTGCAAATCTTAGGAAGGGTTGTACGAACTTCAAATCTTTTCATTTCAAGTCAGAGTGCCACACTGTCTATACTGGTTAGGTATTCCTTAACCACTTAACATGTAAAATTCTACAACCCTTTTGTTAAACTTCTATTTTTTCTCTATCTCTGTCACTGACAAAAGTTTTTGGTTTGTTTGTTTAGTTGTAGTTAAGAAAATTATCTTTATTTTATTTATTTTTATGTGGTGCTGAGGAACGAACCCAGGGTCTTGCACATGCTAGGCGAGCGCTCTACCGCTGAGCCACAATCCCAGCCCACTGACAAAGTTTTTGAATTGTGTTGTCATAATTTTATTTTTCTCATAAACCCTAAGGTTTTTATTATATAACACTGTATCATAAATCTCTTTTAGAACACAGGTCTACACAAAAACTTGTATGTAAATGTTCATAGAAGAATTATTTATGTTGGCCAAAAAAGCAAACAACCCAAAGGTTCATCAGCTAGTGAAGGGGTAACAAAATGTGGTCTACACAAGAAAATATTACTCTACAATAAAAAAGGAATGAAATATTGATACATGCTACAAGGCTGGAATGCAAAACACTTTGCTAAGTGAAAAAGCCAACTACAAAAGAGGACATAATGTATGATTTTATTTCTAGACAATGTCCACAAAAGTTAATCTGTGGAGGGAGAAAGCACATCACAGGTTCGTGGTACAGAGCAGGTGACTGTAAATGAATATAAGGGTGATGAAATATTCAAACCAAGTTGTGATAATGTTCAAACAACTGTAAATTGACTAAAAGTCACTAATTGTACACTTAAAATAAGTCAACTCTGTGGAATATCATACCTAATTAAAGCTATCTGAAAGAAATGGAGGAAGAGGAAAGCAGAAGGGACAGAGGGATGAAGGATTGGTTTATATAAGCAACCAAACCTAAGCTACACTTTCATTTGAAAGAAGGTGGGAAAAACAGCATTCAATCTAGGGAAAGAACATTTAAGAAAGGCACCAAGGCAGAAACAACCTGGCCTGGGGGAGTCCTTCACACACAATTAACAGGTTAGTACCAAAGAAGCTACAAGGCTGCCTCCACAAGAATGGGTCTTCAATGACAAGCTCATGAACCTTCAAATGGTACTTCACTGATAACCAACCATTAGCCATTGTTAACTACATTAAGAAGGTAAAAAATAGTGTAATAGACACAGAGGATCTGGCATTGAGTTCATGATTGGAAACAATGAGATATGTAAAGTGGTACCATATAATGAAGGACTAAGGATTTTGAAGCTGGCACGATAAAAGCAATTTGACTGTTACGGCTTCTACACATTTTCCACTTTAATTTACATGTCAATTATTATGATGATACATGTCAGATCTATTATATCATGACCAATCTTCTAATCTACTTGCAGAAATAAGAGTGGCAAATCAAAATAAAGAAATAAAAGAAATCCGTCATTTCTTGTTGTCTTGAATGTTTCTGTTTTTTCCAAATTTCATTCCTACATTTTTTAAATTAGAGTACAGATACTCTTCAATTTACAATGAAGTAACATGCCAATAACCCATCATAAGTTGAAAATCTCTAGTAAGATGAAATTTCATCTAATATACCTAACCTACCAAATATCATAGCTTAGCAACACATTACAATGTAGAATATTAGTTGTTTGCCCTGGTGATCCTGTGGCTGACTGGAAGCTGTAGCTTCCTGTTATTGCCCAGTGTCACATGAGTGCTATACCATTATCATCCAACCAGAGAGAGATCAAAATTCAGAATGCAAAGAATGGTTTCCATTGAATGCTTATTGCTCTTGCATCCTACTAAAATTTTTTTAAAATCTTAAGTTGAATCACGGTAAGTCAGGGAACATCTGCATTCCCATTTCAAAAACAAAGATTCTATTTCAAAAATGAATGTAGGTCAAATAGATAACCTAAATGCCTGTATTATTAAAGACATTAGATCAATATAGTTAATAACGGAAAGTACTAGGCCCAGATGGGTTTACTAGTGAACTGTACCAAACATTTAAGGAAGAAATTATACCAATATACCAATTATACCAATTCTCCATATCTTCCAAAAGACAGAAGCAGAGGAAATGATACCTAATTCATTTCATGAGTCCAACATACCTTAATACCCAAACCAAAGACATTACAAGAAACTACAGGCCAATGTCTCTCAACAAATTCTCAACAAAATATTGGCACACTGAATCCAACAATATATAAGAAAAATTAAACACATGAGATTTATTACAGATATACAAGTCCAATTTGACCCTCAAAAATCAATTAACATCTCATCAATAGGCTAAAGAATAAAAATAAAATCACATAATGATATCAAGAGATGCAGGGAAAGCATTTCACAAATGCAATAACCATTCATGAGAAAAAACTCTCAGCCAACTAAGAATATAGAGGGACTTCTTCCTCAACTAGATAAAAAACATCAAGTTCAAATCCAGTCTCAGCAATAGCGAGGCACTAAGCAACTCAGTGAGACTCCATCTCTAAATAAAATACAAAATAGGGCTGGGGATGTGGCTCAGTGGTCGAGTGCCCCTGAGTTCAATCCCTGGTTCCCTTCCCCACCACCAAAAAAAAACAAAAACTTACAGATAACACCATATCTAACAGTAAGAAACTTGAGGCTTTCCCACTAAAATCAGGAACAAGATAAGATGTCTCCTCCGACCACTATTTTTCAACACATACTAGAAATCCCAGCTCATGTAATAGGGAAAGAAAAGGAAATAGAAAGAATAGAGATTAGGAAGGAAGAAATAAAACTATCTTTGCTTACAGATGACCCAATTATCTATGTAAAAAATCTGAACAACAAACCCTGAACAAGTGATTACAGAACAAGGTTGCAGGATACAAGGTTAATATACCAAAGGCGACTGTATTCCATTATCAACAATGAACAGTGGCACCTTAAATAAAATACCCCATATCATTTATATAGCACTCCAAAAATAAAATACTCAGGTATAAAACTGATAAAATATATGCCAGACCTAAGCCAGAAAAATTACAGAGCTATAATAAAAAGAAACCAAAGATCTAAATAAACAAATGGCTTAAATCCAGAAAACTAACACCACCAAATATTTGCAAGAATTGGAAGCAATAGGAACTCTCATATGTTGCTGATGGGAATGCAAAATGATATAGCCAATTTGGAAGACACACTCTAGCAAGTGTGCACTTTGATATGTACCCCAAATTGGAAACTTATGTCCACACAAAATGTGCAAATGGATGTTCATAGAAGTTTTACTCACAATTGTCAAAACTGGAAGCAACCAAAACATCCTTCAATAGGTGAATGGATAAACTGTGGCACATCCAGACAATGAAATGCCACTGTTATTATTACAGAGAACCAGAAAGAAATGAAGTTATCAAGTCATGAAAAGACATGGAGTAACCTTAAGTGCAAATTACTAACTGAAAGAAGCCAATCTGAAAAGGCTACATACTATATGATTCCAACAATGTGACTTTTTGGAAAAGGAAAAACTATGGAAACCATAAAAAGATCAATGGTTGGGGGAAAAGAGGGATGAACAGGCACAGGGGATTTGCGGGGCACCAAAACTATTCTGTACAATACTATACATTATCAAAGCCCACAGAACATACAACACCAAGAGTGAAACGTAACAGAGATTGTAGACTTTGGATAATAATAACTTATCAATGTAGGTTGGTTGACTGTAACAAATGTACCACTCTGGAGCAGGATATGCAGACAGCAAGGAAGTCTCTGCATGTATGGGGGCAGAGATTGTATCAAAACTTTGTAATTTCTGTTCAGTTTTGCTATAAACCCAAAAGTGCCTACCAAAATAAAGTGTATTTAAAATGTGTCTGTGTGTGCGCAAAAGTCAAATAAACAAAAATCCAAATTTTAGACTTACATTTATAGTGTTTGAATACTTATTTTTAAAGCTACAAACTTCTTTTGCTTTCTTAAACACACAAATTGACAAATGTATGGATAATTTCTTCTCTAAGCTTTCTGAAATACCTAACACTCAACATGCTTAGGGAACAGGCAGTCAAATATATAAGGGAAAATGACATCACTGTGTGATTCTGACCATTCAAATTTGAGCTTAAAGATCCTAACACATAACACATTTTAATTTTTCTGACACAAATATAAAAATCATGTTAATCTTGAGGCTAAAGAAATCAACAATCTATTTCTATTATGAGCAGGAAGACAAAAAATCCTATACCTCAATTATTAGAGCTATATCCATATGAAATACAAACTTACATATACACACACACAAAAACTTAAAAGTACATTACTTCTGAAAAATATTTGCTATTTTATAGAACCAGGTTCCAACTATAAGAGGTTCTAAGCACTGTTTACCCACACACAAATTATCAAGGAGTCAGCTTTTGGTTTTCAATGTATCACAACTGCTTTTGACACAGCACTCTGAGAAACACTGAAGCTTTCACTTCTCCTGTCATTGAGCTATATGTCAACTTAAAGATTAAGAGCATGGATTCTATAAACTGAATGACAGCTCTATCATTTCCTAGTTGTGTGATCTTAGATTACACACAATATTAAATCTAACTTCTTCAACTTGTAAAATTAGGATAACTCATGAATTTGCTTGGAGGATAAAATAAGATGGTACAGATCTTAGCAAATATTATTACTTATTATTAAACTAATATGCTTTTTACTACATATTGCACCATATTATCACATCATTATTAACACTGGATTAGTAAACGAGACTTAACTATTAATCTTAATACTTCTAAAGTAAAATTTGTTAAAAATCATAATAAACCACTTACTGATATCAATCCTCTGCTCAACAGGTAAAGGACTGATTCGGCTGACAAGTTTTGAAAGACATGTTGCTGCAAGGAGCTGAGCATAGGATGTCTGTGAAGAATAATTTTTTTTTATTATCATCACAAATAAAATTAGAATAATCAAAATATTACAGGTAGTTTTTCTAAGCAAAAGTGAGAAGTTTTGTTTTTCCAAATTGATTTACAATGTATAAAATGAATCTACTTCAGATACATATATACAGATATATATCTTATTATCAGTGTATATGTCATGTCAGAATAAGATAAGGCAAAAATGAACTTCAAATGTCTAACTTTCAAGGCACAGTACTAAATTAGATGTCAAAGCAAGGTGCTTTTTTTTTTTTTCTGCCATGATGCTACTATATCTTTCCTAAAAGAATATGTGTTAATAATATCAAACTAAACACTAATCACAAAATTCCCAAATCAGACACAAAAATATCAATCATCAGAAAAATTAAATCCACTATCTCAACACAGAATTTCCTTACAAAAATGAAAAATAAAATGAGGTTGCACCAAAGTTAAGTTTCCAAGTGGCTCATCGTTAACCAGGCAAGGAAAGTCACTTACCAATGAGGAATTAATTAAATCACCATTGTTTTATTGTAGCAGCCTAAGTTATGTGTGCAGAGAAAATAAACCTTACTAGCCTTTTGGTGAGAACAAATGTTCAAAAATTGAAGACATGAAGCAACAACAAGTCAATTTAAAAGCAAGACAAATGATTTGGAAAGATTATTCCTAGCTCTCAATGAGTGAACAGATGTTACCAATACTGTTCATATTGTTAATATTACCAAAACTTTCTCCCTGTTTATTCTAGAAATCAACACTAAGTGTGATACAGCAAGAATTAGCCTCTCTGAAGAGTCTGTGTGGAATTATAGATCAGAATATTTTCAAGACAGTTGAGGAAACATTAATTCAATATAACTTGAAGTAGAATCTGCGAGACACTGGTGGTAAAGATATGGAGCAGAAAGGGCTTAGTTGGGCAAATTTTAAAAGCTTGTAAAAAATGTAAAATGTTTAAGCCAGACATGGTGGTGCATGCCGATAATCCAGCAACCTGAGATGATGAGGCAGAAAGATCACCAGAAGCTTAGCAAGACCCTGTCTCAGAATGAAAGGGCTAGAGGTGTAGCTCAGCAGTATAATGTCCCGAGTTCAATCCCCATTACTGGTGCGCAGCAAGAGTAACATGTTTCAAGCTTATAGTTTCATTAGCAGATATGCTATGGTAAACATTTGAGTCTATCATGCATTAATGAATCAGAGGTGCTAACAAAGTTTATTTACTCCTATGAACTTATCTTCAGTTCTGGGAAATTCTGTCAGTGGTCACTTATCAGTAGTAAAGTTGTACTGCAATTTTTTAAAACTTGGGGCTGAGAATGAAATTCTTCTGGATAAGATGACCAAGCCTCTATTATTCAACACTAAATGGCTTTGGAAATTATCTTTTTCTGCAAACTTAAAAATGTCTCGTAATGAATTCAACCTAAAATTCCAAAACTACCTAAAAGACAAACAGTGCTTAGTACTTATATACAGAATGACTACAATGACTAACGACAACATAAAATCATTTCAGTAACAACTGACTCACAAGAAATGACAAGCTGCTCTAGACATTTCCTACACTTCTGAAAGTTAAAAACAAGTAGTGAGATCTCTATTTTCAGATTCATTTTCTAAGTGCCAACTGCAGTTCCAACACCACCGTTCAGACCTTGATGCAAATAAAAAGAAAATTTCCATATTTCAAAATCCATTTAGCTGTGCAATTGAGGAGTTTCCACCTAATCTTCAATTGGAAGTGATTAATCTGCAATGTAATGACATGCTAAAAGGCAAATATCAAGAGAAGATATAATAGAATTCTATAAATGCCTTCTAAGTGATGAATATATTTAATTAAAATCATATGCCCATGGACTGATTTTAGTATGTGGCAGTACCTATCTATGTTAAAAGATATTTTCAAAGATGAAAAATGTAAAATTTTATTACGGATCAGCATTAACATATGAACACTTATAATCAATGCTGATAACAGGAAACACAACTCTGAAATTCATTAATAGTCCTAAAAGAACTGTCCTATTGTTTTCTATTAATAGACCTCTATTACAAAAAAACTACCTTCAATTATTTTGAATTTTACCAATAAACCTTTGAGGACATTTGTTTTCTCTCTTGTTATAGAAATACTCATAAAATATCTTCCATTTTGCCACTTGGCTCACAAAGCCTAAAACATTTACTTGATGGCTCTTTACAGAAAAAGTTGTCCAATTCTGGTCTATATCATGAGGCCTCTGACTCCAATGCTCATCATATCATTTCACAGTTCTTTGTCTATAGACCTATGCTTTACAACTAAACAATGCCCTCCTTTAGTTCATGTACATAAACCATTTAAGCAGTAGAGAGCATGATTTTATATGTCAGCACTTGCTAAACAATTTCTGAAAGAATAGCTCTGAATATAGAAGGTAGAATATCAAGTAGTAGCCAGCATTCTTTTGAATAATTCTTTCATGTTTCAAAGTTAACTACAACCTGCCTCTACCAAATAGATTAAAAAAAAAGGCAAAAAAAAAAGTTGTTCTAAAATGTAATTTTTTCCCACTAAAATGAGACATAAAAGGATCCAAGGTGGGGTTGGGGTTGTGGCTCACCTAGGGAAGTGCTCATCTAGGGAAGGTAAGGCACTAGGTTCGATCCTCAGCACCACATAAAAATAAATAAATAAATAAATAAAAAGGACACAATACCTACAACTAAAGAAATATTAAGGGCTGGGGTTGTGGCTCAGTGGCAGAGTACTTGCCTTGCATATGAGGCCCTGGGTTCAATCCTCAGCACCACATAAAAATAAATAAACAAAATAAAGACATTGTGCTCATGTATGACTGAAAAAAAATGTTTAAAGAAAAGAAATATTAAAAAAAAAAAAAAGGTCCAAGAGGAATCAAGAAATTATTTCAATTCATTCCTATTCTGCCTCCTGACTGACTATTCCCTAAATTTGCTTCCCTGGCTTTCCAATTCTTTCCCTGATTAATCTCTTTGACAATGAAATAAACTATAATAAAAAGATGTGGCAACATCTGTCATTGCTAATACACACGATTGATTAACACTGACATACATTCAGTGATCTCTCATGGTTAATTGTTGTTATCAAATACTTACTGTTCCTTGTTCTAATAAAAGTTGACACTTGCTGAGACATTCTGGGCTGTCAATAAGTTCCAAGAGTGCTTTCTCAGCCTCTATTCTTTGTGTAAGATCAGTCCCTATGTAGAGGTGAGTACATAATGCCTCCAATTCGGCCAAACTCTTGAGAAGAAAAACAAATTAACATTTTACGTGAATGAAAAAAGGTAAACACATTAACCACAGAAGACAATACAAATATCATGCCTGTATACATTAATCCAATACACATGTGCTGAGCTACAGCTACTTTCCAGGGGAAACCACGACAAACAGGCACATCTCCTACTCCTCCAATTACTGATAAATTAATAGTTATGCAATAACTGTACTATAGAAAAGGGAAGACTTGCCTGATCCAAGGAGTTAGAAAAATAACGTACACCAAGACCAAAAAGAGTGAGCCTGATGGGGGAAAAAAGACTAGAAAGGCCTTCTGTCTACTTACCACTAGAAAGGTGGATGGCAAGTAGACAAAAGGAAATGCCAGATGAGGCCAGAGGTTTGGGGGTAGGGGGAAGATCATGTACAAATTTAAGATAATTCAATTTATATTTTCATGTTGTAAAAATTTCAATGGTTCCAGCTATAAAAAAAAAAAAAAAAGTAACAGTAATTGTAAATATATGCTGATTTGGGGCTTCTGAACTGACTTGAAAGCTACAAGTGAACTATGATGTGATTTTTTTGACCCCTTGGCATTTCTCACAATTTAACAACTAATGTATTTTATAAGCAAAAAGACTAATTCATTATGTTTACAAATATAATCTCATCTGAAGATAGAAGACAAACAATCTGAAAGAAGAATGGAAAAATTGAGCTTGGCATTCCTCTCAGCTTAAAAGATTTTTGTGAAAGTCATCTTTCTAAAACAAGCTACTTCACTAGAAACTTGAATCAGAAAATTGTCCTTGGAGGACAAAAATACTGACATAGATTTCAGTGATGGGTAGGCAAATAAGTTACGGAACATTTCTAAAGAAATGACAATTTTGGTCTTTCCTGGTTTGAATTTTTGAGGCAGCATAAGAGCTACACCAGTCCAAACATTCCCTCAAGTGCGACATCTTTTTATGATAGGAATATACAGCTGTCACTGAAACAAGAGTCCCCTGGAGCTCAATATTCCTCCCACTCCTCTCTTCTGCTGGGTTCCTTCACAGCATTCTCTACTTCCCTATTCAGGCCAGAGCCCAGCATCCTAGACTTGAGACTCTTCTGCTAGAGTGAAAAGGAAAGTCCAAAAGTAACGTTTTAAATAGATCCCCAGAAAGGACCTCAATGAACCACTTTTAAACATTTCCCAACCTCAACTGACCCGACAAACTCAGATTACTACATATATTGTTCACAATATTAAAATGCACAGAAAATATATAATTCAAAAATACTAAGAATTCTCTTCTTCTCCAGGAAGAAATACAGAAATGAAAAGGACTACTTTTCTTTCCCCTGTCAACCTCAGAAGTCTTTTCCTTCACCTAATATATCTGAAGGACAAAAATTTTAGAACTGATAATACCCAGAATAATTCAAAACTAAATTGATCCTGCTGTCATGCATTCACCTAGACTTAAGATTTTTTAAACAAGTAGACTTTCACTGCAAAAAAGAACTAGGTCTGAAATAATTACAGGACCTGTTTAACAAAACAAAAAAGCAAAAAAAAAAAAAGAAGAAGAATAAGAAGAATCTGGCAAGGAGGCACCTGCCTATAATCCCAGCCACTTGGGAGACCAAAGCAGGGGGTTCCTAAATTCAAGGCCAGCCTGGGCAACTTTGCAAGACTTTGTCTCAAAATAAAAAATAAAAAGTGCTGGGGGTGGAGCTCAGTGCCCCTGGGTTCAATCCCCGATACAAAACAAACAAACAAAAAAACCCAAAAATCCTAACAATAACAATATCAGTGCCTACTTAATGAGGTTTGTTTGGGGAATTAGTTCATGCCATGTACCTTCTAGCTCGCAGTATATATTATAAAGGCTAGTTTTGATTATTACCTGAAAATAATACTGTAATCAGTTGAATTATATCCCCCTAAGGCAGGTCCAAGCCCTAACCCTCCCACAACACCTAAGGTCTCCTAGAACTGTGTGGCCTTACTTGCAAACAGGGCCTTCACAAAGCCTTACTTGAATTAAGGATCTCGGGAAGATATCATCCTGGATTTAGAGTGGGCCCTAAACCCAATTATTGGTATCCTCATTTATAAGAAAAGGAAAGGCAGACTTGAGGTGCAGAGCAATAGAGGGCAGAGGGCCATGAGAGGGTGTGCTGGGAGCCATTAGCCAAGTAGGTATGACAATTTCTTTGCCAGCGTACCCCATGTTGCTTAGTGGAAGGACTCGTGGAAATAGGACATTTTGCAGTGACATTGCATGTAGGTGACCTTGCTCAAGGACCAAGGCGGATCCGGGTTTAGGGTGTTCCCGGTTTAGAATAATCCGGGTTTAGGGCGTTCCTGGTTTAGGACTATCCAGGTTTAGGGTGGTTCCAGGTTTAAGGTTATTCCTGCTGGGAATAGGGTGTATCCTGCTGCCTGAGTTCCCCTTGAGTTCTCACGGGATTCAGACAGTATTTTTTGGGAGACAGAAGCCCAGTGGGGGTGGATTTGGGCAGAGAACGTGGATTTCCCCAGAACGTGATTGTAGACGGCTGGTGTGAGTTCGGGAATAAAGAGTTGCTGTTTGAATCTACAAGCTGTGTGGTGGCTCGTGATTTTGTGCCCAGCCAGACTGCGGCAAGGGTGGAGGCAAACCAAGGACTGCCAAGGACTCAAAAGCCACACAAGCTAGAGGGGGCATGATAGGGCTTCTCCTCAGGGACTCCAGAAAGAACTGCCTTTCACCTTCAGAACTATCAGAGAATAAATTTGTGTTGTTCTAAGTCACCTAGTCGATGGTGATTTGTTACAAGAACCCTAAAGACCATCAAACGAAGAAAAAAAACTAATACAAATATTAATATTAATCAAGTGGGAAAAGTCAAGTGTTCTTTCATTATAATGGTAACATACATATGCCTTGCAGATTAAACCTTTTTAAGGAAGAATAAAAAATACATTCATAAGGACCCTTACCCTGATGGAAAGGCATTGTCCCACTACCAATTTATCAGACAATCATCTCATTAGCATTTGATTTTCCAGAGAATCTATAAGGAAATTTTATTTTTCACAGTAGATAAATCTGCATCTTAGTTTTATTATGTATTGATATCTGAGAATATGAGAATGCTTCAGAAAATGGATCCATTCCCACTGTGTAGACAATCTGATTTGGGTTATTAAAACTGCTATACAAGGCTTAAATCAACCATAGAAGTTCATCTAAATAAGTCCAACAAGGAGAACTGGGTATCATGTACCTCCCATAAAGAACTTTACTCTCTAGTAGACAATGATGTAATCCTACTGCCAATCTAAATCAAGATCTTCCTAAGTATTCTGGTCCTACTTGACATATAATTGGTTCTCAACTGGCCTTTCTACTCAGCAATTCTCAAACATGTATCTATCAACAGGTAAATGCTGAGTAAAAAGCCAGGCAAAAAGTATCTATTGTGCCAGGCACAGTGGCACACACCTGTAATCCCAGTGGCTTGGGAGGCTGAGGCAGGAGGATTGCAAGTTCAAACCCAGCCTCAGCAAAAGGGAGGTGCTAAGCAACTCAGTGAGACCCTATCTCTAAATAACAAACAAAATAGGGCTGGGGATGTGGCTCAGTGGGTGAGTGCCCCAAGTTCAAACCCTGGTATCAAAAAAAAGTATATATTGTAACAGGAAACAGCCAGGTATAGGAGTAGTACAGGAAGGAGGAGGAAGCCAGTAGGGATGACAAACAGGCACAAGAGCACAAGGAAACTTTTGGAGGTGATGGGTATTTTCATTTTCTTGATGTCATACATATGCCAAAACACATTTAGTTGCACAGTCGATGTATATGCATTTCATGACTCAGTTATCCTTCAACAAAGTTAAAAGGAAAAAAGAAAAAAAAATGTTCCTAGGAAAAAATTCCCTAAGAATAAAATTAAATCACAAAAATTCCACTTCAATTAAATTTAAAGCTCTTTTCAATTACTTCCCTATATTTTTCCTGGTTTCTGAATTAAGCTTCTTGGTTGCCATTCATAGAAACTCCTTCATTTTAAAAGTTACTCGTTTCCCACAAACTGTTTCTTACTACCTTTTCCTAAGTATCCCGGAAGGCTTGATCCTCAGCCTCTTGGAGCTCTTCAATGATGAATTAGATTACACTTGTTCAAGAGCTTTAGAGTTTATAGAATGGATTCCCACCTTTTTCCCAAACCAATCCTAAAAACACTCCTGCAAAGTACACATTTTCAGTATGCTCATTTTACAGATGAAAACACTGAAGCTGACAGATCAGGTTAAATGGTCAATTCTAAGAAAAATGCAGGTCTACAGGCTCTGAGCACATGTTGTCTCCTCACAATCTGCCATCTGGCCAACCTTTACTCATCTATCATCTACCTCCAGGTGATGTCCTAACCCTACCTGTAGCCTGGTCTGTTAACCATCTTAATATTTGTCTACAAATGTCTTACTTTTGGAAATCTAGAAAGATGTTAAAAATAAACCTCAAATATCAGAAACTGAATTGAGCATGTTTTCCACAGATTTCAAGTGTCCCTTTGATTTCAAAGGTCTAGACCAGGATCTAGATTTATATGTTTGATGTTATCTTCAGCTTTTCCCTCTTCTTAGGATTTTGCCCTCAACTCCTGGAGGTAATCTATGTCTTCCACAACAGGAGCACATTTGCTTAGGGCAGGGGCTGATAGTCATAGGTTGGAGGTAGGCCTGTTTTAGGGTGGTGACTGAGGGTTATAAGGTATCACTGTAACTAGAGACTGAGTCCAACCACATAGGTAGTCGTCCAGCCATGCCAAAGTCATGAAGCCCCAATAAAACTCTGGGTCCCAAAGCTGGCAACAGCATCCTGGCTTGCAATACTTAGTGGTACATACAGCCACACATTGAGTAGCATGTCCTGAGGACAACAGAGGCTGTTTTAGAACTTTCCCAGACTGTCCTATGTGTCTCGTTCCTTGAACAAATTTTAATGTGCATCCTCTCCTTATAACAAACTACGACTATAAGTATTTTGTAAGTCCTGACAAATTGGGGAACCTGAGGTGGTATGGGAAACCACTGAACTTGGAGACTGTGCCATCAAACCATAGTCTGGCAAACTCCAGAAACACAACTCATTTGTCATCAAGCTCTACCAGTTCTTTTTCTACAAAGACTCAGACCCAGCACCTTCATATGATAATCAGAGAGAGCAGAGCAATCAAACAATATTTTCTAACCGTGGCCTCCATGCCCTGGATTTCTTCAAAGGCTGCTTTAGGAATGAGAATGGAGGGTTGTGGGTCTTAGACGCATCACGGTTAGATCTGAAAAATAGAATTTGGTACTCACTAAGTTACCTTAGGAAATTTATTTAACCTTTCTAAGCCTCCCTGTTGAAACTGCAGATAAAAAGCCCCCCTTTCCAAAATAATTTTGAGACTAACAAAGAAAAGATAGGGGAAAGGCTAATATAGTGCCTGCAACAAGTCAGATCCACAATGAATGATAATCATTCTCTTTAGCTACTGACAGTTCTCAATCACATCTAGATTAAAGCAGGTGGCCTGACTGGAAGATTAAGAAGCATGGCTATTGTCTCTGGATCTGAAACCATACTAAGAGTAAAATAGCTCAGTGGAGTCCTTACATCTTTTCTTACGTATATCTTCAGTTTCATCAAAATCCCCCAATCCTCAAGAGTGCCTCCAGCTTGTCTGTTCCCAGTTCTCCTTCCTCACTCTGCTCCTCTATCTGGACTGCTTCCTCAAAGATGATCTAAATCCTTTACTTCTTTGGGGACATAGAACTATAACTCATAGCTTTCTAACCAAAATGCATGTGCACTGAATGGGTTATAGAAATAATATGATGCCCCTCCCCAGGCAGCCAGGGAAGGGCTGGGGATATGGGGAAACTCCACAGATAGCCTTTGGCTGTTAACAGTTTATGTTAATCAGCTACACAATTACCATGATGTGAAAAAGACTATGGCATAACATTTAAGTAGTACCCATTGGCAGGTGATTATAAGGTATAGAAAGTGGAAAGAATATGGAACTTACTGTAACCATGGGCAAGTCACACTGTTCTAAAACTGCCTCAAGGAATAAAAATATATATGCACATCTCTTAAGGAATAAAGTGTATACATGTACTCTCTTAATGGTGGTATTCAACTTTAAAAAGGGCATGTGAAAATCAAAACGCTAAGTACTGGTTATCACTACTAACAAATACTCTGAATTAACTGGTTAACAATATGAAATAATGCACTAAAAGAATTCAAACTGAGAAGTGGGAAGCCCCCCCCCAAAAAAAAACAAAAAACGGTGATGTCTTATTTGTCCAACTCCACTTTTTCAATTTTTTTTTTTTAGTTATAGATGGACACAATACCTTTATTTTATTTACTTATTTATATGTGGTGCTCAGGATGGAAGCTGGTGCCTCAAATGTGCTAGGCAAATTCTACCACTGAATTACAACCTCAGCCGCTACAACTCCACTTTTAAGCGTCCACAGCACCGTAAAGTACATTCTTGGGAAACCAATATGAAGAGTTCTGACATCAGCACCGTAAAGTACATTCTTGGGAAACCAATATGAAGAGTTCTGACATCAGCATGTAATTTTTCCAACACTTTACACCTAAGTATGAAGAAGTATTCCAGGACTTGGTGATTTACTCTGCATCATCTTTCGAAGTCCAAAAAAGTTCCACAATACTTTTAATTTATCCCAAGATTTACACCTGCACTATGTACATCTGATTATCTATTTACAATCCATAAATCCTCTCTGTGAGATTCTTCCTGTGAAAATTTCCCAGAGGCCATATTTACTAAAGTGGTAATAAATATGTTATTTTGACCTGGGGACCCTTTGAAATGGCAAGAAGTCAAAAGGTAATGTGTGGGGTTCACTATCTCTTGGTCCATAAAGTCCTGGAGCTGTCAATTACCTGACAGAGTGGCTAGTTGAAAAGAAAACACCCTTTGGAAGAATCAATAAATAAGGAAGTAATAAGTCAGTGTGACCACAGGGGACCCAAAGAAGTCTACAATAGTAATGTGATACTTACATACACTGTCACCACATTAAGAAACTGCCTACTTCTCCAAGGTCATCTCCTGCCTTCTCCAGCTTCCCCTGGTCTCTTCCCTTTCATATGAACCTTGTGCTCCAGCCAGAATGAATTTCTGCGATACGCCACGGTCTTCCACAATGTTTTGCTTTGGCTCATATTGTACTTTTGTCTCTTAAGCTTTCCCTTCTTTACCAGGCCACCATCTAATTTGTTTCAAGGCCCACTAGACTGCAAGTTTCCTGAGAGGGGAACGCATAAAGTGTGCTCAAAGCTGTATGGTCAATACTCAATAACCAACTAAGGAGAGGATGCAAGGAGGCTCAAGCATCTCTTCCGAGAAGCACAGCAGCTGCACTTCACAGCCTCCCAACACACACCCACACACCCCCTTTTCGGTGCTCCCTGCTCCCCCGTGACTAATTCTACCACAACATTTTTCACGTGTGCTGTAATTACCTGCAAGCTCTAGGAGGGCACCGATAAGTATAATTCCCACACTTGGCACAGTGCTTGAGGCACAGTAGGGCCGCTCGAAGGGTGCTGCTGACTGAGTAACTGAGCCGCCGCGTCGGGGGCGCCAGAGGCTGCGCGGGCCGTGCCCCGCAGCGCGCGTCCCAGCGCGGCAGCTCCGCGCGCGCCCGGCCCCCGGCTGCTCTCCGGCCAGCCCGCGCCGAGCCCTCCTCCGCAACTCCCCACAGCCCCGGCCCCGCCGCCCCGGCGGACCGAACCCTGCGGGGTCCCGGCCGCCGCAGCCAAGCGGAGCTGGTCCTCCGCGCGGCGCGGGCTCCACCTGCCCCGGCGCCGCCACAGCCGCCGTCCGCGCCCTCCCGCGCCGCCGCGCCGGGAGAGTCCCGCCGGTCTGTCGCCCGCCCAGGCGCGGCCCCACGGTGCGCAGCGCGGACGGGCGCGGAGGCTGCGGCTCCGGCCGCGGCCTTGCGGCCTCCACCGCCTTCCTCGGCCCTGCGCCTCCCGCCGCAGCGTCCCGCGGGCTCAGGGGCAGCGGGGCGTGGGCCCGGCGCAGAGCGCACTGACCTGGAAGTGCAGCGCCATCTTCCCGTGAGGCGGCGCCGGCCGCAGCCCGAGCGCCCGAGGGCAGGGACAAGGCGGGCGCGCGGAGCCCGCCACCCCGGGGTCCTTGCGCCGCTCGCTCGCGTCCCTCGCCGCTCGCGTCGGCGTTCTTGGCGCGCGGCGGGCGGGGCTGGGGGCGGGGCGGCGCGCGGAGGGGCGGGGCCTCCGGCGGGCCAGCCAACCGCCCCCAACCGCTGCGCCGCCAGGGTCGTGACCTCCGACCCTGCCCTTGACCCAACTACCGCGCCCAACTTTCTGCGTGGACGCCACGTCTTCGTTGTGCCACCGGTGCTCCGCTCTGGCAGCACAAATATCGCTCTTGGCTCCAGCTCCCGCTTCGCCACGGGTTTCCTCGTCCTTTACCACCCTCATGCCAACTGCTGCCCTTGACTGCTGACCCGCTGAGCCCAACTCCATTGCTTCTTTAAAATTGTTCAACTTTATTTTGGTTAAAATTAAACAGTACCTACGGGGTGTAAAACATTGTGAAATTCTGACTTGCCTCTGACTCCTTGTTTGTAGGAGTCTGTTTTTAAAATATGAGCTTGTATTTTACACCTAATGATTCCACTGGAATGAAAATATTTTGGAGTAGACGTGAGGTCGACATCAGGCCTTTCTGGTGCTCTTTATTTCTCTGGAAATTCAACAATTCCATTGGGGCCATTGTGCTTTAGTGTTTTAAAAGAAAAACTAGCTGAAATAATCCTTATGATTCAGGGCTACTAACTATAGTTCAGGGCTCTTATTTCAATAAGTCTGTTTGCAAATTCTGCTTTGGTTAACTTGAAAGCATGTTTATTTCATCTTAATATTTAAAGGATAGTTTTGCTGGGTATAAAACTCCACACAGGCTTTTTTGTTTTTTTTCAATCTTTCAGTATGTAAGATTGTCTTTTGTTTGCCATTGTTTCTTTGGAAGTCAGCTATTAGTCTGATTGTTGAGCCTTTGTCTCCTCTCACACACACACACACCCCATCCCCATCTGAATTTGATGTCACTAACCCTGGTGTTTATCTTGTATCTTGGCAAGTATTTCTTTAAATATTGCTCTATTTCCTCTCTCTACCTCCCCCATCCTGCCTCCCTCTCTCCCCCTCCCACCCTCCCTCATATATATATTTGAATTACGTGTGTATTAGAACATTTTGCTCTATTCCTTATGTCTCTCAATCTTTTCTGTATTTGTCTTTTTTAAAATTTTTGTACTTTAATCTGGATATTTTCTACTAACCTGTCACCCATATAGTAGAAACTGCTCTGCTGTGCCTGAGCTGTAATACAACCCCTCTTGAATTATTAATTTGACTTGCAATTGTATTTTAGTTTTAGATTTTTCATTTAACCGCTCCCTTCCATTTAAAAAGAAATAGATTCCAAGTCTCTAGTAAAATTCTTTCCTCTATTTTTTTTTAATTTTAGTCATATTATTTAAAATCCTATCCAGTAATTCAATAGCCCAATCATTTGCATCCTCTAGGTTTTTGGTATTTGGCACTGTTTTGATTATTGCCTCCTCCTTTCCCATGTCTCATAATTTCTTGTTGAATTCATACAATGTGAAAAAAAAAACTATAGAGGCTTCTGAATGATAGTAGCTTTCTCCAAAGTTAAGTTTTCTTACAAGTATGTAGATAAAGTAAATCACCTCAATCCCAATGGGATTTGGTTTTAGGCTTTTTAATGCTGGTGTATTTCAATTTTGTCCTTAATCCTAGGTCATGGTCTTTCTTAGGTCTTACAACTAAAACCCAGGTGTTTATGCCACCACCCCAAACCTTATGGAGCTTGTCCTCTAATCTCTATTTCACCAGCTTTATGCAGCTGATAAAATCTTGGTTTAACTCTTTAGGTGCTGCTGTTCTTCTGGATTTCTTGAAGTCTCCCCCTTGTGTCTATGCATCTTAGGAATTACCTGATGATTTATTGGGAATTTGTAAATAGATTTTGGGGTTCATGTTCTGCCATTCCCTTCTCTTTAGACTTTTGGCCCTCAAATCCCACTTGCATTTGTTCCCAAGCTCCAAACTCTGCTTCTGTCCTATAGAGATGTTGCTGTCTATTTATCTCTGTTACTCCCCCCTGCCACTTAGAAAATGCTCTGGGGGTGGGGGTGCTGAGTGAATATATATCTTGCCACTTGTGCTTTAATTCTCTCAAGGATTGTGGCCAATTCGTTTTGCCTTCATTGGTTGTATTCCAGTGCTCTCAGTTATTAATATGTATATTTATATGTCTGGGGTGATGTGTGTATTCCATATCTGTATAATAGCTAATAAATATATGTTTAATAAAAGAAAATAAAATATATATTTATTTTATAATAAAATATATGTTTATCAAAAATATATGTTTATTTGGAGTTCTATATATATAATATCTGGATATATATGCATATATATTGCATATTTGTAATACAATATACACTGACAGTTTGTCCTGTCTGTATAATTGTCCTGTCTCAATAATTGCTTCTAATGGGAAGTCTAATCCAGTTCAAGATACTTCATTGTGCCCAGACTGTTGGCAACTTCGAACTATGGCCTCAACTTGAATAGCTTATCCACAAGCCATGGATCTTCATCTTCACAACTCAACTTCTAAGCCTTAAAATTTTCTGTATTCCATTTTTTTCACCCCTTTACCCCCAGATTTTTGATTCCTGTATTCTGATTTTCATTCCTAGGTCCCAAATCTTTTGATACCCAATCTCAACTTGATTCCCATATTTCCAACACTTCTAGCTTCCACCCCCAAATGTCGACAATGTTTTCTGACCTCCCTGTTACTTCCCTGCTGTGCAGTAACTTATTATTATAATCAACCACTGCCTTTGTTTAACTTCTAAATCCCAACCAACTTTAAGGCTATTATTTTAAAGTTAAATTTCTGTCAACTCAGTTTTCAGGTCCTAGGGGAGGAACAACTATTTTAGTTTGGACATTTGAAAATTTTTTCACTTTAAAATATCCTTGGCACACATGTACAATTGTAATAAGAACAGTAGAGGAGGCTGAGTACCCAGCGAATTCACAAGGTAGTTCTGGAAATGAAAAGCCAATTGTTTTTCCCTTTTAAGTGACCACCAAAGATTTCTGTTTCAATTAACCCTCCCTTCCATGACTGTCTATCAACAAAGTTTGCATTTAACATCATCTTTTTGTCAGTTAATAAAATTTAAGATAGAATTATGTCATTACAGCTATTAAAAATCAGCACAGAAGATGCTCCAGGATGTCAAATAATTCATTTCTATCACAAAACTCAATTAAAGGAAGGACATTTAGAGCCCTTAGGAATTACAGAATTATCTTCCTTTATGGCGACTAGCCTTATAAAAAAAGACAGATAGATGTTTGATCTTTGTGCTTTTTCAGGGGATTCAATTAACATTTATAATTCTGGTACCTTAGGAATTGGAATACCTAATGCCTGTGTTTTGATTTGTTATTTCCAAGATCAAGATGACAGAAAACCTATAACACAACAATTTTATAAATAGTAACATGAAATGAGGAAGTAGAACACAGTGATTAGGAAATCAGACTAAAGCCAAATAATCTGGATAGATTGGGATGCCAACTTCATCACTTACTAGCTGGTAAACTTGGTGAGTTATTTCACCTTTTTCTGTCTTCATTTCCTCATATGTGAAATGGAGATATAACGATGCCTATCTTATAGTTTTCTGTGAGAATTAAATGAGCTAATATATACGACATATTTAGAAAATACCTGCCAAATAATGTGTCATGTAAAGATTAGTTTTTATCAAATAAGATTATGTCATTCTCTGGATATAATTAGAGAAAAAAAATCTTAGTGTAACAAAAAGTCAGATCCAAACAGATCTGACTAGATCTCCTTCAGGGGCTTATTAAAGAACCCCTGACAAGAGGGGTCTAGAAGTGAGGGAGGAGCCAGTCACAGAAGGAGAAGTAAACCAGGTAGCTGCTATTGACACCATGTACGTACGTGTGTGCATACACGTATACACGATTAAAAAAACAATGTGACTTTAAATTGAAATGGAGTATGTAAGATACGTTAACTCTAGGAGAGAATAGGGCAGAGAACCAGAAGTACCACCAATCATAGACCATTTAAATACATAGCTATTTCCTTGAAATAGACCTGTCAATATTTTAAGTGCTTTATTCTAAAATTCATTTAGGACTTACCAGTAAGAACAATGCTGGCTAGTTGTTAAAATATATAACTAGGTCCTTCACATAGTATTATTTCTTCCTCAGGGAAAGCATGCCATTTCTTAGAAGCCAAGTTTTTTCCTTAAGGGGCCACATTTTCCCTCTGTTCAAGCTTATTGTCAGGATGCCCAGCTAACAAGGCAAATCTCTTATGATAAGGAAAACTAAAGGGCCTAAGGAGATCTCAAGGAGAATGGAATCCTTGAGTTTCTCCATTATCCGTTTTTTTAAGATTTATTTTTTAGTTGTAGTTGGACACAATACCTTTATTTTTTTATGTGGTGCTGAGGAACGAACCCAGGGCCTTGCACATGCTAGGTGAAGGCTCTACTGCTGAGCCACAACCCCCAGGCCCTCTCCATTATCCTTTCTTATGCCTCCCAACTCTCCACCCCAACACTCACTCCTGACTTCCTCAAGAACAGCTTATGTCATACCAAGGATCCAGGGGAGATCAATAAATGCTGATGCCCACATTAACTCCTTTTCCATTGTAGTAACTTTTTAAAAAAGAATACTTCTGGAGAAGTAGAAGATGGCGGCGAGGGGAGTGCAGTGCCCCCGTGTGCCGCGTCACCGTGTGGGAGAATGACGAGTCAGGACGGCTAAAGGCTATCTTGTTAGGAATTTCCAGCAGTAGTGGGGTGCTCCGGAACCTGGAGGAAGGATTTCCATCGCACGAGGATCGGCTGCGGGGACTCAAACGCGAGAGATTTGTCGCACGGAGGGTAACACTGCTTATTCAGCAAATCGCCCCGCGGCTAGAGTCTGCAGCGTGCGCTGGGAAACGAAGAGATAGCGACGCAGGGATACAGCGCTGCAGTTTCTTCCAGCCGTGCAAGCACCGTACTCAGTGCTGAATTCTGGGTTCGAGACGGGGGAAGGAAGCGGTCCAATTTGGTTCTCCACACCGGTCAGATCACAGAGGAGGCCAGCGGCCACCATCTTGGAGAGCTGACGTCACCATCCCTGTTTTCGACTGACCGCAGCTCATTCAGCCATAGAACAGGTAATTTCAGGCTGCCATTCGCCTGCGGCGTGCAGACAGATTACTCAGGCTCAGTGCTAGATGACCCGTGGAGACTGCTTCTTGGAGCCTGCTCTTATCGGAGCATACACCGAGCACGGAGCGGCTGAGTTCCGGCTCCCGGAACTGCTCTGGCCCAGGGCTAAGGAGCCCGCGGAAACTGCTTCTCGGTCCGGGTCCTGCTGAGTACTGTGGAGGTAAATACCTACCAAGCCTTCGTGGGCAGTGGCAACAGGACTGAGACGGGGCCTGTGAGGGCCGGTCAGGACTCACCCGTTGCTTTGGTCACCCGGCAAAGGGAACGAAGTGCTGCCATAGGATACCAACATGGCAGAGATCTGATGTCATCAGAAAGCGGCGGAGGAGAGAACTTCATCAATACCAGCGGCGACAGAAACAGTTGGTCTCCTGGTAGGGAGGGTGAGTCACAGACACCCGAGTCTCTCTCGCTTTGTCTTCGAGCCAGAGGGGAGGAGCCAGGCCGCCGCCCGTGCCCGGAGCAGGCCCAGCGGCTCGCCGGCGTGGTAGTCGCATGACCCCAATTGGACAGGGGGCGGAGCGGAGCCACCACCCGTGCCCGCAAGGTGGGCAGACCTGCGACCCAGTGGTACGCGGGCGTGGTAGGAGGAGCAGGGCAGAGCCGCCGCCGGCGCCTGCAAGATAAGCAGACCTGCGACAGACTGGCGGGTCAGGCCCAGCGGCCTGCCAGCGTGGTACACACGTCACCCCAACTGGAGTAGGGGCAGAGCAGAGCCTTCGCCCGCGCCCGGATCAGGCCACTCCAGTGTGGTGGTCACGTGACCCCAATTGGAGTGGGGGTGGAGCGGAACCGCCACCCGTGCCCGCAGGGTGGGCAGACCTGCGACCAACCTGCAGATCAGGCTCAGCGGCCCGCGGGCGTGGTAGGAGGGGCAGGGCAGAGCCACCGCCCACGCCTGCAAGGTAGGCAGACCTGCGACAGACCCGCGGATCAGGCCCAGCGGCCAGCTGGCGTGGTACACACGTCACCCCAATTGGAGTAGGGGCAGAGCAGAGCCGCCACCCATGCCCGAAAAGTGGGCAGACATGCGACCGACCAGCGGGACAGGCCCAGTGGCCTGCCGGTGCGACAGACACGTCACCCCATTTGGAGTAGGGGCAGAGCAGAGCCGCCGCCTGCGCCCGGAACAGGCCCAAGGGTCTGCGGGTGTGGTAGACAAGTCACACCGATTGGAGGGGGGGCAGAGCAGAGCCGCCGCCCGCGCCTGCAGGGTAGGCAGACCTGTGACCGACCGGCAGAACAGGCCCAGGGGTCTGCGGGCGTGGTAGACACCTCACACCAATTGGAGGAGGGGCAGAGCAGAGCCCCCGCCCGCGCCTGCAAGGTAGGCAGACAGCCGCCCGACCCTGCAAGGGAGACTTTTCAACTATACAAGAGCAATATAAATATATAGGGGAAAAAAACCATTTCAAAAACACAACAGTTTCACCAAGCAGAAAGAAACGCAAGCAGTATGAAAAGACAAGGAAAGAAAGGACCACAAGCAATGCAGGTCAACTCAACTTCAGAAGAGGTAACAGCTGCAGCAGATGGAATGTCAGATAAAGAATTCAGGATATACATGCTTCAGATGATCTGGAGTATCAAGGAAGACATTAGACAGCAAAATCAGGCAATGAAAGATCACTTCGACAATGAATTACACAAAAAAATCCAGGAAGCAAAGGATCAACTATACAGGGAGATAGAGGTTATAAAAAACAAACAAAGAGAAATCCTAGAAATGCAGGAAGCAATAAACCAACTCAAAAACTCAATTGAGAATACTACCAGCAGAGTAGAACACTTAGAAGATAGAACATCAGACAATGAAGACAAAGTATTTCAACTTGAAAAGAACATAGACAGCTCAGCAAGACTGTTAAGAAACCATGAGCAGAACATCCAAGAAATATGGGATAACATTAAGAGACCAAACTTAAGAGTCATTGGGATACAGGAAGGTACAGAACTCCAAACCAAAGGAATGAGCAATCTATTCAATGAAATAACACGAGAAAACTTCCCAGACTTGAAGAATGAGACAGAATCCCAAATCCTAGAAGCCTACAGGACGCCGAAAATCATCCTGTAGGAAGAATGAAAAGGAGAGAATTTTAAAAGCTACAAGAGAAAGGAAGCAGATTACATTTAGGGGTAAGCCAATCAGGATAACAGCTGATCTTTCAACACAGACTCTGAAAGCTAGAAGATCCTGGAATAACATATTTCAAACACTGAAAGAAAATGGGTTCCAACCAAGAATTGTGTATCCAGCGAAATTAAGCTTCAGGATGGAAGATGAAATTAAAACCTTCCACGACAAACAAAAGTTAAAAGAATTTGCACCTAGAAAACCATCTCTTCAAAACATCCTCGGCAAAACATTACAGGAAGAGGAAATGGAAAATAACAATGAAAACCAACAGTGGGAGGTAGGACAGTAAAGGGGGGGAAAATAATCAAAGAGGAAAATAAACCATGTTTAGTAACAGAAATAAACAAATATGGCTGGAAGAACAACCCATATCTCAATAATAACCCTAAATGTTAATGGCTTAAACTCACCAATTAAGAGACACAGGCTAGTAGAATGGATCACAAAACAAGACCCAACAATATGCTGCCTACAGGATACGCATTTGATAGGAAAAGACATACATAGGCTGAAGGTGAAAGGTTGGGAAAAATCATATCACTCATATGGACTTCGGAAACAAGCAGGAGTGTCCATACTCATATCAAATAAAATATATTTCAAGCCAAAGTTAATCAAAAGGGATAAAGAGGGACACTACATACTGCTTAAGGGAACCATACACCAACAAGACATAACAATCATAAATATATATGCCCCAAACAATGGTGCAGCTATGTTCATCAAACAAACTCTTCTCAAGTTCAAGAGTCTAATAGACCACCATACAATAATCATGGGAGACTTCAACACACCTCTCTCGCCATTGGACAGATCTTCCAAACAAAAGTTGAATAAGGAAACTATAGAACTCAATAACACAATTAATAACCTAGACTTAATTGACATATATAGAATATACCACCCAACATCAAGCAGTTACACTTTTTTCTCAGCAGCACATGGATCCTTCTCAAAAATAGATCATATATTATGTCACAGGGCAACTCTTAGACAATATAAAGGAGTAGAGATAATACCATGCATCTTATCTGATCATAATGGAATGGAACTGAAAATCAACGATAAAAGAAGGAAGGAAAAAGCATACATCACTTGGAGAATGAACAATAGGTTACTGAATGATCAATGGGTTATAGAAGACATCAAGGAGGAAATTAAAAAATTTTTAGAGATAAATGAAAACACAGACACAACATATCAGAATCTATGGGACACATTGAAAGCAGTTCTAAGAGGAAAATTCATTGCTTGGAGTTCATTCCTTAAAAAAAGAAAAAACCAACAAATAAATGATCTCATACTTCATCTCAAAATCCTAGAAAAAGAAGAGCAAAACAACAGCAAAAGAAGTAGAAGGCAAGAAATAATTAAAATCAGAGCTGAAATTAATGAAATCGAAACAATTGAAAAAATTGACAAAACTAAAAGTTGGTTCTTTGAAAAAATAAACAAAATCGACAGACCCTTAGCCATGCTAGCGAAGAGAAGAAGAGAGAGAACTCAAATTACTAGCATACGGGATGAAAAAGGCAATATCACAACAGACACTTCAGAAATACAGAAGATAATCAAAAACTATTTTGAATCCTTATATTCCAATAAATTAGAAGATAGTGAAGGCATAGATAAATTTCTTAAGTCATATGATCTGCCCAGATTGAGTCAGGAGGATATAGACAACCTAAACAGACCAATATCAATTGAGGAAATAGAAGAAACCATAAAAAGACTACCAACTAAGAAAAGCCCAGGACCGGATGGGTATACAGCAGAATTTTACAAAACCTTTAAAGAAGAACTAATACCAATACTTTTCAAGCTACTTCAGGAAATAGAAAAAGAGGGAGAACTTCCAAATTCATTCTATGAGGCCAACATCACCCTGATACCTAAACCAGACAAAGACACTTCAAAGAAAGAAAACTACAGACCAATATCTCTAATGAACCTAGATGCAAAAATCCTCAATAAAATTCTGGCAAATCGGATACAAAAACATATCAAAAAAATTGTGCACCATGATCAAGTAGGATTCATCCCTGGGATGCAAGGCTGGTTCAATATACGGAAATCAATAAATGTTATTCACCACATCAATAGACTTAAAAATAAGAACCATATGATCATCTCGATAGATGCGGAAAAAGCATTCGACAAAGTACAGCATCCCTTTATGTTCAAAACTCTAGAAAAACTAGGGATAACAGGAACATACCTCAATATTATAAAAGCAATCTATGCTAAGCCTCAGGCTAGCATCATTCTGAATGGAGAAAAACTGAAGGCATTCCCTCTAAAATCTGGAACAAGACAGGGATGCCCTCTCTCTCCACTTCTGTTCAACATAGTTCTCGAAACACTGGCCAGAGCAATTAGACAGACGAAAGAAATTAAAGGCATAAAAATAGGAAAAGAAGAACTTAAATTATCACTATTTGCAGATGATATGATTCTATACCTAGCAGACCCAAAAGGCTCTACAAAGAAACTATTAGAGCTAATAAATGAATTCAGCAAAGTGGCAGGATATAAAATCAACACGCATAAATCAAAGGCATTCCTGTATATCAGCGACAAATCCTCTGAAATGGAAATGAGGACAACCACTCCATTCACAATATCTTCAAAAAAAAAAAATACTTGGGAATCAACCTAACAAAAGAGGTGAAAGACTTATACAATGAAAACTACAGAACCCTAAAGAGAGAAATAGAAGAAGATCTTAGAAGATGGAAAAATATACCCTGTTCATGGATAGGCAGAACTAACATCATCAAAATGGCGATATTACCAAAAGTTCTCTATAGGTTTAATGCAATGCCAATCAAAATCCCAACGGCATTTCTTGTAGAAATAGAGAAAGCAATCATGAAATTCATATGGAAAAATAAAAGACCCAGAATAGCAAAAACAATGCTAAGCAGGTAGTGTGAATCAGGCGGTATAGTGATACCAGACTTCAAACTATACTACAGAGCAATAGTAACAAAAACAGCATGGTACTGGTACCAAAACAGGCGGGTGGACCAATGGTACAGAATAGAGGACACAGAAACCAATCCACAAAACTACAACTACCTTATATTTGATAAAGGGGCTAAAAGCATGCAATGGAGGAAGGATAGCATCTTCAACAAATGGTGCTGGGAAAACTGGAAATCCATATGCAACAAAATGAAACTGAATCCCTTTCTCTCGCCATGCACAAAAGTTAATTCAAAATGGATCAAGGAGCTTGACATCAAATCAGAGACATGCCGTCTGATAGAAGAAAAAGTTGGCTACGATCTACATATGGTGGGGTCGGGCTCCAAATTCCTCAATAGGACACCCATAGCACAAAAGTTAATAACTAGAATCAACAAATGGGACTTACTCAAACTAAAAAGTTTTTTCTCAGCAAAAGAAACAATAAGAGAGGTAAATAGGGAGCCTACATCCTGGGAACAAATCTTTACTCCTCACACTTCAGATAGAGCCCTAATATCCAGAGTATACAAAGAACTCAAAAAATTAGACAATAAGAGAACAAACAACCCAATCAACAAATGGGCCAAGGACCTGAACAGACACTTCTCAGAGGAGGACATACAGTCAATCAACAAGTACATGAAAAAATGCTCACCATCTCTGCAGTCAGAGAAATGCAAATCAAAACCACCCTAAGATACTATCTCACTCCAGCAAGATTGGCAGCCATTATGAAGTCAAACAACAACAAGTGCTGGCGAGAATGTGGGGAAAAGGGTACACTTGTACATTGCTGGTGGGACTGCAAATTGGTGCAGCCAATTTAGAAAGCAGTATGGAGATTTCTTGGAAAGCTGGGAATGGAGCCACCATTTGACCCAGCTATTCCCCTTCTCGGTCTATTCCCTAAAGACCTAAAAAGAGCATGCTACAGGGACACTCTACATCTATGTTCATAGCAGCTCAATTCACAATAGCAAGACTGTGGAACCAACCTAGATGCCCTTCAATTGACGAATGGATAAAAAAAAAATGTGGCATTTATACACAATGGAGTATTACTCTGCATTAAAAAATGACAAAATCATAGAATTTGCAGGGAAATGGATGGCATTAGAGCAGATTATGCTAAGTGAAGCTAGCCAATCCCTAAAAAACAAATGCCAAATGTCTTCTTTGATATAAGGAGAGTAACTAAGAACAGAGTAGGGACGAAGAGCAGGAGAAGAAGATTAACATTAAACAGGGATGAGAGGTGGGAGGGAAAGGGAGAGAGAAGGGAAACTGTATGGAAATGGAAGGAGACCCTCAGGGTTATACAAAAGTACATACAAGAGGAAGTGAGGGGAAAGGGAAAAATAATACAAGGGTGAGAAATGAATGACAGTAGAGGGGGTAGAGAGAGAAGAGGGGAGGGGAGGGGGGATAGTAGAGGATAGGAAAGGCAGCAGAACACAACAGACACTAGTATGGCAATATGTAAATCAATGGATGTGTAACTGATGTGATTCTGCAATCTGTATATGGGGTAAAAATGGGAGTTCATAACCCACTTGAATCAAAGTGTGAAATATGATATGTCAAGAACTATGTAATGTTTTGAACAACCAACAATAAAAAATTAAAAAAAAAAGAATACTTCTAACATTTTTTTTCTGATTTCAGGAGAAATTCACAATTGTTGCATAAAATATAGAATTTCATAAAGTCAAAGTAAAGTTACCAAGAATGGTATCCCTCAAAAATAACCAAATTTTTAATTTTTTTTAAGACAGGGATTTATTATGTTGTCCAGGCTTTTTCCAAACTCCTTAGTTCAAGTTCAAGCAATCTTCCTGCCTGCCTCAGCCCCTTCTGAAGCTGGGAGTATGAGCAAGTATCATCTCACCAGGATCAAAAATAACAAATCTTAATCAGCATCTATCCTTCCAGATCTCTGTCTCCACACATGTATATGTGGGAAATTTTTTTCTTTTATACAAATGAGACCATACTACAATACTAATTTGCACCATTTTTTTCCTGCTTGACAATCTATTTTCTAACTTTTAACATCACTATTATAGATCTGCTTCATTTATTTTTAAGAATTCCATCATATTCCCATATATACTGACTTATTTATTTAATCAGTCCTCTGCTAGGAGAAACAAGTTTATCTGATTCTTTTTATGACTATAAATAATGTCTATAGCAGCAATATTGAGGAAACTCCCAGTGTTCTCTATAACTAGAGGAGGCAGAAAAAGCAGAATTTTGTCCTCAGTGTATACTTTTAAAAAAAATGCTTCTACAAAACCTTTCCAAGTTTGGCCGATACATAGGTTGACCATATGTTTTATTACTCACAAGGACACTGTTAAAAGGGAGGGTCTTAAAGCTATCAGATAGGGTAAAGCAAGGTCCTTGCCAGCAAGACAAGGTCTCTGTAGCAAGAGCAAGCTGGGGGAATCACTATGACCCATGTAGGTAAGAGGACTTTTGTGTAGGAGGGCTGGTTCTTGAGGGCATCACAGTCTTTACAGGGTGAAGAAAGCATCCATACAAGAGTGGTCCTTCTGCTGGTGTCAGAGCTAAGCAGGGAAGGAGAGCATCCATACAGAGTTTTGGAGCCAAACTAATATGAGGGGTGTATCCATATATTGGGGGAAGGGTGGCCTGGCACAGAACTTTGAAGCTCAACAGGCATGAGAAGGGCATCCCTGAAGGGGTGGAGAGGAACTAGCTAGAACTGGGGAGTCAGAGCTCAGAAATGTGGGGAAGGGTAGGGTATGGGTAGGGGGTGCCATGCCAAGGAGTGTTGAATTCCAAGTAGGGCAAAGAAGATACCCATGCAGAAATATTGGCAATGGAACTGGTTATATACTGGGGCCCTCGGTTTGGTTGAATGTCCTTCAAAGGTCCTCGTATTAAAAGTTTGATTCCCCAGTCTGAGGAACTGGGGAACTTTTAAGAGGTAGTGAGTGGCTCATTTTAAGTCTTCTAGTCACATGGGAACATGCCTTTGAAGAAGATATTGGAATCCTGGCCCTTCCTCTCTTCTCTGTTTGTTTCCCAGCTGCCATGAGGTGGGTAGCCTCTTCATGTACTGTCACCATGAGGCTGCCACAGGCCCAAAGCAACAGGGCCAAGTGACCATGGACTGAAGGCTCTGAAACTTGGAGCCAAAATAAATCTTTCCTCCTTTTAAGTAGATTCTCCCACGTGTTTTGTTAACAGTGGTGGGAAGTTAGTCAATGCTCCAGGATTTACCCTCATTGTCTTATTTTAAAGCAGCTTCTAGACCTTGTTAATTCAGTACTTTAGAATGGGTCTGTAAGAGACTAAGATCCTTTAAAAAACCAGGATTCTATGAGAACCCTTAGAATTTTTATAATTCCTTAATATTATTTATTGGCTAGTTAGTATTCATAATTCTTCAATTCATATTTGTTTTGTTTGTTCTAATAAAGATCCAAGAAAAAAACCACCTATTGCATTTGGCTGATATAATTTTTCATGTCTTCCTTTAATCTATACAGTTTTTCCTTCTGCTTCTACTTCTTTTGATACTAGGTGAATTTATCTATCAAAGAAAGTAAGTTGTTTGCCTTTCAAATGTCCCAAATTTCATATTTGACATTATATCTCTGTGGTGTCATTTAGCATGTTCCTCTAGCCCCTGCATTAGTGTCCTTATGAATGCAATACACGGGCCCCTTGAAATCATGGCTGCAGGGGCCTCTGAGTGCCTGAAAGGTTCAGAATGGTGAAACAACTTCCTAGCCTTCCCTGTGCAAGCAAGTCATCCCACAATCTCTTCTCAAAGAAATTTTCCCTTCTACATCCTGGAGCCTGCAGTGAGTGGGGTCTTGCAAATTGCTGAGAAGCCCCCAAGCCATCCTTCCTATTCTCTCTCTGTGTGAAGGACTCAGCACATCTTTAGTGGCTGTAATCTCCTCAACAAGCATACTTCCCTTGATCCTAACTTTACATGCACTTCTCTAGCCAAATTGCAAATTTTTAAACTCCCTTAGCTCTGTTTTCTGCTCCCAATTTTCACAGTAAACCTGACTAAAAGCTCCCAGTAATAGCCATGCCACTGACATGCTGTGCTGCATTGGGATTTCCTCCACCTGATTAATTAGTCCATCACTGTTAAATTTAACTTCACTCAAAGTCTCAGGACATGGGCATAATATAAACTTTGCCAAAATATAACATGAGTAACCTCTAGTACAATTCCCATGGAGTCCACATTTCCCCTGAAATATCAAAAGTATATTGCAGTTAGCATTCTGGTCTTCTAAGCTCCCACTAAAGTTCTGCTTGTAGCATTCTAAGGCTTTCCCAGCCTGCATTTCCAAAGGCTTCTTAACCATGTGATCAAATTAATTACAGCATTGACCTCACTTCTTAGTACCAATTTCTGTTTTAGTTAGCTTTTGTATCTCTGTGACCAAAATACCTAACAAGAACAACTCAGAGGAGGAGAAGTTTATTTGGGGCTCACAGTTTAAGAGCTCTAAGTCCAACGAGGGGCAATCCCATTGCTCTGGTCCCAATGTGAGGCAGCGGATTGTGGCAGAAGGGCCTAGCAGAAAACTAGGATGGACTGATTGGGTTAAAGCTCTCACAATCCAATCACTTTACCTCTGCACATTCCTGCATTTGCACAGGAGTTTTGTGGGGGGCAGGGGGGACACATCACATATCCAAACCATAACACAGAAGCTCAGTAAATGAGATCAGCACTAATCCCTTTCTGAGGGTGATGCCCCAGTCACTTAATTCCTCCCACTTAAAAATGTTATCACCTCTCAACCTCATCACACTGGTACCAAGCTTCCAAACATGACCCTTTAGGGTCCATGGTCAAACCATATCCAAACCTTAGCATCTGAGAATAGGAAAGCCTATAAAAGACAAAGTACATTAATGGTCATCCGGGGCTGGGCAGAGGGTGATGGCTAATGGGAGTAAAGTTTCTTTTGGAGATAATAAAAATACTTTAAAACAGATTGTGCTTATGGATGTGCAACCCTGTAAATACACCTAAAGTCATTGAATTGTACATTTTGTTGAGTTGTAGGGTGTGCTATCAGCTTTTCATCACTGTGACCAAAATGCCGGACAAGAATAATTTAGAGGAGGAAAGACTCATTTTGGCTCACAGAGGTTCAGTCCGTGTCCAACCAACTCCAATGCTCTGAGACCAAGGTGAGGCAGGACATCATGGCCGAGGGGTATGGCAGAAAGCTACTCAGCTTGTGGAAGCTGAGAATGAGGGAGAGGGAAAAGGAGAGAGAGAGGAAGAAAAAAGAGAGAGGGATGGAGGGGCAGAGAGAGAGAAGGAGCAAGGGGCCAGGGACAGATAGAGTCCTAAGGCCACACTCCCAGTCACCTGATTTCTCCAACCATGCCCCCACGTGCCTATAGTTTTCACCACCTCTCAGTAAGTTCATTCAATTATTAATTCACTAAATGGGTTATTCCACTGATGAGGTCACAGCCCTCACAATCCAATCATTTCGCCTCTGAGCATTGCCGAATTTTCTAATACATGCACTTTGTGGGGAACTTTGCAGATTCAAACTATAACACGTGGAATGTGAATTATATCTTGATAAAGCTGTTAGTAAAAAAAAGACCCTATTAAGGGCCGGGGTTGTGGCTCAGTGGTAGTGCTCTTGCCTAGCATGCATGAGGTCCTGGGTTCGATTCTCAGCAACACATACAAATAAGTAAAATAAAGGTCCATCAACAACTAAAAAAATATTTTTAAAAAGACCCTGTTAAAAATAAAAAATGTTCTTTGTAGTATAATATAAATAAAAAGTACTCTAAGATCTTATTTCCACCATGTGAATGAGAGAAAGGAAAAAAAATATTTTTGAATAATGAAGTAGTTATACAGTTCTTTTTGAACTCAACCAGCTGGCCAGGTAAGTATTTTCTGATTTTACAGGTCTCTTCAAAGAAGTTAAGCACTTTGCCCACATCGGTTGTATCTTAAATGGCAGAGCTCAGGTTTAATCAAGGTTTGTTTACCTACAAAGAAAATATTTTTCCATTACATCATTTTGTCTCTATATTTTAACTAGCTTTAAATTTGAATTCAACAATAGAACCAAATCTAAACCAGGTGTTTCATTCACAAATATGATATTAACTAAGAATATAGTAAATTACCTTTCAGTATTATATTTACAATTTTTTTGGTACTGGGGATTGAATCCAGGGGTACTTAACCACCGGGCCCATCCCCAGCCCCCCTTTTTTTAAAATTTTGAAACAGGGTCTCGCTAACTTGCTGAGGGCCCTACTAAATTCTTGAGGCTGGCTTTTGAATTTGCAATCCTCCTGCCTCAGCCTCCCAAGCCCCTGGGATTACAAGTGAGCACCACTATGCCTGGCTATATTTACTTTTAAAAAATTACATCAAAATGCCCTAAACTTTTACCAGTTGCCTCAGAGCACATATTTATCCATTTAGAAGACACAACTCAAAGTATAAGTATATGCATACATTTAATTAATACATAATTATGTATAGTAAAAAGGCTTTCTGAAAAATAATATACCTCAATTTTATCTTAAGTGGTACAGTATCTTGGAAGTTGACTTTGTTATGGCCCTATGTAGAATAAAAAACAAGCTATATTTAAACCAATCATGAGAAATGTCTCATTCACTTATTTAATTATGAATTATAGTCCACATAGCAATTGAAAAAAGCTGACCTTATATAATTATTTCATGGCTGATATGGTCCTTGGTAGATAGCTTTTATAAATTTTATGTTCCACAGCTTCTATTTCTCCAATGTTAAGTATTTTTTCATTAATGGTAATCTCAACATGGTCCAACAGTCAATTTAATATTAATCATTCCTCTTGTCCTTGTTCAGGTCTAGAGCAACAATAACCCAGAAATCACATAAATTCCCCTTTTCGATGGCAAAACTACCATATGAGACCTTTGAACATATTGGGTTATTCATATCCAATCAAAAATGAATAGCATGAGAAATAAAACAGAAGTGGACTCGTTTTACACTATTGTCAACATTAGGGAGCAGAGTTTATATCAATTAAGAAATTTTTAAAGTACAGATGATAGTGGAGCTCTCCTAACCACTGAATTTTTTGTCTGTGTGGGTGCTAAAAGCTTCCAGTATTTGGAAATATTTTTCTCTTTTTGTTTTTCTTCTTTTGGGGGTATTTTGTGATTGCTAACAATCATTTAAGTTTTATCTTTGACTTAAATAAATCAAACCTACTTGGTTTCCTCCTAAATTATCTACAAATTAGTTACTTATTCCAGGTGAAAGGAAACTCTGGTTTTAGTTAATGCCACATGTAAATCAGTAAGGCTGGTCCTTTAATTTCTGTACATATTACCAACTTAATATACTCATCATAATCTGTGCTGAAATCACTCATGACAAATTTCCCTGTCTTTTCTACAAAAGGTGTCCCAGACTTTACACAGCCCCAGCATGATCACAGTTTGAGCTGAAATCCATCACATTATCTGCCAAAACCCCAAAGAAAATCGGACCCAAATGACAGCTAAACCACATTAGGTTTTGTATTATTTAGCTCAGAGCATTGTGCCAGATTTAAGTAAAATGCAACCTGGAAAGTGATTTTTTAAGGCTTTTAGCTTGATGTTGCTCATGTGTGTGTGTTTGTGTGCGTGCTCACATACACACAACTATATTCCATATGAGCAGAAGAAAATTATAATTACATTGGTAAATTGCTC
Source organism: Marmota flaviventris (assembly GCF_047511675.1). Lineage (NCBI taxonomy): Eukaryota > Metazoa > Chordata > Mammalia > Rodentia > Sciuridae > Marmota > Marmota flaviventris. Next base: position 11,278,975 of record NC_092502.1, read on the forward strand.
ATTTTGCAAAGCATGTGGATTCAGGTCATTGCAAGATTCTTGATAACTCATTGACATAAATTAACAGAGTTAAATCTGGTGACTTTTAAAAGACTTGTTACAAGATTCTGGAAAAATCCTACTCGATGAATTCATTTTCTTCTACTTTAACTTCAGGTAGAGCTATTATTATCCATGGAGGAATTAGAATATGGTGGAAGAAAACTAATCAAGAATGGCAAGATTCTAAACTCCCAATTAGTTGACATCACTAGTCTTTTAGATCCATCTTCTCAGCCCCAGGAACTCACAAATTACCCTGAGAAGTAATGAATTGATGAGTAGAAGTTAATGCAGGAGATTTTTTTGATAGCCTTAAAAGTGATAATAGAAGAGCTTCTATAAGTTTAAAAATTAAGGGAAAAGGTGGACACTGAAAGGAAAACTTAATAATCATGAACAAGAAATATGACAATTATGTCAGGGTCACTAGACTTCAAGTGTCACTGAGGCTGTAGTGCTCTGAAGAAAACAACTCTTTGTTTCTCCTTTACAATAGAATATGTTCAGCATAACAGATTAGAGCTGATTGGCTGGAGATATTATTTTGAACACATGGATCACAGGCAAACACATTCTCATGGCTGAACTATGTGATTCTTGGGAGTCTCGGATTTTAGCAATCCAGTACTGCAATCCTCTGGAGAGCCTTGTGCCTCTGTGTGTGCAAGTCTCACCTGTATTAGAAATGGTTCTCATTATCTTGCTGGGACAGTGCTGGTTACACGTGATTTCATTTTGGGTATCCGCTTCCTGAGATCTCAATTTTTACTTGTCAGGGAGAAAGGTAGTAGAGAAAATTACACCGACAGACTTTTGGAAATGGAGTGGAACAGCCGTATCCTGAAACGTGTGCTGTATAGTGTGTGCATATGTAACACTGGCAGGGGGTGGGGGTTGGGGAGTTCTAGGCACTGAGCTAACTGTTGAGCTAACCCTATTTCATTCACAGTTACCTGAAGAAGTGTATGTTGAAGTGCTTAACCACTTTGGAACTCCACGGAGCGTGCATTAGGAAACAGGGGTGTCTGTTAGAAATTGGAGCAGCTCAGTTTTGAAGAATGAATTATATTAATACAGGACTGTAAAACTCTCTCTGTGGAAGTTGCTGTTTTAATTGCTTTATTTTTCTTCATCTTTCCCAATGCGTATAGTAGTTTTATGTTTACATTGGCTTCTTTATCCTATCAAGGAAAATGCAGCCTTATGAGAACTTTATTTTGCCTTATTATGGCTTTTAAGTGTTCTGAAATAAATGCAAATGACTTCCTACGGACACGGGAATCTTTTCTACTCACTTATCAACTACTCACAGCCTATGCTCATGTGATTCTTTCAAAGGATATTTTGGACTCTCATGCCAAAGCAAAATTTTGTCTAAATAGTTATGTACCATGTCTACACTTTTAAAAATCTAAGTCCAGGGCAGATATTAATCACATTTACTAAGTCATTTCTTATTATTTTAAATTCTATCTAGATATCCCTGAATAAAAGTTTAGCTGATTTTGGATATTTTAACTTTAGAAGAGACACAGGAAATTCCATATTGTTTTGGAATATGTAAACAGAGAAACTTTTGCTATTACTCAGTGAAGTCACATACTTGAACTTGGTTTATTTTTTGATCCTTGTATAGTTTGATCTATGGAGTGCTGAATCAAGCCTTAGATAACTAACTCTGTATACTGAATTTTTTTAAGACCTGCTGGAGGCCAAATAACTCAGATATTAAGTCATTATGAACACAAAATAGATACTAGACTCTTACATGATTTCAACATCCATTTTTCTTTTAAAAATCCTATTGAATGGTGTGGGCATTCTGTATTGCCTGAATGAAAAGGGCCTCACAGACCTGAGTTCTGCTCTTGGCACTCATGTGAGACTTCGGCTCCTTGAACAAGCCCACAGATGTTTTCCTGGTTCCCACAGATGTGACGTGCCTCAGGGCTTGTCCATCTGCCAGCACCTCAGCCTCTAGGACCATGTCAGGTTGTGCCCACATTGCCCATGGACATGGCTGTTCTCATCCACATTCCCATGTTCCAAACAGCAGCCCCGTCAATCCAACCCAGTTCTAGATGGGGCGTTCCCGGGCTGGGAGAAGAGTTCTAAGCCACATTTTCCACAGCCCTGAATGATGTCAGCAATGTTCATGAAACCCAGTGGGGAGACTTTGCAAAGCCTGAGCCGTGTGTAGCCAGCCCACAGACACCACTGTGGCCACCAGAGGCTTCCTTTCCAAGCCAGTGAACACCAGCCTGGGATCTTTGGTGTTAAGCCAAGAGAAAAAAAAAAAATCCATTTCTTCTTTTCTTTTCTCCCCTCTTTCCCTCCCAAAGCATGTACAAATCTACTATAGGTAATTTCCAGCCAATATTTATATCAGATTCCAAGTCTAGAGACGATAAATAGGGTATTTTAAAATCCACAAATGTTCTTCTGGGACACTGTTTCTTATAAGGACAGGTTGGGGTTTAAAACAAACTGTACTCTTGACAGAGGAATTGTAATTTTTGCCTCCTGGGTGGTTCAGGAAGCTTAATCCAGAGACGGTAATGTTTTATAATATCTAATAGTGGAGCCCAGGAAGTATTAATGAGGACAAATTACGTAAAGTATAAAGGTTATTATCATGTGCAATAAAAATTATTTTAGGGAATGACTTTCCATTCTTTCTTTTTCCCTCCTACCCTCTTCTCTCACCCTCTCTTTCTTCCTTCCTTCTTTTTGTCTTATCCATGAGACTATCCATAAGACTAACATGGATACGTAGGCCTCAATTTTATTCAATTCTATATAGTATCTATGACTGGCCCAAATTGGCCCCTGTTTCTCTGAGGGTCAGGCCAGGTGAGGTCTGGGCCATTATCTAACACATTATAATTCTAAGGTAGCTGCTAAACAATAGTAAAGCATAAGAATACTTATTGGTCAGACATGGTAAAAGTATTCTCCCATGTGTTTCTTCTCTTTTTTAAATATTTTTTTTTAGTTGTAGGTGAACACAATACCTTTATTTTATTGTTATATGGTGCTGAGGACTGAATCCAGTGCCTCATGTGTGCGAGGCAAGTGCTCTGTCGCTGAGCCACCACCCAGGTATTTCTGTTCTCTTCTCCAGTCCTGTAATGTGATGCTGAAGGAGTTTAAAAACACAACTAACAAGGACAACCACCAGGAGAGGGCTCCCCTGCAAATGGGAAACTCAGCACAGTGTTTGGAAGCTGGAGCAAAAAAGAACAGGTAGCAATCAATGGAGTAGAGCAGAATGAGAAGGAGGGAGCACTCGTAGGTCTGCGGTGGGGGAAGATGACCAGGGGCCAGCTCCGGCGCACTGCAGAAGTCCAGGCTATCCCAGCTTCAAAACAAGAGAACCTTTGCAGGCGGGGCTCTGGAACAGGACTCTTTGAAAATGACCATACAGAAAAGTAAGAGCCCTTTGCAGGTAGCTCATCAAAAGTAAAAACAAGAAGAAACGGAACAAGAAAGAAGGTGAGTTCCCCTCCGTAAGATTTATTCAGTGATGGCCAGGGATAGGAGACTGCAGCAGGAAGGGAAATAAATCTCAGTAGCCTTCAGAACAGGGGGACCTGTCAGACCCCTTTTCCTGCTGTACTGCAAGAGTGCTGACCACCAGGTTTTACCTTCCAAGTGGGAAACTGGGGACCCTCCCATGGGAAACTGACCTATCTGGGAGATAGAACCTTTAGCTGGTGCTTACATGTTACTTGGCTAGATGTAGACCTTAAAATAAAACTAGTAGGGACAAAGCAGAAAATCATCTATGGCTTGCTCTGACCCTTGGCTCTGCCTATCACCAATTGGTGACCATGGGTAATTTTACCAACTTGATCTTAAAATTTCCCTTAAAATTGGGAAAGCCATTGCCAAGTGGTGATGAGGATGACGGGAAGAGCATTCGTCGAAGCTTCTGGGGGAGGTAGAGACACTTAATAAATAGCAGCTTTTTTTCATTAGTTCATGGTGATCAATAATTATAGTAAAAGTGAGTCCTCTTGGAATAATTAACTGACTCTGGCACAGTAACCTTTGGCCAAATGTTACTCTGAGCAGAATATTATATTGGCTTGCTTTAGACTCTTGCTAAGTGGCCTGGCTGTTGCCTGAGAAACAGTGATTTAAACTAGACATATGGATTTCTGTCTAAGTATGATAGATGAGGTAAGATAGCCGAGGGAAGAGAGGGGAGCTCAGAGAGGAGGGGAAAGAGAATTGATTTTGGTTTTCTTCAAAGGGCTGGTGTCATTTTTCTTAGATTTGTCATCATATCTTGTTGGATCACTAAAAATCCAGATGTCAAATATCACTGTGTGCTTCACAAAAGCAGCAGGTTTTATAGAGAAATATGAAAGGCTTGGAGATAGAGAGGGAGAGAAGAGACAGTGTTGACTGCCAGTTACCTTCCTGTCTTCCTAGGACAGGGCACACGGAGGCAGGTAGGACTGAGGAAGAGGGTGGATGGGAATATGGGGACCACACACCAAATATCCTCTGGGTTCCAAGTCTTGGCTAGTTAATTTCCTACAAAACCTTACTTCCGAAGCACCAACCTTAAATTTAAACTAGAGGTAAGGATTCAAGGATTCAGAGATGGAGCCACAGCTCATGATGCGGCTACTGACGCGTCTCATTCGACAGGTGATAAAATATAAGCAAAGAGGCTAAATAATAATTTACCCAAGATTGAATTCTTAGCAGAGCCAGGATTTGTACCCAGCTGAATCTCACTTCACAGTCCATCTACCTTTCCCACTCGTTTCACTCTCTCTTTCCCTGGACATGATTCATTTTTATGAAATAAGTGCATGCAAGTTCTTTGTAAGACATAATGGGATATATAAATCCAAGGCATTTTAGGTATTATTTAACATTTGAAAAGCAAAAGACATCTGAAAATCAGAGGAGCAGTGGTACTCACGTAAACCTCCATGCATTGAGTTGGCTTTCTGTTTGTGGAACATGTTGGAAAAGAAGATGGAAATATGAGGCTGAAATGGAGGCAAAGTGGAGATTAGTTTTAATATTTCAAAAGAAGAAACTGCTGAGTCTAAACATTTGCTTCTTGCCTTCCAAAACTGTGCAAGTATAGTATGATTTTTCTGGGCATAAAATTAAAGAGGGATTGTCTTGCAGATGATCTACCAGAAGTTTAGCTTCTTGCTGCATCAAGGAGGCCCAGGACCAGCATCTACGTCTTCACCTGGGAGACTTAGAAATGCAGAACCAGGTTGAGGTCAGAATGCGCCTTCGAATGTGATTCCCAGGGGACCTGCATGCACCCTTTGTTTTAGGCCAGAAGCTAACGGTTACAGATTAAGAGAAAAAGGGCATAAAGCTAGGGAAGGGATTTGAAGGGTTACATATATTTTTGATGAAAAAAATAATTTCCACCAAGTACCCTGAGTATTTTTTATAAATAAATGTATTATAAAAAAATCATGGCGATTGCTGTAAAAGTGACTGGACTGTGTCCTCAGAGTGGGGCCGTGGTGGGAGTGTATATTATAAATAAAGGTCATTGAGAAAAGAAAGAAAAAGTTTAAATATTAAAAGGAGTCATAACACTTAATGCAAGCAGCCTCCTGTTTACCAGCTACATTTTAATTAGACAGGGGGGACTTGAGTGAAATCTTGAAAATTTAGTTTAAAAAATTCCCTCTAATATATTCTATAAGTTATGAGTAAAACAAAGGCAGAACTTTGTGGATTTCTCTCTTGTCAAAGCAATTCAGCATCTTATAAAGAAGTTCATATTACTCTGGAGGGTAATCAGGAGGGAAAGATCATTTCTCATTTGGAGAAACCAGCAGTGGGAAGGAGATGGTGCCCCGGGCATCTGCTCCCTGCTGGGGTTAGAGGGCATCTCCTTGAGGCCCACCATCACCATCTGTGACCTTTGCCCTCTTGGTGAAACATTCTGTTAGGAGCCATTAGTAGCAGTGTGAGATAGGGAGATAAGGATTCAAGAATTCAGAGATGGAGCCACAGGTCTCCCACCTAAACCCATCAGGTCCCAGAGGAGGGAATTAGGAATGTATTCTCTTTGGGGCTGGAGGTGTGGATCAGTGATAGAGAGCTTGCCTAGCCTTTGTGAGGACCTGGGTTCTATGGGCAGCTCCATAGAAAAGAAGTTTAAACTCTTTCAATTCAAATCATCAGCATGTATTTGGGAAGTATATGCTTTGTGGACAACTCCATACAATATATCAAAGTGTAAGCCTTAATTTGTTTCTTCCAGGATTTTTAAATCTTTGTTGGAGAAACAGCATTTTATGGAAAGGCAGGTGATGCTTCCTGGGACAGGAAAGAGCACCATAATAATACAGTGCCTATATTTAGGTCTTGACAGTGGATGGGCTTGTTCAGAGTAAGAGGGAAAAAAGCAGATTTCCCTTTTAAGAGCTATGGAAACAGGTTTGAAGAGGTTTAGTGACCCACCCAATATCACCCCATGCTAGAAAATTGCTCAATTGCATGAAGAAGAAGAATTCAGATGATAATGAATTCAGATGGTGATGGTGGTGATGGTGATGGTGGTGATGGTGATGGTGATGATGGTGATGGAGGTGATGATAATGATGATGATGGTGATAATGACAGTGACAGAACTGGTGATGGTGGCAATGGAGAAGATGGAGAAGAAGAGCAAAAGATGGGAAAGACAATATGAGGGGCAGTACTAGGGACTCTCCTCCTCAAACAAAGAACATTCCTGCTATTCCTTCCACTCGTGTTGTTTGTTCTGACTGAAGGAGAAAAGTGAGTGGCTTCAGGGGACTGAAACAGACAGACTGGGGCATCCCAATGTGATCTTGGCACACGTGGGGCTTCCTGGAGCACCATGAAGTAGATGTAAGTGAAGAATCCTCTTTGTAACCCACAACCGAGGCTTAAAAAATCAGAGGCTTCACTAAATGCATCTGGCAAGCATTTCGTCTTCCCTTAAATAAAATAAATTCCCTTAATAAAGCCAATGGAGGCAGGGTTGGCGGGGGGTGGAGAGGGTGTGTGTGATTTATTACAGAGCACCGAGAGGGCCTTGATGGCTCTGAACTATCTACTTAGAACTGCTGGCTCTAAAACCAAGTTGTACATTGGTTTCTCTTTTTGTGCCAATCTTACATTTTTTTAAAAATATAACTTTTATGAATATCATCATTAGTGCTATAAGCACAGGGAAGTATAAGTTAATTCTACAGTAAAGTGATTATTAAATCCATTAGTCATATACAGGGAATCCATAATTAACTTATTCTCCAGCATCAAGTAAATGATTCTACTGTGTGCTTTAAGAAAGCAATTGTTCACTAATATGCAAAATACAGCAGAACTATTAGATCATAAAGCTATGCAATCTTATAATTAAATTATAAATTTTACATATTTTAATAATGTGCTTTATATACTTTAATTGTTTTCTACGCAAGATTAAAAGGAGGTGCCATGGTTTTTCTCAGACATATTATATCTTGACCTGAACCGTGCGATACTTAATAATAATTGATGAGTATCTACCGGGGATGACAGCAGTCTTTCAGCAGTATCAGATATTTCTTTGGATTATTGCCGAGGACTGAAATGAAGACGTGCATTAGTCCTAAGTGGAGTTGCAGCTATTCCCTTGGGCTTTCTTTGTTTTCTCCCTTTTGCTATTGTATCAGCCACGGGCATCTTAGCAGTCTGTCTTAGCAGGCCAAGAGTGTGCATGGGCTCCATTCTCACTGCCTGGGCTGTATATGTGGGTAAAGGCAACATGCACATTAAATTCTCTGCAGGGGACCTGTGCACCCTCATGAGCCATCTATTGTTGTTATTGTATTTTGGATTAAATAATGATGCCATTATTTTCCATGTGCAAAATTAAATGTGCTTGAAAGACCTAGGAGGTACCACGGATCTGTGCTTCGGGGCTGCCTCTGTCACCTTCTGTTTTTCCAAATGCTGATTGCTGCAGAGGGAATCATACTACTGGTTTCCTCTTCTCTCTCCTGGGATAGAGCTACACTTCTTCTGGCGCGGTTACACTATTCCAATCTGCTTTCTGGTTGTCAGAAGTGATGTTGTGTGGAAGACGCCCTCTGCAGGAGAAGAGTACGTGTTCAGCATCCCTCCATTCACCCAGCAGACACCCATGGAGTGTACCACGGGTCCCGCCCTGAGCCCATCACCAGAGATGCCAAGATATAACAGATGTGGTTAATTGAGGCTGGGTTCATGAAGTAAGTGTATTGCTGAAGGTTACACAGGATGCTTAGGGTGTTAATTGGCAAGGCCTTCAATAACCAAGTACCATGGACCTGGTGGTTTAACCAACAGAAATTCATTTTCTCACAATTTTGGAGGCTAGATCAAGGTCTCAGTAGGGTTTCTTCTGGGCCTCTCTCCCTAGCTTACAGATGGGGCCTTTTCCTTGTGTCTTCCCATGGCCATTTCTCTGAGTGGACCTAAGTCTAGCTCTCCTTATAAGGTCCACCCTAATGACCTCACTAACTTAATTACCACTTCAACAGCTCTGTCTCCAAATCCAGTCATATGCTGAGGACGTGGGCATTAAGACTTCAATATAGGATTTTTAGGGGACATCATTCAGCCCCTAAAATTTAGGGATCACCAAGGAGGAGCACTGAGTCTCAGCGAGGGAAGGCTTCTGGGGGGCGGGGATTAACTCTGATCTGAGTATTAAAAGATAAACAGGGATGATCCAGATGAAATGTGGCAATGGGGAGCAGGCAGCCTGTGGAGAGGTCAGCCTGCGGTTCTTCTTGAATATGGCTGGAGCTGAGTGTGCAGGAGGTAGAGGGAAGGGAAGACACAACATCGAGTCTGGGAGGTACGCAGGAGGTCGACCTTGGAGGGCTTGTGAGTCATGCTGAAGGGTCTGTGCTTTATCCTGAAGAAGGAGAGGAACGCTGAAGGATTCTAGGCTACGAATGATGAGGTGAGCTGTATTTTTTTTTTTTTTAACAAAGAAGCTAGTATATTTACAGGTCCAGTAGAAAGGTCACTCTTGCCCAAAGTCTTTTCTATGTGATTTGTCACAGTGCCTGAAATTTTGAACACTAAAGAAGTATTCCTTCCTGTCTTTGTCCTCTTTATTTCCTTAATGGCACACGTCAAGGTCTGCAATTATTTAAATCATTGGTGTGTTTGTCTTCGATTGTCTACCTCCCCTTGATAGCAAGGCCTTGGTGATCGGCACATGCTCTGTCTCCTGCTCCTGGCCCTGTACTTCAGGCATGGTGGGAACTCAACACATATTTTCTGAAAGAATGAATGAGTTGTCCTACCTTTGGTAACCCATTACACGGCTCAAGCCAATAGGTTGGCTTAGACAGCCCAAGGAATGACACAGAGTTCAGATAAGTTTTGGTAATGGTTAGCAGAGAACTAGGTGAAGGAGGGCAAACCAGTGGGAGGGGCCACCACACTGGCCACTCCCTTGCTGCCAGTTGGGGAGGCAGGAGGGGAGATGAAAATCAGTTGACATAATGCACATGGAAATAATTTACACCCTGGATTTGGAAGCCAGATGGCCCACTGGCATCACACCTCTGCCATGAACTAGCCACATGAACATGGGTAAGTGGCTTACCCTCTCTGGGTCTCCATTTCCTCATCTTGAAATGAGGATAATAATAGTTCTTATTGCTTCGGTTATTATGAGGGTTCTATGAGTTAATGTAACAAAAACCTTTTTGATAGGGTCTGACACCAGAGTGATGTCCGTCTTGGCTACTATTATTGTTATGATTTAGATATGACTTCCCTCCCCACAATCTCATGTGTTAATGCAGGAATGTTCAAAGATGAAATGTTTATGAGATTTGTAAACTAACCAATAAATGTTATGGTTTAAATATGAGGTATTGGGCTGGGGTTGTGGCTCAGTGGTAGAGCGCTTGCCAAGCACACCTGAGGCCCTGGGTTTGATCCTCAGCACCACATAATAATAAATAAGTGAAATAAAGGTATTGTATCCACCTGCAACTAAACAAACAAACAAACAAACAAACAAATAAATAAATAAATAAATATGAGGTGTCCCCCAAAAGCTCATATATGAGAAAATGCAAGGAAGTTTCAAGGTGAAATGATTGGGTTATGAGAGCCTTAACTCAATTAGAACATTAATCCACTGACTTGGATTAACTGGCTGGCAACTGTAGGCAACTGGGGTAACTGGAAGAGATAGGAGCACAGGGGCTTGCCTTTGGGGTTATATTTTGTCCCTGGTGAGCAGAGCTCACTTTGCTTCCTGAGCTGCTTTCCTCCACCATGCCCTTGGCCTTGTTGTTTGGCCTCACCTGGGGCCAGGGATATGGAGTTGGCCATCTATAGACTGAGACCTCTGAAACAGTGAGCCCCAAAGAACTTCCTTCCATTTAACTGTTCGTGTCAGGTCTTTTGGTCATAGTGACAAAAAAAGCTAAACTAACAGCAGATTAATTCATTTGATGGGTGACTCATTTGAAAGGACTACTTACTGAGTGACAACTCTAGGCAAGTAGGGCGTGGCTGGAGGAAGTAGGTCCCTGGCAGTGTGCCTTTGGGGTTTGTATTTAGTTTCTGGTGAGCAGAACTCTCTCTCAGCTCCAGGCTTCTGAGCATCTACCCTCTGCCCTGCCCTCCCACCAGGATGTTCTGCTTTATCTCAGGTCCCACCAATGTAGTCAGCTGACCATGAACAGGACGACTGAGACCACAGCCAAAATAAATCTTTCCTCCTCTAAGTTGTTCTTGTCAGTGATGCAAAGGTGAATGACACATTTATTCTAATGAGTCGTTTTATTTGGAGGAGGCTAGATTGATCCCCTTGATTGTGGTCAGTACTCCCTCTGCTCCAGGTTCTGATTTGCCATGACAGTAGTCCTCTTTATCTGCGGTTTCATTCTGTGTGGTTTCAGTTACCCACAGTCAATGGCTTGCCCAAATTACCAAATGGGGAGAGAGAGAAAAAGGGGCTGGGGGAGAAAGAGAGACCACGTTCACATGCAATTTATTGTAGTATGTTGTATAATCTTTCTATTTTATTTTTGTGCCTAACTCATACATTAAACTTCACCATAGATACGTACATATAGGGGAAAATAGTACATATAAAACTTGGTACTGCTCGTGGGTTCAGGCATCCCCTGGGAGGGCTTGGAACATAATAGATAAGTGACAACTATTGCATTTGTTTTCTAAAATCAAGGTCTTAGACTTGGTGGGGGACGGGGGGAAGAATCACGACTTGAGTTCAGTTTATCACACATATTTGACTGTCAAGTTCCCCCTGTAACAGAAGATGTGAAAGGCGGACGGTAAGCCCACCTGCCCTTGGACGTGCATTCTGCTGGTGGTTGCATAGGCTGAGAGCAGAGCACCTGCAAGTGTGACCCACCCACCTCTCACCAGCCTTTCTGGTGCTCAGAGTGGAGTAAGGGCAACACCAGGAAGATCCTGGGGGAGACACGAGGTCCACTTTTGGCACTGTAAGTCCAGGGCTTGATTCTGCCACGAGGGCGTGGAGAAAGCCAGGGCAAAGCAGAAGCAAGAAACAGTCCACCAGGTGCTACTCCCAGACCACCCAGAAGAAAGCTCCCAAGGCCAAGGGAGGTCCAAACTCTTGGCAAAAGGGAAATGAGTGAAGAATCCTGGCCCTATCGGGCTTCCTTACTGGGACCCTCCTACACTGTGGCTACCCAAACCAAACTAGGCTTCCCAGAATTGGCTGACAGAGCAAGAGCTTGTTTAATTTGTGAGGACTGGACACTAAATCATTCTTTGTGGCAGCTCTGATATTGGCAGATGGGAGATTTTGCTCTGTCCTGTTTATATAACAGCAGTTGATAGATAGTGACTTCGTAGTTGGATATTTATGAGAGGTTTCATTTCAAATAATATAGTTTTGGCCCGTGGCAATGCTAAGGCTCTTACCCATTATTACCAAGAAGCTAAATCTTTAGGATATTGTAACTATAACTGCAGGGTCCGTTTGATCTACCCGGAAGAACTGCAAAAGTTAATATTTTTCAATGCAATGAAAGCTTTATTATAAAAAGTCTCATTAGGAAGTTATCTGTCCCTAAAACATATAGGCTATCAGAAGGTCAAGGATATAAAAAAACAACTTTTCATACTTTTCTTGCACCTTATGACTTCTATCATATAACAAGGTAATTAAAAAGGAAAAATAATCTCCTTTTTTCCATTACAGAAACCAAGCCCCCATGCCTCCCCATACCCTCTGGCCAAGTCCCTGTTCCGAGGTGAGATGGCAAGGTCCATTCTTCACCGTTTAAGGACAGTAGCCCTAGCTGGGTTAGGTGTTGAGTGTCTGCTGAGAAAGTGCTGTCCACCTGTAAATGCCATCAAACTGTGAATGGCTTTCCTTTGCCCCAGTTGTGAAAGATTATTCCATTTTAGTACCTTTCGGGAGGTCTTTGGGATTCTGTGGGCTTTAAATCTTTGTAAGGGAGACCCTCTGCAGCTGGGGAAGTTCCTGGAAAGGAAGTGGGGAAAGGGTGTTACAAAGGCTCTTCACCACGGATGGGCGCTGGGAATCAGCAGTGAGGGCCCCTCGTCACTGCAGCTGTCCTCCAAGAAAGACAGCATAAAAGGAAGCGATTCACAGGGTTCCCTTAGTTTGGAAGAGACAGGATAAGAGCTAAAATGGTTGGAGAAAAACTGGGCAAGAAATGAGATGGCAGATAAAGAGCAGAGGGCTCAGGTATTTTCCTTTGTTTCTGCAATGTGGCAGCATCCACAGGGCTACCCACGGTGTTGTGGGCTGAAGTGAATCATTTCCAACCCTCTTCGTTTCCTGCCTGGCGTTCATATGCTGAAGTCCTAACAGCCACTACCTCAGAATGTGCCTGCATTTGGAGACAAGGCCTTTGAAGCGGTGATGAAATTAAAGGGAAGTTATTGGGGTGGTCCCTGTGCCAGTATGAATGGTGTCCTTATAAGAAGAGGAAATGTGGACACAGACCAGTAAAGGCCTTTTTTCATGTACTTTTCATCTTATTAATGATTTTATGAAAGAGATACTTTCTTATTGTAGTCGTGTCTCTTCATTATTTGTAATCTTGAAAAGTATTTGGTCCCAAAGTCTGTCTCCACCAAAGAATCTAATTCCAGCATTTTCCTTTGTGTGTCTCATAAAGTGTCCATGAGGTTCTCTAATCGACTCACATGCACACACCATCTATGGAGACAGCTAGGGACATGGAGACGTGACCTGTTTGGAGAAGACAGGAAGGCCTTGCTGGGAAGTGAAAATTCAGCCTACAACTAACCCTATCAGGACCCAGGCCTGTGAGTGATACTTGGTGGGAACTCCTATAAAGACCTGTTTTAGTTTGGCTTGTTGGAAACTATGGGGTTTAATTTTTAATACAAAAAGCTTGGCCTTGGATGTAGCTGGTAACCTCATTGCCCTTCCCCGCTCCATGCCCAAATCTCTCCCAGTCTTGATGCATCCTGAAGTGAATGTTCTCTGACACTAATATGGTTGGCATGTGGCTGCAGTGTGTCCCCCAGGGTTCGTGTGTCGGAGGCTTGGTTCTCAGTGTGCAGTGTTGGGAGGTGGGATCTGTGAGCCGTGGAGCCTGGTAAGAACTCCTTGGCATTAAGGTGGCTCTTATGGGACTCCTGAGCTCTCAGGACAGCAATTTGTTATACAAGCCAGCCCAACCCCTGAATTGCTCTCCTCCTTCCTGTTTTGAGATATCATCTCTTCTCCAATACGCTCCCACCCTGCCATCCACCATGCTGTGATGCAGGTACTGAAAACCAACCCTCCAACACTGAGCCAGAGCCACACTGTTTGGATTTTCATATCCTAAACTGAACTAAATGAACCTTCCTTTAGAGAGTTATCCTGCCTCAGGTATTGCATTATAGTAACGAAAAACCAACTAATACAGGTGTGTTTTTCCTAAGGGGCCCCCTGCATTTTCTCCTGGGTTAAGCCATAGCTGAAGAGACTAAAGATCGGAGAGTTTCCTTGGGTAGAAGATCCACCTGGAGGTGGTTCCCCCTTCAGCCCTGCATGAGGCCAGGCTGCAACTTTATTTTCAACAACGCTTTTTAGGACTTTTTTTTTTTTTTTAAAGAAGAGCTTGGGAATGAGGTAAAGGAGGTCTAAAATTTCATTGTACAAAATTAGAAAGTGTGGGATGGGCAGGCTAGAGACTGACATATTAATTAGAAATTCTAGGAACTCTTTGCTGTCTTAGCAGTACTAATTTCCTACTTAAACTAGCAGGAAAAAACACGGGTTTTATTTTGGGCTGTCTGACTTTAGTGCCGGCGGAGCCTGAAAGAGAGCGTCTGTTTTTGAGAATAGGAACCAGGCAGTGCTTGCTCCCCACTCTTTGTTTTTAAGGCTCTCTTAAATCAAGAGATGGAGAGCCATTAGGTGCCAACAAAAACCTGTTAAACCAGAAACTGTGAGTTCTGTTTTGTTTTACTGATAATGTGTCTTTTATTTTTATACAGCAACCTCCCAGCAAAAGTTCCAATAAAAAAGAGATAATGTTTATTGAGCATGTGACAATAAGCTGGGAATTCTGTTAGGTGTTTCACACACGGAATTGCTGTGTGCACTACACTAGGTGAATCGTTGCAGCCTATGAAGATGTTTTTCTAGTTTTAGAGAAAAAGAAATAAGGTTCAAAGAGGTGAAATCAGGTCACACGATTAAGCAGTAACAGACTGAGCCAGGGCTTCACCCCAGGTGGACTCAGGCCAAAGCTTAGCTCCTAACTGCTCCAGCGAACTCCACGAACTCCTCCAGGCTCAGTTAATTTGCTTCTCAGCCCTTTGAGTTTGTGGCTTTGCAAATGGAAAGCTCAGTGCACGTTTCTAAAGCAGGAAGGTAACAGAGACATGTGCTTATTATTGTTTGCTTTTCTTTCATTCCTATTAATTGTCTAACTTAGATTCTGGAGACTTCTACTAACTTGTTAAGAATGAGGCAGGAGGTTGTAGAGGCTGAGCATGGGTCTGGAGGCCACATAGACCTAGGTTCCAATTTCAGCTCTGCCACTTCCCAATGGTCCAACCTTGAGCCAGCCACTTGATCTCAGCGAACCAGTTCCCTCATCTGCAAGGAGGCTTCTATATAAACTTACCTTATACAGATGTAGGGTGGTGAGGTAGCTGGTGTGTGGTTGGCACTTAATAAATTGTAGCTATTGACTAGCATCTTGTACCACGGGCTACCATTCTTTTATACGACTCGTAACATCAGGTCTATCTGAAATACCTGGGAAAAAGCAAAATGAGAAAAACCACTGATGGACTGACTGCATCGTGGTGATTATTCTTAATATTTCCCCCAGAAAACTGCATAAAAGTTATTTTATGCCTGTGTTCTATTTGGAAAGCATTATAAAACTTTGAGCAGATGACAGCGTGTGAGAGCTCGATGCTACCGAAGCACAGTGTGCTTTTCTGATAAAGATATAACTTTATTGCCCTTTATGTACTCTCTGGGTTAATACGGTAAGCAAATGGGAGATAATTTGAAATACCTTTACCACCATTTATAGTGTCAGAACACACAACTTTTCTCTCAAAATGCAAACAATTCATGGCCAGGGATGGCATTGTGTGTACATATAAAACTGTTTTTAAAACAATCAACTGTGTGGTGCTGAGAGGGATGGTGTTCTGAGGTCTTTCACCTTGGCGGAAATGAAACAGGATGTTCTTAGAGCCACTAGCCAGGTCAAAGTCTTTCTTCCTTCTTTTCTCCCTCCCTCTTTTCCTTCTCTCTCTCTCTCTCTCTCTCCCCCTCCCTGTCTCTCTCTCTATGCCAGCTTTTGTCACCTCCCCTGTAGGAACTTTCAGAGCAAAGGGGTGAAAAATTGTGTCCTCTAGGCTAAAAGTGACTTTAAAAGGCCTTTTTGAGGAAGAATGATCTAGCAAAGATTCCAGCAATACCTCTGGCTTACATTTCTGGGGATAACACAGTCCTGGCAGATTGAGCAAGGTCGCCGAGGCTGCAGGTAATGCTATTAAATCTCCGTGGGATCATGGCCTTCTGTTCTTTTGAGACACTGTCATCTTGTTGCTTCTGCAGGGGCAGAGCACCAGCTTCCCGTGTGGCACCATCTGGGGAGGTGACAGGATCGGCGAAGAATGTGCTGGCTTGGGATAGGGCTTCCAGTGCTGCATGTGCCCTGAGTTTCACCTTGTGATGCCTCTGGCCCTTGTCTACCAATATGCCACATGAGCTGGTTGGATTTCCTGCTGTCCCAGCTACCTCCCACTTCTCATTTTCTAGGGACATGTAATATAGGTATAATCATGTATCAAACTAATCAGGATGCGTTTGTGTGACTTACATCAAATATTTCCGAAATACTTTATTTTTTATAATCTCATTTTCAGCCCTACCACAAACCTGTGAGGTAGGAAACACAAATATTTTTGTTCCATCTGACATATTAGGAAACTTAGGCAAATAGAGATTAAGTTAATGGCACAGTCCAGGTCTCCTGACTCTCATTTCTGGGCTCCTCTACTAAATTAAACTGGATTAGTCTTTTGGGATAAGTGTGAAAGGGTATGCAACTGAATTCTTTGTGGAAAAGAAATAACTTGATAAATTATATTAAATTACTGTAGGAGTAGATAAAAAACAAAGTTCTATTTCCCTTGTTGAGAATTTGCCTTTGAATCCCACTGTGAAATGGATTAGAATGTTTTGTTAGGATGGGAGCAATATACAAACCCAGAAAAGGTACATCTCATATTCTTTTAAATGGGTAATTTCTCCGGGGACTTCTTTACATTCTGAAAATTCACTTTATTATTGCATCCTAAGGTTTGTGGCTTCAAATGCCATGGCTTCTGCGTCTAACTTTTATTGGTGATATTTGTGTTTATCACTTTCTACTGTCATCCTCTCCCATTCCCTTTGTTTTGTTCCATAGATAGGATTTGATTTATGAATGAGAGCTTTTTGATTCTTCAAGACATATTTTGGTGAATTGGTTCAATAACTTGTTATGGAAAAAGCAAAATCCATCAGGGATGTATTTGCCTACTTCCTCTCAAAAGAAATCTCTCCTGGAAACCCACCCACTCTGAATCCATCAGTCACGCCGCATTTCTGTATTTCATCCACATTGATTTGTTTGTTAAATTTGTCCATCAAAGGGTTCACCTTAAAAGCTAGCTTTAAGATTTCGAATATTTGGAAATTAAACAAGTGTCTTGCCCCCCGAGGTAACATGCACACTGCAATCTAGATTCAAAAGCCTTTCGACTTTGGTTCAGATGCAGAATAAACTGGTGGGTCAGTTGGAAAGAAGTCGCAAGAATGAGAAAGTCACCTGATGTAGAGAGTCCCTTTTATGTCACTCTGATGATCTCAGTCTCAAGCCAAGCCCTTCCCTTTGTTGTTTTGAGCGGTCTTACTGAGATGCTGGAGTTGAACCCGGGACCTAGGAAGCATGGTTCAAGCCAGCTGTAACCCCCCACCCCCACCCCCCACCTGAAGCAGCAGAACTCTGGTTTCGGGGAATCTGATTTTTTGTTTGCCTCTGAGAGGTTTCAGTCTGTTGGCCTGACTGTCGAGGTTTAGCATCTCAAACACTGGAAGAGCTGCTGCCGCCCAGACTCTGCCTCACTCTCCAATCCCACATTTATCACCTGATGCCTTTTGTCATGTTGCAGCCGTATCAGAAATAGACATTTTCCTGTTCCGTCTCGGCACTAACATGGAAGATTCAATGAGACAAAGGAAAAATTTTGCTTTCTGTCTGCTCTATACATTATTCATATTCAATAATCATATTCAATTGGATTCTTTTCTTCCATGTGGCAGACATACTGTATTATCTTTTCCCGCTGAAAACATCGTTTCATGAGGCTTCTTCTTTTCTACCAAGGTATTTGGCATCTGGCCTCCCATCTGGCTTCCTAGCAGAAACATCTGGAGAGCTTTGAAAAATACAGGACCTGAGTCCACAGGTCTTGGGGAGCCTCTGGGAGCTTTTGCCTACAAAGCTGCACCAGTGAGTCTTCTGACCAGCCAAACTGGGGGACCACGGCTCCAAAGCACGTGTGTCCCAGTCCCTGGGAACATCCCCGGGTTGGAAGCTTCACTAGCAGGACTCGAGGACTCAGCATTGTCAAGTGTTGGGGGATGATTTCTTACAACAGAGTGATCGAAAATAAAAGTAGTGAAGGGAAAATGAGCCTGGGGAAAGAGGCTCCAAGGAGATCAGGCATAGGCTTCCAAGAGTCCTCTCGTGTGGTCCCCCAGGAACTGCTTAATTCCTCCAGCATTGAATTGTGATAGGCCAAGAAGCTCACTAGAGACTCAGTGCCCAAGATGGTCATCGAGGCCCCATCACCTTGGCACCCTCTGCCTACCATGTACCCAAACTCCAGACTCCCTGGAGAAATCAGGTGTGCAGCATAAAACACCCTGTTCACCCAAGCAATTCGGGCACACGAAGCCACTACTAGGGAATGCACCCCAAATCCAAGTTCCCTGATGCTGGCCAGGGACCAGCCTTGAAAACAGGCTAAGGACAGGAGTCTCCGACCTCCTGCATTATCTTTTCTCTTCCTGAATAGTATATAGAAAAGAGGTAAAAGGTAACTCGATTCAAAGAATGTTAGCCAAGTTTCTGTAGTGGGTAAGAAGAGAAACCTCTGGATGAAAATGGAAATTCAGGTGGTGAAATATGAAACTCCATTCCTTGAGGATCTTCATCAGCAAACTCACTTGTCCTTAATTAAGAAGCATGCCATGAACTTGGGATGTGGACCATCCACCGCCCTGAGACCTTTTGGTGATTGGGCTCCACATAAAAAGAATAGATGGTTTTCTTGTTTTATGTCCTCAAAGACCACAACTAGATGAACCTGGAGACACTCATTCACTTGTGTGTCCTGTTCCCTTTTCCAGTTTTCCAAATGGAATTGCTTTTCCTTTAATCTCTGGAAAGGCATGATTATAAGTGGGATGAGGTGGTCAAGGCCTGCAGCACATCCAAGTCACTCAAAGCTGCAAGTTCCGTGACTCCACTTTGAGTTCCCAAAAAGAAACAATGATTTTAAAATTCAACATCTTGGGCAAAGAGGCATTTGCTTTTATGTTAGCAATACTTTGTAGGATGCTTTGATTTTTCTGTAGACACCGGCATCTCCTGCATCTACAGCCTTCCAGGATTACCTGGTGGCATAGAGGCAACTGCTCTGAGGCAGGAGGATGGCAAGATCAACAGGGAGAGCCAACTCTTTATTCCCATGGGAAACTTCCTGGCAAAGAATCTGAGTATTTCTTTATTCAACTTGCACATTTCCTTCTCTCTAAGCAACAATATTCTACCTCAAGTTCATCTATGTATATCTGCTTTTATTCAGTTCACTGATTCAGATGATTAGTGGGACAGCACGTACCTTGTACAAAACCCTTCTTTAACCTAACAATGACAGACTCACTCAGACATTTTTGTCAAGGTGCAAAAGCTCCTTCTTATTGGACTTGTTTTCTATGAGTTTAATAATTTCTTCCATTTCTCTCTTTTTTCCATTTCTGTACATTCTTCTTAAAAATGTGAACCAAAATTGGACTTTCTGATTTTCAACACAAACGTACTCTGTTATATACCTAAATTTTTAAAAAATGTTGGCAATTATATGTAATTTAATATGTATTAAAACTAAAAATAGGTGAAACAAATACTGAAAATTTTCTAAGTCATGGGTATAACGTGTAAATTACCTTGATCATGTATTAAGTGTAATTCCCTGCTTTTTGAGTTAATTTTTTAAAATGTGAATGTTTTAAGAAGCAAGACTCTTTGGTAGTGAACATGTTGTGGACAGGTGAGCCACTGTGGGCCAGAAGCAAGGCCGAGCTGCTCTGCATATTGTGAAATGGTGCACGCCATTGAGGAAGGATCTCATCTCCATCCTGGATGCCAATCACCAATACCTGCAAGCCACTACGTTTGCCTGGCCCAGAAAGCCCACACAGAGCTTTCCTTTTACAGTTAACTCTTCCCGAGTTGCCTGTTCATCATCAGCTTGTGGTCTACTGTAATTTCAGGCTCTTTTCCATTACGGTCATTTTCCATTTCTCCCTCACTTTCATTTGAAACCAACCTGCTGTCATTTACTTGTTAGTAAATGCCTCCTTTGTCTATCCAACAACCTATGTTGAGACTTTTGCTATTCTCAATATCAGGGTAATGAAAATGTTTATTTTCGTGACTTAGAATATTCCTGACCTCACCTAGTTTCATGTCCTTGAAAATTTGATGAGATGAGTCTTGATATTTTCACCCAAGAAATAAATACTTTGTACAAAGTGCTCTGGAAGGATAGTATATGTGGACAGATCTAGAAAATTAAGAGCTTTTACTGAGAACTATGTAAGCACAGAGTGATAAAAAAAACCTAAGGCATATTCTCAAGCCAAACTATCATTCAACAAAAACATAAGAGAATTGCCAAATAATAAAGAAGGCTTAAAAGAGAATCTGTGGTATTTTTTGAGGGTTGGACCTTTCAGCATTGCCAGGCCCACAGGCTTAATAGCAATCCAAGTGTCACTATGCTGTGACATAAAAGAAAAACCCCTGGTGTGTCATCAGATCTTACCATTTCTTGTGTAGGAAATAATTGAGATAGATAGATAGATAGATAGATAGATAGATAGATAGATAGATAGAGAGGTGTATTTGTGTGCTGTCTAGGCAGGAGGACCACGAGGGTGGAATAGGCGGGCCCCTGATTTTCCACTACCATGTACTTCTGAGACCTTAGAGTGGGACCTTAGAGCACATTCTGTAGAGGACCACTTGATCTGGTGGGTAGTCAATATGGTGCATTTATTTCACAGTTTCACATATTTACAGTTGTTCTTATATCATAGCTTAAATGGGGCTTTGGAGCAGAATTATTTTTAAACCTTTTTTTAAAAAATGTCACAAATATGATAGATAGAGCCAGTCAACCACCCTCCACCTCTTTCACCCCACCCTCCACCCATTAGAAACATTTTGTTAAAGGTTCAGGTGATCAGACCCCTAGAAAATGAACTGTGGGTATAGTGTCTTAATGGCAAAAGGAGTGAGCTCTCAGGGGTACAGGAAGTGGAGGAAGAGAAACGGTTTTCTAGAGCCGCGGTGGGTTTCTGAAAGGAAGGAAAAGCTGTACATTTGTTAGAAAACGAAGCTAAAGAACTGAAGAAGGCGATGTCCTCTAAATCAATGGGAGGCTTCACCTGGCACACCTGCAAGCGCTACTTAGGTGCTGTTGGCTGGACTGGCTGAGGAGCAGAGGCCGAGGCCCTGGTGTGAGGGTGAGGTCGGCTGGACATGGAGAAGACAGCTCACTTGCAGCCTGCACATAGGTTCTGGAACATGTCCTGAGGTGATTGAGAACATTCACGGCCCAGGGCCAGCATCCTCCTACTCCTTCAGGGTAAGCCACTCAAAGTAGGACAGCTAAAAGGATCAGGGATCTGAGCAAGGCCAAGTCTACTTGAGCTAAGCCGCTTGCAGCTGGGTAATGTGGCTTGTTATCTAATAGGCATCATTCCTGGTCATTGGAGCCCAGGGATGGACGCTCCTCTTGGAAGGATGCAGGGGATCTGCCTCTGGCAAAGTAGTGCTCACTGTTGCTATCAGAAGTGATAGAACACCAGAGGGCGCTCTGACGGGGTCCACCTGGTACTTTTACTGCCTCGCCAGGATGTGAGTAACGGTGATTCTGCAAGTCTTCATGGCAAGAGTCCATGTTAAGACTCCTCAAATGAGTTTAGAAAATGCTTCCATTTCCATCTCTGATGTAAGAAAAGGGCTTCTGCAGTGTTTGGGACCGATGTGCACTGAGAGTAAAACGGTAAGACACATAAAATGGGGGAATGAAGACCCAAAGTCTTCTAGTCTGGGGAATCCATGATCTTTTAGAAGCAAGGTATTTATATTTTATATTATTGATCCACTAACTTTCTATTCACTTAACATCTGATTTTTCAATGAGAGGACGTATTAGAATTTGGAAACGATTCTGCTGTAATGCTAAACAATTCTCATTATTAAAAACTGACTCTACTCTTGAGTTAGGGCAGTGACTACCAGTGAATTGACATAAGCCCACATTTCATTTTAATCAAAAACTTGAAAACGTTACTCCCTAAATAGGCAGCAATGTATTTTATAAGCACCCACAGAGGTTTAATACATAGTTTGCATGGTTAATTCAGAAACAACCCCCAACACTTGAGGGTTACTTGATATATGCGACCATCTTCTTCTCATGGGATATGAGGTAAATTCAGACCAGGGAGCCACTGGGTACACGGTCAGCCCTGGGCTCCATGGGGCTTCATAAAAGTGAAAGAGGTACAGGCTGATGTTTCCATTACAAAACCTATAATGTTTGGACTGCGACACAACTTAGAATTTTTAACAGCTGAGAACTCATCGTTTGAACAGAAATAAGTGTCGTTTTAGCCACTTTTGGCACCACTGTGCTAGACAGCACGTTTGGCCTAGAATTCCATTGACATCATGACCTTGTTCTGCTGGACACCTATGGCAAACACAAAGTTCAAGGCTGTCTCAGAAGTATAGGTAGTATGCCCAGTAGAAAACATTGGCTAGCATAAAAACCAAAGGGAACAGTAGTTTGGAATATCGATCAACATTGCTGGGGTTTTGAATTGTGAAATAATCCACAATCCTGCCCATCTTTTCTCGGAAGACGAACTTGAACTTGTCGCTGGTTTTCATTGTCATGTTGCTGTAGTCAACATTGTCACCCGAGATTTCAATGGTGGCAAAGCTGATCTTCCGCTTAAAGCTGGAGAGGGAGCTGTTGATGATGTTAGTGATGTTGACTTCTTCCACCTCCTTCGCCGTGCCCTAGTTCACAAACCATGCCGTTAGCTTGGAAGACTTGATTCAGCAAAGAAATAAGTGGGCAGTAAACTAATGAGAAGTTTAGAGGCCTAAGTGTTGAGTAATTAAGTTTAACAGAGACTTGCAGCCCTGCTGTCCTGTTTGTGGGCACCTACCTGTGGGTCCCCAGCCTGCATGACAAACAACCATCACCCTCCCTAGATCCACAGGGCAGAGTGCCAGATACCAGCTGCGCAGGCTGTAAAGTCAGCAGACCTGGGTTTAGATCCCACTCAGCCTCCTACTCTTGTGGACATCTAGTCACCTTAATCTCTCTTAGACTTCATTTACTTGCCTGCAAAATGGGTCATGATATAAATAGCTACCGTGGGAGCTGATGGGGAGATTAAGTGGAATAAATCATGTGAAGTATTTAGCAAGTATTTGGTGAAATTCTATTATTTTCCAGGGAGAAGGAATTAGTGGTTATGGGAGATAATAGAAATCAGCCGTGTCCTGAGGTCTATGCCACACAAAAGTGGAAACTTTGATGCTCCCCTTGCAGTTGCAGAGGGTTGGTGTTCTCTAGCAGGTGGGCGTGCCCAGGCTGCGGGGAATGTAATGCAGTCAGACAGAATGTGGTTTGGATTTGGGGACAGGCTATTTATTAGGAGTAGGGTCCTGGATGAGTCACCTTGCCTCTCTGGCAGGTTTCTCTATAGTAAAATAAGGACAATAATGGTACTATTTCACTGGGTTGTTGGGTGGACTAAAAGCTGTTGATAGGTGTTTAGCATACAGCAAGTACTCAATAGCGCATCTATTATTACACACTCAGGAAAATAAGAGCATCTGGTGCTTTGGTAGAGGATCTCAGTCACATTCCAACCCCCCTTTTACCAATCTAGAAAACTAGACACTTGGGGGGTAATTAGACCCCTTTCCTGTCCCTTCAGGGAGCCTGCAGGGAGCAGAATGAATGAAACCCACATTCTTCTTTGGCTGGCTCAGTGTGTAGACTTCTTTGCCTGTGTCACTTGGACAACGTGGCTTTGTGGAGTGCTGCTGGCAACAGCAGGACACAAGGAGAGCCCCTTCTGCCCCTTCTAATGATGCCTCATCTGCCCACTGTTGGACTTAGCGCAGTCTGGCCCATTGCCAAAGGCAGGTATGTCTTCTGAATTGGATCCTACTATTTTCTTTCTTATTCCTATTGGCCTATTAAAAGATGGTAGGATCGATTCAATTTGGCTTCCAAATGACCCAAGGGTTCCTCGGGGCTGTAAAGAGTAATAGCCAAGAGCGAGGCCCAATGCCCACGGCCAGCAGGACAGAGGGACAGGGCCAGGCTTAGAAGCCCCAGATCTAGATGGAAATCCCCCCTCTACCTCTTACTCTCTGTGCCCTGAGATAACCTTCTTGTCCCTCAGATTCCACAACTGAAAAATGGAGATAAAACCTTGTTGGTGGTTAGGAACATTTAAAATGATATGATATTTCCTGAAGGTTTGGATCTGGTGCATGTAAGTACTTAAATAATAATAATCATCATTATTTTTCAGATAACTGGACCCTGATGTTCCGCTGCTAAATAAAAAAAAATAACAATCTTTTCCAATTAGCAGAAAAATGTGCTAATCAAGAAATTTGTCTCAATTTAATTTTTCCATAAACCACTACTTGTATAATTTGAAAATGTAAGAATGCAACAAAAGAATTAAATAGTACCTACATATTAACCTGAAACTTGTAAACAACTGATCAAGTGTGGTTGGAAATTAGATTTTTCATGGATTCCTGTTCTTGTAATTGTATGTTGCTTATGGATGAGAATCATTTTCTGCTGGAATTAAATGTCCTGATATCTCATTGCATTTGGTAAAAGGGATGACCTTTTTCAAGGGGCCCCATGACTTCCAGATGTGCCCACATTGGAAGGATGGGACTTACTGGAACCAAGCAAGTCACTGGGTGACAGACACTAGAACCAGCTCACCTCTACAGGGCAGCCCATGGCAAAGTGACAGAGCACCCACAGGGGCCTCAGGATTCTTACCTTGTCCTTGGCTTCCATCTGCTGCAGGGAGCTGTAGTGAGCAATAGCGTACTCCACCAAGGCCCCAAACACAAAGCTAAAGCAGATCCCCAGGTACACGTCGATGGCTTTGATGAAGCAGTTGGTGTTGGGAAGCGACGTGCGGGACCCGATCATCAGTGTGGTCATTGATAACACAGTGGTCACTCCTGGGAAAAGAGCAGAAAATATTTCCAAGATGGCAGCCAGTGGACTTTCCTCTGTTACCTAGCGGAGGGTCTCCACTCAGGGGTCAGCCAGGCGAGGACAGGACTCAGAAACGGAGCAGATCTCATTCTGAAAAACCTGTGACCTTGTGGACCTGGGTTAATTTGCCCATTTTGCACAGAAATGAGCAATGTGGTTTGCTAAACCATTTCCTTCCACAACATCACCGACAGGGGTCACCTGATCACAATTTCCCCTCATCTGTCACTAACGAATTTAAAATTGCACTGCTTCTAAAGTAGTCGCTGTCTCTTTCTGTAAAAGACTCTCAAGGAGTCAGCTGTTGGATTGCCCTGGGAATACCAATGAGGACAGTGACGGAAGGGAAAAAACGTACGCGGTGACCCAGTTCTTAGAAACTTACCGATGCAGGTTCTTGCAGGGACAGAATCCAGGGAGATCCAAAATGAAACCCAGGACAGCACCACCAGAAAAGTGGAGGGAACATAGGTTTCCAGAATGAAGTACAGGACATTCCTCCGCAGCTCAAATTGCAAGACCAACCGGGTGTAATTTCCTGACGGGGTCAATAAGAGACAAGAAATCGTGTCTGCTCACATGGCGGAGCAGAGTCCCCATGGGACGGTTGACTGAACCATATTCACATGAAGCCCCCTGTTATTCACCAAAGCCTGGCTCATGTCGAACTGCCATGGTCCCCACAACACCTGGGTATTTTTGCACGGAGTGGGACTCCCAGGGCTGCTGGCACTATGCATCGCAAGTTCCGCTTGGGCTTTTCTCCGTCATCTGACTCCTACACTGTTGTGACCACCGGTGTCCTTGACATCTCCTCACTAGACTGTGAGCCCCCAGCATGCAAACCCTGCATCTTTCAGTTCTGTGCTTACAAAGAAGTTGTTGGATAAGCACCTCCTCAGGGTTACCTGAGACTGTCCACTTCTCAACATTCCCACTGGGTAGACCTAATAGACCCATTCAATGGCATTTAATTTTTGATGTTTCAGAGGTATCCTGGATTTACTGTACTTTAGGAAACTATCACACCCTAGACGTGGGGGATACGAGCAATGAGCGCTATTGCTGATCGAATTCTGAGCAGGAGAGAGGGCCTTGGGGCGTACAACATGTGCCACGGGTTGGAGAAGCAGGTGCTTCTGTGAAGGGAAGGTCATTGCAGCCAACAGGGCAGCAGTGGCCGGTGCCGGGCTGGGGAAGGGTGGAGAGGTTGTGCCCCGGGAACAGAAGTCTGGCTCAGACTAGAGTAGGGAGAAAACAGGAGAGTTGAGGGGACAGCTCAAGTTCCTGCCACCCCAAGGTAAATCCTGGATTTAAAATTATACCATAAATCAGCTAATGAGCAAGTGATGAGAAAGTGGCAGACGCTCATAATCAAACCCCGTCTTGAGAAAATCCGTTTCAGTCCTGTGCGAGGAATAGGTGCAGACCTTCTGCCCTCCACCCCTTCTGCCCCTCTGAGGGGTTTCTGGACCCTGAAGGAGTCAAGTGGAGAAGAGAGGAGACTTCTGACTCAGAGTGCAACCCGCCACTTCTGTTCGGTTATTTTTATTTTGTACGATTTGTCACACGAGTTACCTGTCTCCTGCTGGGACCTGGTGACTAAGGTGAAGTAGCGTTGTATGGTATACTGAGCAAGCCGCAGGTTTTCCAGCCCTCGCACGGAATCGTTCCCTCTCAGCCAGGTGAACTCCACGTCATTTCCATCATAGCCCCCTGCCAATAAACAGAGCCCTGGTCAGTGCAAGGGCACCGACGGAACTGGTCTGGAAAATGCTATGACATGGAAACAGTTTGTACTCCATCCTGATGGTAGTGGGCCCAAGGATGATTCCAGGCAAGACCTCTCACGTGCCACAGCAGTGCCTGCTCAGAGTGACATCACCTACTAGGACCATGCGCCATCCATTGAGAACTGGTCCTATGGTAAGCAGGGTCTAAACCTGAATGATGAGCCTTAGATATGGCCTCCTTCAGAGGCCAGCCTCAGCAACTTAGCAAGGCCCTACGCAACTTAGCAAGACTTTGTCTCAAAATGAAAAATAAAAAGGGCTGAGGATGTAGCTCAGTGGCTGAGGGCCCCTGGCTCCAATCCCCAGTAAGCAGCGGCCTCCTTCCTCACGGAAATACCATACCCATCAACACCCAGAGGCCTGTGCTGCACTGCTTCCCAGGGCAGTCTAAGTAAGTGCCGATGGGTCTTCAGAGACTTCAGAACTGGTCTTTCATATCGCATTGGTGGAAATGCGAAAACCGAAACAAGAATCCTGCAGCCAGCCACTTCAGTGATGCTTGTCACCATGTGAGTTTGATAATCTCAAAGCTGTTTTATTAACTTAGCCAATAATTGTCATCCTGGACCCACTTGGTCTCTAATGTTCTCACAAACTTGTAGTCATTTCTGTGTTTCTTCAATAAGTATTATGTATTACTCAATAAGTATTCTGTCTCAGAATTAAGGAGCTATAATGTTTTGCCCAATTTATACATAAAAGCTCTCAGATTCAGAGAGGTTGCCTAACTTTCTCCTGATAACAAAGCAAGCAAGAAATAAAGCCTGCATTGAACTTTAGGAAAGTTTCATCTCAAAGCCCTTGGATGATAATGATGATAATTATAATATGTCATTTAATTTAGTAAACATTACTAAGTGCCTTACAACATCATCATCTCATTTAATCCTCAAAATATCTCTTTGGAAATATATCTGAATGAATAATAAGCACACAAAAAATACCCAACATTATAGGTCATTAGGAAAATGCAAATCAAAACCACAATAAGATGCTACTTCATACTCATTAGAGTAACTACAATAAAAAAGACAGATAACAAAGTGAGGACATAGAGAAATTGGAACTGCACTGGTGGGAATGT
Source organism: Marmota flaviventris (assembly GCF_047511675.1). Taxonomy (NCBI): domain Eukaryota; kingdom Metazoa; phylum Chordata; class Mammalia; order Rodentia; family Sciuridae; genus Marmota; species Marmota flaviventris. Next base: position 11,307,061 of record NC_092502.1, read on the forward strand.
AAAATGGTATAACCACTTTGGAAAAAGGTTTGGCAGTTTCTTGAAAACTTAAATATGTTTTTACCATTTGACCCATATTTCACACCAAGGTATCCGGTCAAGAGAAATAAAATCTTATTTATACAAACACTAGCACACAACTGTTCAGAGCAGCATTACCCACAATAGCCAAATGTTTGTCGACTGATGAATAAATAAATTAACTGTGATACGTATACACGTACATCTCCATACAAAGGAACATTACCTGGCAATGAAAAAGAATGAAGTGCTAATAACACACTGTGACGCCTATGAACCTCAAAACTGTTCTGCTAAGTGGAAAAAAAAAAACAAATGCAAAAGAGCATATACTATATTGATTTCCATTTGTATGAAATATTCAGAAAAGACAAATTCATACAGACAGAAAGTAGATTCATGGTGCCTGGGAGCTGGTGGTGGAAGGAGGGGTGATTGCAGATAAGCCAAGGGAACTCTGTGGGGTCGGGGGAATGCAATATGGCAATGGTCACACAACTTGGTAATTTTACTAAAACTGTGGAATTCTATACTTAACCCCTGTAAACTTTAGGGTATGTAAATTATACCATAATAAACCTATTGAAGTGGCTGGGGTTGTGGCTCAGAGATAGAGTGCTCGCCTAGGACGTGCGAGGTGCTGGGTTCAATGTCAGTACAACATAAAAATAAATAAATAAAATAAAGGTATTGTGTCCAACTACAACATATATATATATATATATATATATATATATATATATATATATATATAACCAAATCATTGAGCCAGACACTATTACTTTCCCACTTCACTGATAAGTAAACTGAGGTCTAGAGAGTTTCATTACCCAAAACCAAATGGCTAGGGATGGGAAAAGTCCAGGGATTCCAGTACCTATGATCTTAAACACAAAAATATATTGCCTTTATTTTCCCCACATTTTTATTGGTGCATTACAGTTGCACATAGTGATGGGATTTGTTGTTACATATTTGTACATGCACACAATTATTGTCTTCATTTTCTTTTCTTTTTCTTTTTTGGTGCCAGGGATTGAGCCCAAGGGAGTTTAACCACTGAGTAATGTCCCAGCCTTTTTAAACATTTTTTTTTTTTTAATTTTGAGATAGGGTGTTGCTAAGTTGCTTAGGGCCTACGTGGCTGAGGCTGGCTTTGAACTTGCACTCCTCCTGCCTCAGCATATAAGCTGCTGGGGTTACAGGCATCATGTGCCACATGCCCAGCCATTGCCTTCATTTTCAAAGGCTGCTAGGAAATATGGAGTTAGTGCTGGGACAAATATTTTGAAAAGAATATGCTTCTGGTAACCAATATCTAGTAGGGGTGGTCTTCTCCTCCATAATGCACCAGCTCTTTAAAGATTTTCAGGTAAAAATTGTCTGTGGGCTTTCCTTTGGAAGCATCCAAAGTTCACTTTGGCACTGAAGTGAGCTGTCCAAATTGCTTGGGATCCCAAAGAACTGAAGAATCTATAAAAACCAAGAGTGCAGTTTCCTACTTGGACACTTTGCTTTTGCAACTAGTAAAAGCACAATTGTTACATTAACACACACACACACACACACACACACACACACACACCCCTGTCCCTGAGTGACTATGGGGAATGTGGGATGGTATCAATTCATTTTTGGTGATGGCATGTAACAAAAACCCTGAGTGAGGTTTCTGTACCCAGATAACTGCTTAATAAACATGCAGCGAAAGCTTCCCCTGCTCACTGGGGACAGTATTTGTGCAAACAGAACTTGAAGTTTCCAGCGGAATATTGCTCTTGGGATTTGAGATGAGCCCAGCCACGACACATGGAGGGCAATTACTTGTTTCATGTGGGACTCAGATGAGTTCTCTTTTGATAACCCCAAGTTTTATTCTGCTACCAAACAGCTGCATTGCTTCAGGAAGATTCTACACGCATTTAATGAATAAGATAATTAATCTGAGTCTTTAATTAAATGTCTACTTTTGAAAAATGGCTTCTACCTCACCATGGGTGGACTTTCCTGATGCTGCCCACTGTGTCCTTAGGTACAGAGGGCCCATTTGTCTCCAGAGCCTGTCCGCAGTCCCCTCCACACCACAAGCCAGGCTTAGCTGCCTTAACAAGTCCTATCTGTGGTACTCTTTTCCGCGCAGGTGACAAGTTTGGTGAGCATTTTAGAGTGGCTTATTAACAATGGAGATTGTTTAACAGTGCCAGGGAGTTCATTTGACACACATCACTTAAGAGTAAACCTTCATTTCTCATCATAAGCAAATCCCCAGGTTGCAATTTAGATGCCCGTTTAGCTGGCATTATTATGTTAAACTTTACATATAGCAAGTAAGTTCTTTGAAAAGTTGGAAGCAGTTGTGTGATAAATATTAACGGATTGCTTTGCATGTTGACAGTTTTTTTCAACGCTAGGGATAGAACCCAGGGCCTTGAATGTGCTAGGCAAGCACTCTACCCGCAGGCCACGCCCCAGCCACGCCCTGACCAGGCCCCAGCCACGCCCCAGCCACGCCCCAGCCACGCCCTGACCAGGCCCCAGCCACACTCCAGCCACACTCCAGACATGCCTAGCCAGAGCCATGTCAGCCCCCACTTGGCCCTGCTAACCTCTGCTATGTTCCCTCTTGCTCTTGTGCCTTGGCAGACGCTGTGTCCCACTCCTCGTCCCCTGGGCCAGCTTCAACAGATCCCTCATGTCTGATTTCAAGTGATATCTCCTCTAGAACACCTCGAACTCCTCCAGGCTCCACAGTGCCATTACTTCTTATTGTCACCATCTAGTCTCTGTAATTATTTTAAGTAAGTCCTGCTCTCCATGAGAGGACAGACTGAAGGCTGGCACATCATTTCATCTTTGTATTGCAAACATCTACCTCACTATCTGGCACAGAAGTCATTTAGTCGTTGAGTGGAAGAAGCAAAGGCATTTAAATGAGGGCTGACAGGGGAACTCAACCAGCACTCCAGACTCGCTGGAGACCTTAGTGGGAAAATATGCAGAACTAAAGTATTAGAAAGAGTCAAAATATTTTCCTTAGGACACAGAGGAAAAGAAAAACAGTGGCCCTCGTCCTAAGTAATGGAAAGGAGCTAGCAGAGGAATATTGGAGTCCTGTGTGACGATTGTGTCGTAATTCAGTTTAACATTCTGGCAGGATTTGGGGAATCCAAAATAAGCATCGTGTGGTTACTCAGTTTGGGGAAAATAATGATAATAAATGGGCACTAGAGAAACTGGAAAGGAGTTATTAAAAGCTTTTCATTATCCCCATATTACTGTTTTAAAATCACTTTATGGTACACTCAGAAAAAAATCTATAGCTTATATCATGAATGAGCCACAGGAACAAAATCCCTGTTGACCTTCTAGTCCAGTGGCAGGAATGTATGAAATGTTTCTTGGTCAAGGAGGCCCAGGGCAATAGCACATCAAGGTCACACACACTGGTTACCTCCTCTCAGGAGTCTTTCCCTCTAGCTTCTCTACTTCCTCTGCAGTGAAGAGGGAGTTTTGCTAGTGACCACAGTGCTTTTGCACCAGAAAAAACATAAAAGGAGAAAAAAAAAGAAAGCTTTTGAGGCTTTCTAGAAACTAGAGGGTTATGTGCTGACAAATGGAAAGGGTGTTGGTAGAAGGTTGTCATTGGTGTCTGTAGGGACCCATGGTTGATTGAATTTTGGTAGACTGACAGTGGGGATGTGGGGGTGAAGATCATGGCCAAGGGGGATTCAAAAGGAACTCACCCAGCACCACAGACACTTTGAGGATGAGCAGCCAGATAGATGGTATAAATAAAAAGTTAAGAGTTAAACTATCAGGTGTTAGTGTAGACCCATTTTTATCAAGATGTTCTCTATAAAGTAGAGATACTCATGAAACAAGTGAGTCATATTCTGTGGTTACACAATTCTGGGAAATATTACTGCTCCTTCTTGGAATTTCACCTGGAATTTGCTCATTAGGGGCTCTTGGAAGCTCTGCAGCAAGGCAGACTGTCAGTATTTGTGGCTTTGTGGGCCCTTGGGTCTCTGTCATAAAGACTTGACTCTGCTGTCCCAGTGTAACAGCAGCCACAGGTGACACATAAATGAGTGGGCAGGGCTTCCCCATTAACCTTGATTAACAGAAGAGATGATGGGCTGAGTTGGCACGTGGAGGAGGCTTGGGGGTCCCTGGTCTAGACCATGAATCCCACCAAAGCATTCCCTTCCTTTGTCTCTTTGGTAATAATGCATAATAATAATAATGCACAATAATAATCCCCAAAAGATGTGATGTTAGAAGGTTTTTCTTTGAGAAGAACCTAAATCCATTTGGAAGGATAGTCAGAAGGACTGAATCCATTGTGAATCAACACCAGAAAAAGAAGGATCACTGGGTAGGGGACACTGAATTCCAGATCCAGGTCACCCAGGAAAGGGGCCTGTGGGCGTGGCCACTCACAGCTCTCCAGCTGCAGCTTGCACGTCTGCGTGTCCATGGGGTACTTGGACAGGTCCATGTTGCATGCCACAGTCGTTGTGATTCTAAGAAAGAAAAAACGAGTTCAGAAGAGTGTTCCGAGGACTTTCACTTGGGTTCCTGCAGGGATCATGTGGCGTGGAGACCCATCCCCCCAAATTTTTGAGGTTTCCTGTGCTCTTTGTATGTTCAACAACACCCATGAGACTAAGAGAAGCTGGGTCCAGAGTGGGGGAGTTGGCAGGCTAGCCACTCAGAGGCCAGCCAGCCAGCATATCACAGAGCAGACTCACGGCTGGCTGGTTTAAGATGTCTTCCTTTCAGTTTTTCAATGTGTCTACCTGTGCAAGGTCATGACAGTGATCACGGGGCTTGCTCAGGCTCAGGTGGCTCTGAGTGGCAGAGTTGGAACTGGAGCCCTGGTCTCCTGGCTTCTTGATGGGATCAGGATGCAGAGGGAGTGGAGGGTACCGGGCTCAGTGGCTCTAGGGGCTCAACACCCAGGGACGGTCAGCTCAGTGTCAGAGAAGCCCTTGTGGTGGAGATTTCAATCTACAGGACTTTTTTTTCAAGAGTCACATATTTTCACTTGGCTTCCTTATTTATTAAGGACAGTGAGAGGTGCTCTAGGAAGCAGAGGTCACCACAGCACAGTGCCCACCTTGAGGATCCCACGCTCCCCTAAAGGGAGACAGAATAACAATGACCATTCATCCAGTGCTTGCTGAGTTCTCTGCTTGCGTTCAGCCCTTTGAGCCTCTGGGAGGTAGGAAATACTATTATTCTCATTTTGATGCTAAGGAACCTGAGGCTCAGAGGGTCACATAACTTGCCTATGGCTACAGAGCTGCCCAGGACAGAGCAGGGATTGTACCCAAGTCTTTATGACTCCAGTGCCAGGCTACAAACCATTACCTACTGTTCATAATCCTTACCCCAAACTGATTGTGCTGCTCTCTTGCAGACAGACACATAAGATAAGCACACATGTGCAGTGGGGACACAGGGAAGGGTACATTAGTGTCAATTGGAGTTGGGGTCAAGAGAGAGGTCTAGTTAGGTTTCCTGAAAGAGGAGTTGAGGTTTGGATTGGTCTTTGCAAAATTTGGGGCTGCTGAGCTGTGTGCAGAAGTCCTGTTAATGGCTAGCTCAGTCTTTGCTTTATAACTTGAGACTCTTACTCTGTATTAAAGATCAATGTCTTCGATATTTGGTCCTGGCCTCCACCCCCAGGCCTCGGGGAGCCTATTGTGCATGATCCTTGTACCTCGTTTATACAGGACGAGCCTTTGCTACAGCATGTAGAGACCTCCTTTCCTGTTCTAGCCCTCAGGCTCCATGAGCGATTGGGTGGAAGGAATTTTAGGCCTCAGGAGTTGGGGAGTACGCATGGAGAGCCCAAGAATGCAGGTGACAGAGGCTTGGTGGCACTGAGCCTTGATTCTGTGCAAATATGACTCAGACCAGCTGTCACCTTCTGGAGCAACCTGCTCCACCGAGTCCCATGAAGGGTCCCATGCACCTCGCTGCCCTTGTCATTTCCTTCACACTTTAGGACTCAGCCCAGAATCTTGTGAGAGCCTCTCCTAACATCACCCCCAAACCACTAACCTACTCCCCACCTTGGGCCCCAGCACTGGGGGATGCCTCTGTTTCCAGTGTCCTTGAAGACAGGCTGTGTCCTGTCCAGCTCTGCTCCCTCGTATCCAGTGCAGGGCTTGGCACAGAGCACGTGCTCTGTAGATGCTGAGGAGCCAGAGTGGATGAGAGAGGGCCCACTGTTATGAAGGCTCTAGGAGGGCAGGAGCATGGCAGAACGGCCTAAGATCATCTGAGTCTTCTTCCAGGTGCTTTGCCTCCCAGCCCCAATGCCAGCTCACCTGAGCGCATACAGGACTGTGCCGTTGGAGAAGAGGCGGATGAGTCTGTTTCCCACAGTGACTTCGTGGAGGAAGGACTTCTTGGACTCCACAATGTAGGTGTCAGGCACCCAGAGGAACTCCACCAGTCGGGCGTCCAGAGTGAAGCTCTTGTTGCCTTCAAACACCAGCCGCGGGTCTGTCCAGCGCTGTCGGAGGTATATGGTGGCCGTGTAGTCCTGAGGGGGAAGCAGGGCACGGAGATGGGTGAGTGAACGGGGTGGGGGGGGCAGTGAACCCTCCAGAGCAGATCACGAGGGTCACGTGTTACCCTCCCACTTCCATTTAGAGCAAGTGCGCAGACCTGGGTGGAGAAGTTGTGTGTCACCTGCAGCAGTGAGAGAAAACACTGTGCTGTTAATTCTAGATGACGACTCTCCTACCAGCAGGGAGTCCCGGTCCAGGGCCTTGACCTCCCTGGCCCAAAAGCTTGCATTTCCCGAGATCAAATGGCTAAGGATTTTGGTGGGCAAAGTGCTTAGGTTGTCCGAGATTGACCTGGATGCCCAGTGACCTCTTGGCAAACCTCCCCCAGTGTGACCCAGTCTTTCAGGTGATCTCTTAGATAAGAGGCCCTGCGGAGGCGGTCATTAGATGGTGGCTTTCCTGTGTCCCCATCTCTGAAGCGCTGTGTGATGTCCAGGCTTCCCACAGCACTTTTATTCTTTTTTTTCCAATTTTTTTTTTTATCCCTCACTAAATGTGCCTTCTTCACTCACTGGTTTCTTTCCTCCTGGCCTTTGAATCCACTTTCTTTCTGAGACTGAGAAACCCTGTTCTCCCAGTTTCCCACTATCTTGAATCTGGGTCTAGGTCTCTAGCTTCTGCGATTCCAAGTGGAGAAGGGCAGTGCTTCCTCCCCTTCTGTCTTGGAGTAGCTGGAAAGCATATGCCCAAGACACTCGAGGCCAGGGAGCCTTGGGTGAAATGGAGGGGAACGGTGCTTACCATGTTACTCTCGGAAATACTAGAGATGCTTGCGATGTCCAGAGTCAGCGCTATCTGAACTGGTTCTCCTAAGGATGGAGAAAAATCCAGAAAAACTTAGTAGAAACACACAATATGTCCTTCTCCCCCACCCATCCATTTCACCCCCATTGGACTACACAGCCACCCTCTGCATTGGTGCATTGGAAAAACAAAACTATTAAAAATTGCAAAAGTAACACTTGCTTGTTAGAAAAATTTGAAAAAATCTTAAACTATGACAAGGCTAATTTCTATCTTACTCCTTCTCAGGAGCAACCGCTGTGTATAGTGCATCTCCCTTTGTATGAAAAATATGCGTAAGTGAATTGTTATCTTACTACATATGGGACATTGCTCCATTACTTTAAAAGGCATAGTGATAAAGCATTTGCTACTTCTCAGATGGAGGATTTTTCCTGTGTTGCTTGCAAGGGACTAATCATGTAGAATGTGACAGACTTGGTAGTCTGGGTGGAGACCACTGTCCTCCCCTCTCTTCATCGAACTAGACTTACCACCAGATGGCATTCATCTTGCCCCCTCATAGCTGAGCTCCTGCTGATGTCCTAACACCTTCTCCTCTTCCTCTACTCTCCAGGAACCCTAAACTACTTAGAGTTCCAGAACCTTCTGCACTTTGTCCTGTGCACAGACTCTGTTAGGCCTCAATTCTGGAGAGCTGGCAGATGAATCCAACTCCAGAGAGAACTGTTCATAGCTCCCAAGACTGCAGGCTCCCAGCCACTGTCTCAGGAGCCAGGCCAGGCCAAGCCAGACTACTTCTCCTGAGACCACAGATGTGGGAAAAAAAACCCGAGTCTGAGCCATGTGAGTTCTCAGCTCCACCACATCCCAGCTCTGAGATTTGAGAAAAGTTACCGAATCTTCTCGAGCGGCAGTGCTGTCACCTGCAAGTTGGGCTGATGCTAATGATATCCTAGGGTCATGGAGAGGGTTAAATAAGGTCGGGGGTATGGCAGTGTCTTTGCCGAGTTTCAGTAAGAGGGAATGTATGTGAAGTGCCTGCCCATCACCTGCAGAAGGTGCTCAGACACGGTTACCTATTGCGGGTCTTGCTCATCATGTTATAATAGCTGCCGTCAGAGGCATTTCCCTTTCCTCCTCTCTCTTCCCCAATCCTAGCCAATTTGAGAGGAGAAAAGAACCTTTGCTCACTAGGTTAATAGATGCATTCACTTGCAATAAATAACTGGGAGAGCCCCAAGGGACTGTAGCAATGCATTAACTGGCAGAAGAGAGGTGGAATTCAAAAGAAGCTTGAAAACGTCTCATCCGAATGAATCAGACAAAGCAGCTTAATTATTAATCTGAGAAAACCAAGACATCGAATGGAGGTGGGAGTTTGGAAATGGAGTTTTAGAACCAATGCAATTGAAAGATACTTGAGTGTTAATACTTGGTGGGAAAAGAGAGATCTTTGAGGGCAGACCCTGGAAGGTGCTTTCTGAAAGGGCGGGGTATAGAGTGGCTTCCTGCCCCTCTGGACAGCAAAGCACAGCATCAAGAAGGGGATCCTGGAGTCAGGGAGAAGGGTTTGAATCCCATGCTGGTCCCTTAACAGCCTTGCAACCTTGAGCAAATTGCTAGATCTTTCTGTGCTAGTTCACATAGAGGTACTAGTGCTGCTGTGGTTTGTCCCCTCTTGTTGTGGTTTGGATATGAGGTTTCCCCCAGAAGCTCCTATGTTAATTCAGGTATGTCTGGAGGTGCAGTGATTGGCTTCTGAGAGCTGTGATCAGTCCATTCTAGTTTGAAAGGACTGACCGGGTGGTAATGGTTGACAGGTGGGGTGTGGCAAGAACAGGTGGGTCACTGGGGTGTGTCCTGCCATCCCTTCCCTCCTTCTCTCTCTCTCCCTGCTTCCTGGCTGCCGTGAATGGGGCAGTGCTTCTCCAACATGCCCATCTACCATGATGGGCAGCCTCACCTTCGGCCCAAAGCAACGGAGTCGGCTGATCATGGGCTGAACCTCTGAAACCATTGGCTCGAAATAAACTTTTCTTCCTCTAAGTTGTTCTTGCCAGGTATTTTGGTCACAGTGATGGGAAAATGACCAGCACACTCCCCAAACTCATGTTGAAAATAAATTGCCATTTTAATAGTATTAAGGGGCAAGACCTTTAACTGGTGATTAAGCATCAGGTGATTAATCATACCCTTGAGGGTAGGATTCATGCGATCATGAGCAGCAAGATGGTCCCACTCTTGCCCCCCACCATGTGATGACGCAGTAAGAAGGCAGTGCCCGGTGCTGAACTGGACTTCTCAGCCTCTAGAACTGGGAGCCAGTTAGTTTCTGCTCATTATGAACTACCCAGACTCACTCAGGTCTTCTTTCCAGCAGCACCAAACACAAACAGATTAGGACAAGGCCTCTCGGGGGGCTGGGCTTGGGAAGATTTTGGCATCTGTTGTAAGTGGATGGCGGGTTAGGAGGCACAGAGAGCTCCAGTCCTGCCCAGCGTTTGTTTGGTTTCTTCCTGGACAGTCTAGTCCAGGCCTTGCTGCAGCTGGCTTTTCTGTGGACCAGAGCTCGCTCCTTCTCCCTGGAGTTACAGGAGTGAGCAGTGCCACCAGAGGGCAGCTTCCTCCTAGGAAAGAGGTCAGTGGCACTGCCTCAGTAGCTTCCTCAGTGCCTGCTGGCAGCCCTTTGCTCTGTCCAGCTCAGTTCCTGAACTGTCCTGTGGAGCTCTTGTCTCTTAAGGGCCTCAGGTCCTAGAAGCTGGGTGCACGGACATTACAGAGATTCCAGGCTGCCCCGTGAGTGTGGGTCCCTTTAAGAAGCAGGGAGCCAGAAGGGGAGGGGAGAGGACTTGTGTTTCCCTCTCTGACCAAGGACCCCAGAGCCCATTTTCACCCCAGATGGGACAGGGCCTTACATTCCTCTAGGTCCACCCCAGGCTTCCTGTTCTCAGAACGGCCTCCTTGCCCAAGCACCCTGTATCTTGTTGGCCAGTGACAGGGAAACAAGACAGTGACCTGACTTAGTTGTTTGAATCTCGGGAGGAGAGAGACGTTGAGAGACGTTTGAGGACCTGGCCAAGGTGTTCAGGCTCACCTGCCCATCATCAGGGCCTGAGAAGCTAGCTCTGGAGGTCCCTTGGCATAAGGGACTCAGATCCTAATTGTGTGGCCAGGCACCCCTTGGACCTCCACCTGAGGCCTGTGATCGGCCGCTGCCCCTGCTGTGCTCTGGGGTCCACCAGTACCTGCTCCAAGGCCAGCTTCCCATGGGCTGTGGCTGACCTGTGACCTGAGCAGGGCAGGATACCAAGGTGGCCTGTCTCCAGAGGCCCAGACTCCTCCAGTGGGCAGCTCTGGATCAAGGACACCCTGGTGGCCTTCCCAGCTCTGAAGAGGTAGAGTTAGCTACCCTCACCCTTTGGCCTCATTTTTCAACAGATATTAGTTGGCAAGTTGCTGTATGTATGTCCAGCATGGAGCTTCTGTGGGGGTGAAGGAGGTACAAGCAGGACTCCTCAAGGGGCTGCTGTCCTGAGCTGAGCCAGGTACAGTATCACAGGGCAACGCTTGGCTATGATTCAAAACAAGGGTCGAAGAAAAGAGATGGACCCTGGAGAAATCAGGGTGGGCTTCTCAGAGGAGAGAGCCTTTTTTTTCTGTGAAAGGAAAATCGGCATTTTCCTGGGAAGTCAAATTGGAAGAACAGTTCAAATCAGATAAACAGCTTCGGCAGGGACAGGAAAGTCAGGAAGGCGAAGGACGCCAGGGACTGTTGTCCTGGTCACAAAGGATAACCTACCACCAAAGTTGGGCCTGAGAAATTTGTTATATCCTGCTGTGAGGTTCTCAAAGCCAGGCAGGGAGAGCTTGTCACTTCTTCTGACCTCGATGTTGAACTGGTTCCCCTGGACGCACATCCTGGAAAAGAAAGGGGGGCGGGGCTCTGTTCTACATGCTTGTTCATGAGTGAGTAAACACGGATGGGCGTCAACGTGAACTTGAATTCGCCTGTGGTGTGTCTAGTCACCGGCAGCGACTTTTCTAAGGAGAAGTCTCTTCATTTTCAGCTGATTGAGTTAGTGTCTCCATTTTATGATGCTCTTGCTTAGATCAAACTGTCAAGATAATTTGGGGACCCTCAGAGTGTTCTGAACAGCTCAAGGGTTCAGTAGAGGACACTCTTGTCCTCTACTGAGAATGGGTGGCAGGACGTTGTTTTGTTCTGGTGATTGAGGGAGGGGAAAGGAACAGGGTGAGCTTCACCATAGGGCAGAAGGAAATTCAGCAACCATCCACCATGGGGCCCTTGGCAACACAGTTCAGACCAAGGCCACGGTGGGGCAGCACAGTTTACCTTGGAGCCAAGAGGCTCAGACACACGAAGGTCAGCCGGAGACCGTAGCTCATCTTGAGGAGCTGTCCACACAGACAGGGTCTGAGTAGGAATCACTGGGGAGAAGACAGACAGGTGAGGTGAGGGGAGACGTCCGAAGGCTCCCCTGCCTGCGGGCTTCCCCTTCCTGGGGTGGGCAGGTATGGAGGTTCCTCGACTCCCAGTTCCTGACAGTCCCTCTCTCCTGGCCTTCTAAGCAGCCCCTGCTCCCGGGGGGTCTTCTAGGATTGCCATCATTTTGGAGGATTGTTTTAAATCAAACCCAAATAAAGGCCGAGCCCTTATTTAGACAATGATTCACCTGAGCCAGGAAATGCAGCCAGCTGCCCTGGTCTGCATATTTTGTGAGCTGCACGGCTGTGCTTACTGTGGCCCTGTCCTGCCACCCCGACTGCGTCTGCCCTCACCCAGTCGGGCGCTGTCCCATCTATCTTACAGTCCAGGCCATGAGGCAGCTGTGTTGGCCATCTTCACAGCCCCCTGGTGTGGTGGGCAGGTGAATCCCGTCTTATGATGCCTCGTGGAGAGGACTGTGCACCGGAGTGGCAGAGGTGACTCTGAATCCAAGGCTGGCTACTGTGCCTCTGTATTGTGTTCCTTCAGGACAGGCCTGTGCCTCAGTTGGCTGATCCCTGGGAGCTCTGAAGCCTTTCAGCTGGTGTGTGTGTGGAGACCTTGGGGTAGGCATGGCCCAGGGGACTGGCCCCTTGGATCTACTCTCATGGGAGAGCATGAGGTCTCTGGACCTCGGTGGCCGTGACAGTGGCATGGGGTTCTTGGGTTCAGGCTGTCTTCCCAGGCAGCACCTGGCTGGTTCACCCTGCTCTCCGTGGTAACTTCTGTAAACCAGGCTACTTCCTAGAGTCCAGCTATTCTGGACCTTCAGGCCAGATTCAGCCCTTCATGACATAACATTGTGCTGCTTAGAGAGCCAGCTGCTCATTGTAGGAACAGAAACAAGACAGGAGTAAAGTTAAAAGTGAAACTCAGCCATCTGTCAGTGTAGGTTCCTAGACTGCAACAAGTGTCCCCTTCTGCCGTGAGATGTCGATGGCAGTGGCAGTCACATGTGTGTGAGGGGTTTGTTTTTTACCGTGAACCTAAATCTGCTCTAGAAACATCAAGTCTAGGGCTGAGATTGTGGCTCAGTGGCACAGCGCTGGCGTAGCACGTGCAAGGCCCTGGGTTCGATCCTCAGTACCACATAAAAATAAATGAATAAAATAAAGGTATTGTGGCCAACTACAACTAAAAAATAAACATTAAAAAAAGAAAGAAACATCAAGTCTACTTTAAAAGGCAAAAGCAAAACAAAGGAAGTGTAAGTCCTCGTTTCTCATGCTTCTGAGATAAACATTGTTAACAGTTGCTTTGTTTATGTGTACTTATGTTTCTGCATAAAGAAAAAAAATTGAAAAGTGAAATCTGGTGATTGTATGTGCATTTTGTTATTTACTTGTTTCCATTTCAAGTAGCTGACATTTATTGAACACTTAATGAACGTTGCCTGGGCTGAGTGCCTCTAAAATCCTTATGCTTCTTTGAAGCCGTAACTACCATCCTCATTTGACAAAGGAGAAAACTGAGGCTTAGAGAGGATAAGAAATGTCACAAGGTTCTGCAGCAAGCGAGGGACAGAACTGAGTCCAAGAGGCTCACCCAGGTCCTTTTTTTTTTTTTTTTTTTTTTGGTATTGGGGATTGAACTCAGGGGCACTTAACCACTGAGCCACATCCCCAGCCCTTTTTTTGTATTTTATTTAGAGACAGGGTCTCATTGAATTGCTTAGGGCCACGCTAGGTTGCTGAGGCTGGCTTTGAACTCACCATCCTCCTGCCTCAGCCTCCCCAGCTACAGGGATTACAGGAGTGCACCACCTGCCTGGCTCTCCCGAGTCCTCTTCATCTTTGCTCTGTGATCTGAATGTGCTGTCTGCCAGCTTTCTACCACACAGACGAACACACGCCCTGCTCATGAATATTAGTTTCCAAGTTTTTCACTACAAAGCCAGTAACGAACACCTTTGCACCAAGTAGCACTCATGATTCGGCTCAGCCTGTCTACCTCAGCCCGTTCCTGCTTGCTCATTGAAATACCAGCTGTAAACCCCACATTACCAACCCACTAGTGACCAAAGTCATTCTTTGTTCCTTTAACCCCTTTGCTCCAGGATGCCTTGGTCCTTTTCCTTGGCCCTGATCATCAAGTTTAAGAGGTCCACTAAGTGGCTCCCACGCCTTCCAATGTCCTGGAAGTTGAGGCCACTCCCCCAATGAACCAGACACGTGGGGACACCCCAGAGGGCCAGTCTTCGATGGGAGAGACATGCAGGCAGTGAGGAGGCACCTGGAGCCACGCGAGGGGATCTTGGTGTGCAAACAAAGGGACCCATCAGGGGCCGTGCCAGGATGGAAGTCTCAGGTATGTCCTTTGATTCTCAAAGAGAGCTTTGTCAGTGGCACAAAGGAGGTTGGGGGCCCTCTAGATGTTGGACAAGGTAGTGGGGCCTGGCCCTGGCTCACTCTCTAACCCAGTCAAACTTGGCCTCTCCCTGGCCCTGGGTAGCCACGACTTCTTCTTCGTCTGGCCTGAATGGGCTCAGTGCTCATGTGGGATATTCCTCTGTTCTTACCTCCTACGGGAAACTGCCCTTGACCAAGCAAGTTGGGGAGCTACCTAAGCTTCAGCTCTCAGAGTCCTGTGAACAGGGCTTTCCCAGGGGCCAACCTTTCTGAAGAGAATCCTAAGGGCCTCTGACCACCCCCCCCCCCGCCCCCAGTCTCCAGTCTTAAAAACTTTGCCCAGGCTACAAGGGGCAATGTGCCCCATCCTGTCCTGCTCACTCGTTAGGTTTTCCTGCGGGTTTCATTCTATCATGGAAGAAGAGAGGTGGGAAAGCCTTCTAAAGGCCTGCTAGGTCCTGTGTTTGGCTCTTAAGGTCATCTGAATCTTACAGCCCTCTGATCCATGGGTAGAATCTCAGACATGTGAAGGGATTTGGCTGAGGTCACATAGCAGTCAAGTGGCCATGATTTGGATCTATATTTTCCAAGTCCCTGTTCTTTACACTGCATCTAGGAGGAGGGCCCCCAGTTCCCCACACTGGACCACATTACCCTTGACTCTGCTTACACCAATCCATCCTGGGATGGAGAGCCGTGTGCACTGCATGTCTCAAGTGTGAAGCGCAGCTTGTGCCACATGTGGTGTGATCGAGGAGCTGAGCAGTGAATGGCTAGTGGAGTGGAAGATCAGGCCACGTGTTTGACATAGGCCTTTGGAACTGCATTCAGCAGAGGGGTGCACTGAGCCACCAGAGGGCAGTGTCCCCGAAGGTTACTGGGGCAGCTACAGATGAGATTCCGGCTGGAAGCACCCAGGCTGGCATTCAGAAGGTTGCAGCAGGTGCCTGAAGAGAGACAGCCTATATACCATTACCGACCCTGAGGGCACCTCTGGCTCGAATCTCATCTCCACTTGCAGAAGAGGGCTGGAGCTTCGGATTCAGACACCAGAGTCTCACGACCTCCATTTGCCCCTCTGACCAATGGGAATAAAAACGCTTCCTACACCCTCATGGCCTCTCTCCTCTCCC
Organism: Marmota flaviventris; assembly: GCF_047511675.1. Taxonomy (NCBI): domain Eukaryota; kingdom Metazoa; phylum Chordata; class Mammalia; order Rodentia; family Sciuridae; genus Marmota; species Marmota flaviventris. The sequence goes on from NC_092502.1 coordinate 11,322,404, forward strand.
TTTCATTTCTTCCATGGGATTCTTCCGTAATCCCACGGTGACAAAGAGGACCCCAAACTTCAAGTGTTTTCTAATGTCCCCGGTGCTGCCACCCAGAGTGTGAGCTGATCTGGCACCACTGCAGGAAGGACAGGGCAGACACAGGACACTAGGTCACCCAGGGGGCTGATGGCTCTTTTCCTGGCCTGGCTCCGAGGAACGGTGTGGGGTCTGCGCTGGGCATGTTTCCGCTCCCACCACACCTGGGCTGCACAGAGGGGCCACACCCAGCCCCCTTCCCACCCAGGCACTGTTTCCTTGTCCTTCGTCACTTTGCACAGACACAGGCATTTGCTAGGAAGCAGGAGTGGAGCCTGAATCAGGCCGAGGTGAGGGCAGTCATTATCAGTGCCATGGTCCTGCCCAGGAGGGCCAAGAAAGCAAAGAGGTGCCAGGCGTGCCCTGCACCTGCTGGACTGGCCATCCGCAGCACAGAGGCAAACAACTGCGGCGCTCATGGCTGATGGGAGGGGACCTAATTTTGGCTCCGTCACTTGTTCCAAGATGGTACTACTTCCTCCTGAGGCTGAGTTTCCCCCCATGTAAAAGGGATCATGCTGTGGAAGTCAGGAGGCAGAGGAAGGGCTCAAACTCCAGGCCCAGCCCCTTCCATCCCTGTGTCCCAGGAGGCTTCCTTTGGATCTCCTTCCTCCCTTCCCTCTCTCCCTCCCTCCCTCCAAGGCCAGCAGCTCCTTACCAGGCAGTGAGAGGCTCTGTTAGGGCAGGGCCTCGGGGCTTCCAGGCACGGTATGCAGGCAGGGCATGCTCTTCTGGGTCCCGAGGATTCCCTCCATCTCAGCCCCAACTCTTGATATGGGATCACAGCCACTCTGATGGGGAAGCCCTAGCTCTGGGAAAGGCAGAGCTGTCGAACCAGCTGGGCAGAAGGAGGTGGGCGGAGCCTCCAGCAGCTCCTCCCTTGGGAGTTCTCATTGGTCCTGGGTGTCTGGGTTGGCCGGCTCCTGACAAGACAGTTGGCACCCAGGGGTTTCATTCTGAGTTGGTGTCTCCATAGCCTTCTGGACCCCAGTCAGGAAAGACTCTGAGACTTTAGACCTAGGAGAGTCAAGTAAGGTGGGTGGACCCCTCGGCCATGTCGGGGTCTGGAGGATACCTCTCCAGCCTTATCTGGGGAATGGGAATTGGCAGTGTGACCTCAGGCAGACCACTTCACCTCTTCACCCCCAGCTTCCCACCCATAAAACAAGAATTTGCCCATTGGATGCACATTGTAAAAAGTTTCTTTGGGATCAACAGAAGTCCTGTTCTACATTAAGAATTTTAGGTTCCAGGGCCTTGGCTTTTCAGACTGGAAAATTTCAAAAAGAGACTTGGAGACCCAGAAATTGAGGATAGAAGCTTAGCAGGCCAACGGGGAGAGGTGGGGCAGACTCTGGGAGGAATTTGGCCAGATCTCTCCACCTCTTCTCCTTCCCATTTCCCAGACCTCCCACAGAGGATTCTTTAACTCTCACAAGGTCCGTTTAGGGACACCCAGAGACAAGGCCTCCGTTCCCCATGGCCAGCTGAACTTCCTAACAGAAGCACTATGACAGTGTCCACTGAGCCCTGAGTCCAGTGGCCCTGGAACCCAGCTTGCCGGAGGCTCAGGTTAGAACACCCTGGAGGCTTGGTCTTGCTCCCTAGGGGAGGGGGGCAGGGAGGGACTTATCTGGAGGGGCAGGAGAGAGCTGAGGCTGTGACAAGATGTCCAGAGGCACCTCTGGGACACTGAGGTCAAGCTCCTGCGCAGACCCACCAGTCCTGGAGGTGGGGAGGTGGGAGAAGGGAAGAGGCAGAAGGAAGCTCAAGGAAGATACAAGAAGTTAAAGCAAGTGGGCAGGAGGGAGGACCTCAGGGTACAATGCACCATAGATTCCTCTGGCCCCAAACCAACTTCCTTAGAGCTTCTCTGGACCCCAGCCAGCCGAGAAAACATTTCTGCGCTGGTTGGCAGGGAGTGGGCCCCTGGAGAGAAAGCCGGTTCATTTCTCCGAGAAGACCTCACTTTCACCTGGGAACCTTGGGGGCGGCTTGAACAGGTACAGCCTAGGAGGAGCCAGTTTCGGGTTCTCAATGAATGGACGGTGGTTTGGGGCTATTTTCAGAATTTCTAAGAGGCTTTCACACAAAACAAAGGCTTGAGAGTAACAAAGAGAACTCAGAGCTGGGAGGTGGGGGCGTGGGGGGGGGTCCTCTGACTCAGGAACAGGGAGACTTAGATGAAAGAACAGGGGCTGGCCGGCTGCAGACTTGGGGAAAGTTGCTTAATCGCTCTGGATCTGGATTCGGAGTTGCTGCAAGAATTCAGCAAGGACAAGTGTGGGGTGTGGAGTCTGAAAGCGTGGTACAGAGACCCCACACACTGTGGTGCTGAGGGTGTGATTGTTCTTGCCCCTGATATTGTTAGCATCGCCTCAAGTCTATACTCACCATTTGACTCTGTCTATGTGCGTTATGTGTTTCTATTATTAATTGATCTCTATCATGTATCGCTCTTACCTCTCCAATCTTTAATCTACCATCTACCTATCTTAGTCATCATATCTATTTTTACCTTCATTATCTATCTTATATTTAATCTTCTAGATGAACAATTAGATTGTTAGTGCTTTCATTGCTTACATTTCTATATAAATAATCCATGAATTGGTTAATAGACTGGTTGCACCTGGGAACCAAAGCAATCCGTATTTGAAAGAATAAATTCCGGTAGGTATGATAAGTGGTCTCATCTTCAGTTTCCAACAGTGCCTCTGTCTAGTGCCAGCTTCTTAGACTTCTTTCAGATCAACTGAAGAAATTCCCAGTGTGGAGTTTCCAGGGAAGCCATGCTGTTTTCCAGTGGTCGCAGGCAGCCCGGCTGCAGAACCCTGGCATCCTCTGCACCATCTGGGTCACCTAGTTCCAACTGTGACCTTAGTCTCAGGACACCTGAGGTCAATGGTATTTCGGGAAGTCCAGCTATGCCACGTACTACCCACGGGCACCTCAATGTGCACCTCCTAGTGCACAAGGCTACACACCCTGCTACAATCTGTCCCAGAAAAACAAAGGCCACAGTGAGACAGTATTTCGTGTTCTGTGCCTTGTACATACGTCATGATGCGTAAGGGACACTGAGATGATGCGTAAGGGACACTGAGAAGACACAATAGCCCCGCCCTCCACACAGTGCTTTGTGGTTTTCTGAGTCTTTTGCTGTGCATGGGTCTTTCTTTCTTTCTTGAGCCATATAATCCTGTAAAGCAAATGAGGACTGTCTCCCTCCCTTCCTTCCTCCCTCCCTCCCTCCCTTCCTTCCTTCCTTCCTTCCTTATTATTATTATTATTATTATTATTATTATTTTTCATTCCCTTTCTGTGCTGGGGATTAAACCCAGGGATATTCTACCAGTGGACTACCACCTTAGCCCTTTTTAACTAAAAAAAATTTTTTTTTTTTTTTAAATTTTGAGACAGGGTCTTGCTAAGTTGCTGAGACTGGCCTTGAACTTGCGATCCTCCTGCCCCAGCCGCCCTAGCCACTGGGATTACAGTTGTGCGCCTCTGCACCTGGCAAGGCTTGCTTCTTTATTCTTGAGATGAAGCTACACCAGAGTCCCTAGTGACTAAGCAGGAGCACCACTGTGCACTGGAACAGGCCTTGGATTTTTGAGACAGCTGCATTATTAGTGCCCCTGCTGCTCTTAATCAGGCCTTAGAGGACTCAGCAGCCATTGCCCTGCCATCTCCCACACTGAGCTGGGTGCACCCTGAGGTCAGATGCCTAGTCTTGTTAATTGATGCTTCTGTTACCAAGGTCAGTGTCTTGGCCACATAGTGGGTCCTGGGGAAGTCCACACAGCCAATGAATTAATGCAATCAATGGCACAGGTACACCTGGTAACAGCAGTGCATTACTTACATCTGCTTCTAATTCCTATTAATAACAAATACATACCTCTCTGTAACCCCCCCCTTCCCCCAGCACTAGGGCATAAGATTGCAAACTCTATATACTTAAATGACTGGAGACAAAAAGAAATGGCGGGTGCTGGAAACTCCTTTCTTGGCAACGTCTCTGCAGTGGAGAATAGACAGGCAAAGAGGGCGGGCATTTCCCACAGGGATCTGCCCAGAGGCCCCTGTCAGCAAGAGCCATCAGGGCGCCTGGGAAAATGCACCTTCTGGGCTTCTCTGCAGACCCGCCAAGGCCTAGGAATTTGAATTTGAAGAAGCTGCCCAGGGAAATTGTGAACCCTGAGGACCCTGCTGCAGGGCAGAGCCTTTTCATTGCCTGGTGACTCAGTTGCTAAGTACTGCTGGTGCCTGTCCCCTCCAGGCTGGCTTAGCCTTCTGGCTCAGCCACACCTGGTAAGTGGGAAAGCACAGTCCACTACAACCCATGACAGAGCTCCAGAGGAGCACATGGTACACACCACAGAGGAAGGGGCATGCACACTCACACAGACACACATACATTTAATGCCATGGAGTGACTCAGGGGAAGTCCTTGGAGAAGGGACACTGAGGCTGAGTCCCGGAGCCTGGGGAGGCGATGGCCAAGTGCTAGGGGCAGGGGATGCAGGCTGGTTTGGGGCAGCTGTCTCTCATGGGCTCAGGATGCCCAGGTCCAGGTAGGTATCCTGATTGGAGGTGGGAGAAGTGGCTCCTCCTCCTGGAGGCCTCCACCTGAAGCTCTGGAAACCCAGGATCTGCAGCAGCAGAGCCGGTGCTCAGCTGGAACCCTCCATGCCGCCTGCTCCGAGCCAGACTCCCCTGGTCCCAGAGCCCCCCAGGATTGGGCTCCATACCCTGACCCTGGGGCTCCTCTCCATCTGCCTCTTCTTGGGAGCTGCTCAGTACCTGGCACCTTTAGGAGCTCTGCCAGTGTTACAGACCCTAGAGATTATTCACAAGGTGCAAACACCATTCCAGGTGCCGTGGGTCACAGGCTAGACCAACATGGAGGCACACAGGGTCCCCAGCGAGGGGCACCATCCACACCCTCACTGTACCCCTGGGGACAGGTGGCCCTGTGGCAGGTTTGTAGCACAGTGCCTATACCCACAGTGAGACTTCAAAACCAGAAGAGGGCAATCTGTGTCCCCAGGTGCCCTGTGTCACTTTATATGCTATAAAGAGCTGTGCCCAGTGCATGGCACCCAGCCTTCCCGTGTCCCTTGGCTCAAATAATACATACGCATGCACATACATATGCACATACACATGCACACACAATACATGCATACACAGGCATATACATGCACATGTACACACATGCATGCACTTGCACATATATGTACACACACATGCACATACATACATACACATAAATATGCACATGTACATGCACATGTACATGCATACACACACATACACACATACATTTTAATGCCATTTTCAGAGGGCAGGGCTGTACACATTCGTTCTATTGATCAACTTGACTCCCTGGTCACTTCCCAGAGGTTCTAAAATGCAAATATCCTTCTGCCTTTCCTACAGTTCCCTAGCTGGGCCTCTCAGGGCTGTTTTATTCACCAAGAGGGCTCTGCCCACCTTGGGTCCCTGGTATCTTCTTTGGAAGTCAGGAAGCATCTTGGGGTGAGGGGGCTGAGGATCTGTGTCACAGGGGCATGAGGTCTCTGTGGTAGCCCTGGGGACTCAGGGGTCTGGGATAGCAGGTCCTGTTGGGGATTAGAGGTTTCTGTCTCCCTGGCTGAGTGACCAGAGCACAGCATTGGGCTGCGACATCTTGGCCCTGACACGTCCTCCTCCGTGGCTGATGCCAGCCCCTCCCCTGGCCAGCCTGGCTTCAGGGTTCCACCTGTGATGTGGGGACCTGGTTCATAGCATTAGCAGGTGTAGAACGCCGTGCCCTTGGCCCAGCAGAGAGGGATGTTTGACATATGATTTCACTGTGGCTTCCAACGTGGGGCCCTGAGGAGCCAGTTTCACCCTTCCTGGAAGCATCTGTGTTGTAAGACGCTAGCATGGTGCCCAGCGCCAGAACCCAAGGCCCGGGTCCTGGTTCTGCACATGGAAGATCTTGGTAACATCTGGTTCTCAGAGCTCCTCGGTGCCCTCAGCTGCCTGGGTGTCTCCGGTGTCTCCTGTTTCCGGAGCCTTGGATACAGGCCTTGGCTACCCCAGTGACCTTCAGGGCAGCTCATCTCTAACCCCAGAAGGACCAGAGGCTAATCTGCTTACGGGTTGAGATCACAATAGGCTCCAGCCAAGTTTTCTAGTTTCTTAAAATGATAGGACTTTTATTGTCTTCCCTTCATCCTTTCAACAAAGGTTGAGGGCCTACTATGTGTCAGATGTTCCTCTAGGTGTTAGGCCCACAGCTGCGAACACAACACAGCTTTAGTGTGGGGAGATGAACAGAGAATAAATGCAGGGGAGGTGGAGGCCGGGCAGGGCCAGAAGGAGACCTGGAGGAGCAGGAGGCTGCTAGAGGGGAGGGGAGGGGGAGGGTCTTTGCTAAATGGGCCCCAAATAGAAAGTCTATTCAAAGAGATGACATTAGAGGACAGACAGAGGGAGGGGTGCTGTCCTGCTCCGGCTTCCCACCCCCTCCGTTCAGCCTCCCTCTAAAGTTGCAGCACAATCAGGTGGTTTTATCATCTTTCAGTGGATATTTCTCTAAATAAAAACCGAACCCTTTTGGCCTGGCATTCAGGATATGGCCCCAAGATACCTACCCTCTGTCGCTGTCACTCTGCAGTCAGTGGCCCATGTTGAAGCGCTCACAGTTCTCCAAGTTCCCCCCCAGCCCCCACCCCTGCCCCAGGAGCTTGGTCTCTGCATCCCTCACCACCTGCTGAGACCCCTCCTCCCTCTTATCCATCAGCCCCCGCCCCCGTCCATGCTGATCTCCTCCTATCACCCACCACACTCTAAAACACAGAGTGCATGGTCTGTATTCTCACTTGTCCCCACCAGACTGTGGCCCCTAGAGAAATTATTTGCCTCCATCCTTAATGCATGACATAGAACCAGACACGCAGTAGGTGTTGAAAGAAGTAATGAATACAGAAACGAATTCTTTTTTGTTCATCTCTGTCACATTTCTGAGCCCTTTCCAGTGCGGCTCACCTTATTTAGCAAGCAGGGAAGATGGGGCCCTTCTCCCCAGTGTCCTGTCTTCCCATGGTCCCCTTTGGTCTCCTTTCTACTGTCCTTCCTTTGCCTGCCCACACCGTGTCTCCTTCCCCACCCTCCTCCACAGCCCGTATCTCCAGTGTGATCTGGGACGTGGGCCCTACAGCTGAAACCAGCCCCCTCTCCTGAGGACCTGCACTTCTCTCTGGGTCCCCAGTTTGAGAGTGGCTGCAGGTCCTGGTTGGCTAGAATGGATTCTGTTTTAACTAGGAGGTGTTTTGTAGGCCAGGTGGAGCCGCCTCGCCACACCTAGGACAAAGGCAGGTGCTGCCCCTCTCCTGGTTGCCATGACCCAGGTCCCCAAAGGGTCA